>NC_089682.1:51261998-51573248 GCF_031753505.1 Anomalospiza imberbis
GGATTTCAGTTTAGTCAATTCTTCTTTCAGTTTAGATATTTTCTTGTTGTTTTCCTTTTCTTTTTTTGCCTGATATGCTGTCTCTTGTTCAAGAAGCTTTTTCAGTCTGTGGGAGGAAATAATATTGTATTTTGAAGCCATTTTAGTGGGCATTTAAAAACACACTTGAAATATTACGACATTTCTGCCAAATGTCCATGAACATCCACTTGTAACTACAAGCACACCTCTCCTTGAAGCATTATTTGGAAGTGCCCACTGGCATTACTTCCAATTCAGAAGTTCTTTTGTAATGAACACTATAGTATGATCATTCAGACTTAGCAACTTCAGTTATTGTGCATCTTTAATTACATTTTCAACTTTTGACAGGGATCAGTGCAACAAAACTGTTTTGTTATTCTGCACTGGAACTGCACTTCTCTCAGCTGTTTGCTGAGGCTAGGTATGTGCGTGCAAGCTTTGTTTGTTTTTTTGTGTGTGTTGTGCTTTTTTTTAAAAGAAATGTGATTATTATTATGCTTGAGAAATTACGTCGGTGTAGCCCTCAAGGGCAGATATAATTTACAGCATCATAAAACTCCTAGCTTTGTTACTTATAAACCATCCTGATATTTAACAATCAAACCTTAAGGTCATTTGAGTATGTGAACGAAATGTAGCCACAGTGGGCAGTTACTCAGGCTGCCTAATGTGAATTCCTAAGCAGCACACCAGAGCAAAATGAGGTAAGTCTGTCCTTAGTGAAAGTGCAGGTCTTGTGATTTCGTATCAAACACCCACACACAAATGCAGTCAGCAGATAAACAGGTATTCACTTGTGCCTTTTGAACTTAACAAAGCCCAAATGTCTTAATGTGTGTTAGGCCTGGATTTGCAGATATGCCTCAGTGCATCCCTGCTTTAACATGATTCTTGAAGGTTTTCGTGATGATTTTCCAAAACTAGTTTTACAAATTCGTGTTAATACTCAGTCTTTTTTGGGATGCAACATACTTAATTAGCAAGAGATTTGGGAGAATGTTGTGTATTTGTTTATGTAGGATCCTCAGAAACCTCCAAATACCTCAAATTCTTAGGTTCTTTTGTGGACTTTTCTTTGTCAAGGAGATGCTTGTGGAGTTCGTCTAAAGTATGATTAGGTTTGGCCAGCACATATGCCTCCTTCCAGTTACATTTTTCCTACCGTCAAGATAAATATATTCTGGTATTAAACAAGAATCTGAAAAGCCTAGGTTGAATTAGTAAAGAATTAGAATTTGTATGTCATTCATAAGAATGGTACAGACTCAAGTTGTGTAGATCCTGTTATCAAAACTGTACTTGTACAAAATGACTTTTTAAGCACCCATTTAACCTTATTTTTTTCGCCCTCTGAAATATGATGACAGCTGTCAAGAAGTTGCTGCTGAGGCAGAGGATTCCTGTTCCACATTTGTCTGGGGTCACACTTGTGACGTCCACGTCCAAGTGATGAGTCTTTACTGCTTCCCACTGACAAGTTCCTGTTGCAGCCTCCCTTTCAGTTCAGGAAGAGCTTAGATAAGGGCCTCCTTTGCACACCTTTTAATTAGCTGTTGACTGACTGAAGGCATCTATTCCTGAGCAGTAGGCTGCCTCAGCAGCATCCCCTTTGGAAGCTATGTAATTTTCCTGCACAGAGAGGAAGCCCTCACCATTGTATTGCTGTCCACTGGGCTTGTCTGATGGTGGTGATGTTGTATATAAATCCATGGTGATGTTTTATAGAAATCCATGATAATAAAATTTCTTATAACATCTTCATAGTCCCTACTTTTTCTATTTTAGTGCCTAAGTTGCACTGTGTTGAATCTAATAAAATGCTTTGTATGAAAAATTAACAGAATGGCAACTAGCCATAAACATCAAAGACTTGAAGCAGTCACAAATTCTGTACAACAGTCCATTAACATAATGGGGGAAACAGATATGAAAATGTATAAATGGAGAGGGAGAGGTTTGTGAAATGAATTTGAAGGAATGCTGCTGGTTGACAGAACAAATAAATGGGGGGGAGGACGGCACCATCTCAAAGGCAGCTTTTCATTGTGTTCATGGTATATAAAATTCTGTCCCCTTTTCAGTGCTGCTTTCAGTTCTAATTATTTTTAGTGTAAAAATCTTTTTTTCCTCCCCACCCTTCTCTCTGAATGCTTTAGTAGTGAAGTTCAATTGATGATTTACTGTTGCCATAGCTGTAAAACCATAACAGAAGCACAACTAACAATTTCATTTGGAATGAACTCAGATTTAGTGTGTGCATGAAGTTAAGACATACTAATATGGTTACTTGGACTTACTAGCACTTGATTTATTTTAGCTTGCTTCACTTTATTTTTTTAAGGCAGATTTAGCTGTGGTCATTAATACCTCGGTAATCAGTGTTTTACCCAACACTTCCATATTAACTAGTTGATATCTCTCTGGCCAAATGAAAGTCTTAATGATCCAGGAAGTCATGCCTCTTACATTGTTTTGGAAAGAAGCTCTTATGCCAAATAGTAACAAACAATTGTAATTTTCATAGAGATGCTGCCTAAATTTTTTATTATTCAAGTAGATGATTGTGCATAAATAATGAATAAAAGAAGTTGACAATCAAGTCAAGTCTGATGAAGACTGTGTTGTATGGGCTTTTTGAACAAGAGTCCCTTTATTACTGGTACCTGAATTGTTGTGTAAAGATTTTCAAGAGTCTGTTTCTTTGGTCATGCCATAAATACTTTGGGTATTTAGAAATGATTCCTTCATTCAAAAGACAAAGTGCAATTTTAACATTCAAACAGACTCACAAGCAAATATTTGTAATAACTGAGATCTATTTCATTTTTAAAAAATACTTCTATAAAATCACTTGATTGAAGTTAGGAGTGTAGCTCAGCAACTAGGAGTTAAAGGATTTTAATGTGTTTCTAGAAAGAAAAAAGGAATGTATTAAGCATGGTATATTTTTTGATACTGTGTCATTAAGTTTTTCCACTTTCACTTGCTTTTGATAACTGTATGTTTAGTTATATATTCCTATACAGAAAATCTTTCAACACTGCTGAATAGATAGTGATTTCTTGGATAAAGATTTGATATTTTAAGAAGTCAACTGGGAGTCTGTTAATATTTGCAAAGAATTTTCCTTGGCTGCTGGGTTCATGTTTCATGGTTCAGTAGGTCACAGTGACTGTGTCTGCACATATGCACTTAGGAATGGAAGAGGACCCTAAAATGTTTGGGGGTTTGGGTGTTATTTATTTGTTTGCTTGTGTTCTTAAATTAACTGCTTAATTTTGGTCAGGGCCTTTTTCTTGGAACCTGAGTTCTGTGGGTCAGTGCTTGGTTATGTATAGTATCTGAATTAAGAAGTCACATGCTTGAAGAAGTGCTTTAACTGATAATAGCACTTAGTGACTCTGGTGACAGAGTAAAAATACTTCGTGTTAACTTCATCCAAAACACTGTCTTCTTGAAGAACAGTATCCAGAGTATCTGAGAGAGCAATTTTACTGAAAATATGCAAAGGTCAAAAAAGTTGGCTTAAATAAATAATATTTTTTTAAAAAGAACAGACACTCCCCTATCCAATAATTTTTTTTATCATTTTCTTTGCCAGCTAAATTTCACGGTCATGTAATTTTGTATTAGGCAAAGACAGCTATATAATTTAAACAAAGCTTTTACACAGCTCTAAGCAGTTGACTTCAGATGACTGCAACAATCCTTTCTGAATTGAGGCCAGCAAAAACAGACATTGAAAATTGTTTTTATGAACATGATTGATAGGTAGTTAAAGAGAGTCAGGGCAGTGTCTTATTATTTCAGAGCTTCTGTTATAAATTATTGCTTTATTGTGGCTTAATATTGTACTTACTTGCAATACCAGTTAACTGCTCCTTTATTTCCTGGAAGAAATTGTATTTCTCAGCTCTCCTCTGTTCATTGTAGTTGTTTCCCTCAGTAAGCAGGCTACAGCTTCTTGGTGTTAAGACCATGCTGTTAACAAGACAGTTGTGTTGTCTTGTTTTCCTTCATTTTTTTCAAGTGCATGTAGCTTCAGGTACACTACATTATATTTGGCAACATAATGACTGTATTCTCTACAAGATGTGGAGACTCCCATAACATTTCACTGTCCTGGTGTCATGTCATAACATTTTGTCTTTAAGAGGAACTTTCCATTTTCCTGGGGTGACCTGTATTACATGGAGATTGTTTAATTTATGTTTTTACAGTATTCTAAGGGGATGACTTTTCCTTTGAGTTTCACAGAAACCAAAGAAAGTACGGGAGGCTGAGATTGCAACACTTCTGGTTTTAATTTTTTTTTAGTTTATTCCGGAATGAGTTATTATTTTTTGAATAATAAGAATAAAAAATATTTTTTTTATTTGTTGAAGCAATGTTGTAGTGGTAACTTTAGAAAAAGCTGTCTTCTAAGGATGCAAGTGAAATAGATTCTGGTTTATAAACCTCAGCTTTTGTCTTTCCAGTGTTGTGGAGTTTTTAATGTACATATTGTCAATATCCGTATCAGACCATTCTTCAGAAATGATAGCGATTCTTAATTTCTGTGATTCTTTTTTTTTTTTGATCATAAAGATACATATTTTTTACTACATCATGATCTTTACTCTTCCACAGATCAAAGGCGTGGTTTATGAGAGGTTCTACAGGTTATTACACAAGGGAGACTTACTTCTAAAGTTTTTGGACATATGCTTGCATTTCCCCTGGTACAAAGCAAGCAAAAGCTTAAAGCTGAAAGCTTTTAAATGTGGATGAAGTCATGCCTCTTCTTTTGGGGCAGTCTTCCCATTTAGCAATAAGACTTGGTCTGGCCTTTAATAACAGAAGAAATATGCTTCATCATTTCTGGTAAATCTTACAAGTTGTTGTAATTTTTTGACACCAGTGCAGTTACAAACTTATTTTTGTAGAAAGCTAGTCTGTGCCTTCCACAGTTCATTGAAACAAAATTTGTGTTTGTTAACATATTTCTGGTCTTGGGATGGCTATGTTTTTTTGGTTTTTTTTTTTTTTTTCTTTTCCTTTGCCTACAGTTCTGTTTATCGATGTGCAGTTGTTATGAAGACATGTTACAGCTTTTTTTATGGCTCTCTATTATCTTTATTAATGCTTCTTTTTCTCCTGTCATAAAAAAAGTCAAAAGCCTTTGAAATTACAGCAGCAACAACATACCATAGCTGTTATGTAATCTGCTGGCTTCATCTGAATCAGTCAGCACTTCCCAGCAGAATGTGACTACTTATTTTAAAATTTGTTTTCCATTACATTAATTTACATCTGTAAATTTCAAAGAATTTGTTTATGCTAGGATACAAATCTCCAAAAAGGGTGTCTCAGCTGCAAGAGACTATGTAAGGCAAATTTCCCAATAAGGAAATTTATTTTATGAAATGAGAACTTTTAATGAGGGGGGTGTAAGTTCTTGTTACTCCATCGACTATCACAAAGTAATTACCATTTTATCTGATGCTTAAAATTCTGACTTGTAAAGCAAGTCTTAATAAAAGTCATAGAAGATGAATGGTATTGTCAGTTCTGGGTTAACGGGCAAAATTTCGCATGGATAACCAGATGTATCTAGCTGTGATGCTGAGTAAACATATGTAGATAATGCTTAAAAAAATTAATTATTCTGGAACACTGATGTTGTTTGTGACCATGATTTCACAGCTACTAAGCTGCTGAATATTCTTACTGGTGATACAGGAATATTTGCACTCATAAATGTTACAAAATCTGGGGTAAAATCGGTGACAGTTAGCGGTGTGAGAAACTTTTAACAAATTTAAATTAATTTAAGATTTAAGACCAGATTAACTTCCAGTTCAAGTAACTTTACTTCAGCACTAAAATTCATTTTTGTTTTATTATGAAACCTCAGTTTAAAAAAAATTTCTATCTTGAATTACATTCTTTCCTTATCTAGATGTTCTTGGAAGTCACTTAACAAAATATCAGTCTTGTGTAGAAAGCATTAATTCTTTCTGTGGCAGTAAGGATTTGAATGTCAGTGTGAAAATTAAGAATTCTCATGTTCATTTTTAATCTTCTAATGGCAACCATCTACAATGTTTGAGATTATGATAGGGAGGTGGGAGCAAAGAAGATGCTGTCCTATTAAATTGTTGGCAGGTTTTTGGTTCGGTTTGTTTTTTGACTTGACTGCTTATCCTGAAAACATTTTAAATAAACACTAACCTGAGAAGACCATAATATTAATGGGCTTTATTTGAAGTTAGCCTTAAAAACTCTGGGTCCCAGCATTCAGCTTATTAGAAAACATGGCACAATGAACTGTGAGCTGGACTCTGATGTGTCACCGCTTTTGAGATGCACTCTGCTTTCTTCTTTCCTCTTTCTAGATTTAACAGCTATTCCAGGTATTCTTTGAAGTCATTATCTGTTACTGTTGGCATTTCAATGCCATATGATTCTGCAGCAGCATTACTTAATCTTCTTCTGTTCTGAATCAAAATACCTCAATAAGATAACCAGCTCACAGGAACAACACTTAGGTTTTGTTAGTTAGTAATTCAGGATTATTTTTTTTAATATTACCATAATGCATATTCACCACCTTCTCCCTCCTCCCCCATCTCTCTCAGTGTCTCCCACCATACCGCCTGTAAAGTCAGAAATAAAGCCAGTAATTTCAGATGCAACACCAGAATTTGGAACTCTTCAAATTTACGTCAGCCAGCAAATTACAGTTTTGCAGATGGAAAGCTTTCTGAAGGAAATGGCAGATGAACCACAAGAGATGTGGTATAAGGGGTCAAAGCAACAAGACTGAGGCAGAACTTTTCAGTTACTAATCCAGGTGCTGCTTCTGTCTTGTCTTCATCTTTAACAAGTGAAATTTTGTGCTTGATCCTCAGATTTATTAAAATGGATAAACAGTGTTTGCTTACTGTAACAGATGTTGAGAATTATTATTAATCTAAATAGGTTTTAATTGCAGTAATTACACAAACCAAGACAACTACTTTTTTTATAATTTGTGATTTTTAAACAATAGTGTCATTGAAATGATTGCATTTGGTATTTGATGTTATATGCTAACAAGTTAAATTGATGTGAGAAATTGTGTGTCTTTATGAGCCTGAGACTTGTTTTAAGTGGATACTTTAAGTGTTATTGCTTGACCACAGTTACTGAGCTGTTTTTAAAATCACCAGTGTGATAAAACACTGAATACTGCAGAGATACACGGGTCAGGGCTTAATTCACTCCTTACCCTGTGGGCAGGTGAATGGGTTTGCATTTTCTATTCAAGAGTGTCAAGTAGTAGGAATCGATAATGTTGCAGCCTCCTGCTAGGATTTACCAAGTGAAAATCTGTTACAGGAGTTAACTCAGTGCCTGAAAACTGTCCTTTGGAGCCCTGCCTGTCTTCACCCCCACTCCCCATGGAAAGATTAGGCACAAAGAGAGTGCAGCTTGCCCAAGTTGTGGATAATTCTGGTAAGGCTGCTACTAGACTGATGTTCCCAGCCACGTGTGTTTGGTTTTTGTAAAGCAAATAATACTTTGCTGTCACTGCCATGCTGTGTTTACTGTTGCTGGAAGAGTAGTATTTGGAGGTGTGAGTTTTTGTCTTGGCTATTTACTCTGCATCCATCAGTTGATTGAGGAGTTTGCAGAAATTCTGATTCTCTGAATCAGTCAGTTGCTTGAGCTTGCTTTAAGTTTGTAACCCTTAAATCATATTTTTACACTTCAATTTAATGATACTGTTTTATATTAAGAGAACAGTTTGAGTTTTCTTTAAGCAATTTCTATAGATAAATCCTGTGATTTTTTTTTTTTTTATTCTGTATGTAACATAGTGTGTAGGTTCAAGGTGGACCATTTTTAAGGGGGGCACAGGTGGGAAAATAGGTGCTGTTCTGGTATTTCATGCACCTGAAGCAGTGCTGGTGCTGCTGTCTTAACCAGAATTGGGCATAATTGTGCAAGGATCTAATTTATACAAACTTTTATTAACTTCAATTAGTTAATATTTTTGGTATGACAGAAAATGGCACTCAGCCACATCATGTTACTCAGAGGAGACCAGTTAGTTGTAAATGTCATATTCCCATAACATTTACAGGAACTGGATGTTCCCTAAAACAATTTTATATAAAAATAAATGTCTGGGGCTGCATTTTCATCCATGGGCAGAGTAGGCACTGTGCCCATCTCTTATGCTAACCATGGCTTTATATTATCATTCATCAGCAGTGGTAAAATTTATAAGTTTCCATAGTGCCATGCTCACTTATTCTTTTGAACTGAAGTCATCCTACTCATGCAGCCAGCCCTGGATAAGCTGCTCAGTGGCCACTTGCTTCTAGACAGGTGGAACTTGTCTAGGAAACTTTAATATGCACTCTTCATGCTCAGTGTACAATAATTTATGTGCTGAAAATGTGATTTAAATGACATAGATTAAACATGGTAAGTTAAATAAAGATACTTTAGTACTGAATGGCACTGTTAGGGAAGACTGAGTTTGCCAGTAATTGGAGGAATAAGGCTGGTTGTAAACAATTAGACAAACATTCCTCCAAAATTATATAGGTGGTGTCACTGCTTTGCAGGAGGATTCAAATTCCATTACTTCTTGAGGGTTCTGTTCTGTTCATACCCATAAATCTTTATTATATACATACATCCTCAGACAAAAGTAAGCCCTTTTTCTGGTGTGCTTATTTCCTGAAGAAGCTCTGTGTATGTGTTTAATAAACTCAAAATGTTTGAAACTGGGTTTGAGTGGTACTCCATTTCTTCTTTTTTGTCAGAAAACTTAAATCTTAATTGTTACTGCAAATTTAGCTTGAGGTATTTAAATTTTCCTCGATGCTAAGCTGCATGAACCAGTGCAGTTGAGGCTTTTATCAGGTTTGCTAATACAGTTGCAACTTATTCTGGTAGCCAAGACTGTAAGTAATAATGTTAACAGCAAGAGCGTTAATATCAGACAGAAGTTCATTTTGAAGCTAAATATGCATCTTTTCTCATAGACCTGCTAATGTGAGGGTGTCCATTTTCTCTAAGATGGCTTTGGCCAGCCCTTCATGTTGGAGGCACAGGTGAGAGAGATGGTAGCAATGCATTGTGGCAGGGCTAACTAGCTGAACTTCAAAGCTACAAGTGATGAAGAATCCTGCTAGTTTCCTGGTTTTCACTCTGTGACCTTCAGAAATGGTATTGGAACTTTTCCTTATGCATTGCAAATTGCTTCTGCATATAGTTCTAGGTACTGAGCCTCTATAGCTCTGGTGACTTAGTGATTTGGCAGATAATTCATCTTCTTGCTATCTGTTGTAAACCTGCTAAGTGTTTGGAAGTTGTATTTTCTCTTCTCCCAGTAGGCCTCTGGCCACATAGACCTGGGTGCACTTGGTGAATTATCTAAAGGTGCAGCATCAATGAATGTTTTGTCTAAAACATTATGATTACGTGAGCAAAGGTGCTGTGGTTCAGCATTTAAATTTACATGGTTTCTCCAAACTGATCCTCTTCAAAGAGGACTAACACATTGTTTTAGATTACAGGACAGGAAGCTATACTGGAAACCGAAAAATGATAGTTTGAAAATTTTTTTAAATAGTTACAGTTCTAACCAAGGTTTACTTCACAGATTTAATTCACAGTTCAATAGCAAATGATAGTTTAAGTAGCTTCTTCAACTGTAATGAACTGTTTAACTGAAGAATGTCTTTTACTCTCAGGTCTGTTGATTATGATGTGTTGAAGTAAGATTTTTCCATTTTTGTGCAGCCTTGATTGTTCACTGTGTTAAAGATCAAATACTCTGCTTAAGAGTTAAAAGAAATTGGATCCTTTAGTCCTATGTCCACTCAGAGTGCCAACAGCAGCGTTTAGGGTGATTATGGTGATTTGGGTTTTTGAGCTACTTGCATGTGTGTTCAGCAGCTGAAGTAACTTCCTTGCTTTGTAAAATAAATGTTTTTCTATTTCGTAGGGAAAAAAACCCTAAATTGTTGGGATGAAAAAAGTGGATTTAACTAGTTCTAGCATTTCTGTGATCAATGATTTCTTAAACTCTTTTAAAATTCGTCTGAGCAGTCTTCCTGAAGCCAAAAGAGATAATTACTTTTTCCATCTTTAGTTGTTTTCTAGTGTCCTTTGCCTTTCAAAAACTGTCAAAGGAAAAGGCTTTTTTTAGGAAAGAGCAGGGTCATGTGCGTGTATGCTTCCCTTGTGCCTTCATATGAAGACTTTGAGTTCCTTGTTCTTTAAGGAACTGTGAATTCAGTTGAACATTCTGTGCCTTGTTAGTGTGCCCCAAAACTGATTTATAACTCAGTATCATTATGTGACTACATTTGGCTACATGCCCTACTTCAACTCTTTCCTTGCCTCTTGGCTGATGGTCTGTGGTATTCAGGTTATAGTTTCTTGTTTCAGATGTCACTGAAGGAGCTGTAGCATGCTTTCATGTACAGTATGTTTCTGATGTAAAGCATTTTAGCTTTTATCATTAATTTATAATGCGGTTTCAAATGCTGAAAATGAAGGATTTCTCTCTAGCAGAGCTTGCAAATTGTTTAGTTAACTGCTTTAATGTAGATATATGAGAGGCTCATTTTCAACTTATAAAATGTTACCAATGTAAATTTCTGACTCCTCCTACCCAGTTAATCCTGACTGAAATAGGGAAATTTTGCTGTTTACAGAGATGACAGTAATCCTAGAGAACTCTAGGTGGCAGGTGGGACCAAAGCAGGGGCAAGAAGATCCTTTCCAAAGTGGCTACTCCTTTGTATACCACAGTGCATTTTCCTCCCTCCTCCTTTGTATGGGTTAGCAAGGTATGTAAGCTTGACTATTCCTGTCAGCTGTTAGCTGCTTTGCCAAAAGGGAACCAAGTGTGAATCTCCCAGTAGAAGCCAAATAAGCATTCTCCACCGGTTGGTGTTGTCCCGCAGCACCCTCGTAGGCAGCTATTTGTCATCTGGAATTGGCCTCTAGTGAAGCTGTACTTGCTGTCTTCGCTGCAGAGGCTTTCATCCCCCTGCTCTGCTTACTCATATGCATATAAATGAACGTGCTCATTTATATCTCAGATCTGTCTTTAGAAACAGATTTTACAGGTTTTAGGGCTGCCAAGGTTCCTGGTGGCCTTTTCATTGAAGACAATTCAGTATTTAGTTTGAGAATCTAGTTTTTGGCTGCTAATTAAAAAAACTTTTCTCTTTACATGAAAGAGTATATAATAGTATTTTACAAGTTAAGAAAAATGTTTCAGATTTAAGCATTAACACTTCAGCATTGCAATTTTTTTCCACACCTTCCTACATCCAGGTTTGTGTGTTCAATACTGGCTTTCAGATATTTAGATTAGGGATTGGCTGCCCCCAGTGTGGCATTGTTACACCCTCAGGTTCAAGTGACCAATATAAATCACTTTCCTTTTTTTTTCCGGTATGTTTTTGATAACAGAATGGCTTTTCTGAGGTGTAGAATGTGCTTGACCAGGGGGTAGCATTTTGAAGTTGCGGCATTTATTAGGTTTCTTCTGAGAAACCTCTTTGTGGTTAAGTAGAATAGAATCATGTTTGGGAATGTGATGGGTGATGTTAGTTTCAGGTAGGCCAAACATACATGTGATAAAATTTCAAAACTGATTTTCTTCATAATTAGACTTAATGACTGAAAGCTGTATAAATTGTACCAAAAAAAGATTAAATCCATTGAAAGCTGTCAGAATTCAGTCAGCTTAAACTTAACTCTTAGATAGTTTTGTCCATATGCTAAAATTCAACGTGTAATTAAAATGTGAGTTTTATGAATGCATTACTTCCTATTTTTAAGCAGCCAGTTTTATGTGGGTTTTTTATGGCAGTAGCATCATGCTGCTTAATTTCAGTTCTTAAAATTTTTCTTCATTCCCTCACTCTGTCATTGTGATAGTTGCTATGCAAACACTAGATAAGCTTTGTGTTTCTCATAAAAAAGACAAAGTTTTAAGTCAGCTGATTGCAATGAGTTGGAAAGAAAACGCTTTTAATATTAGGTCGAAGGCAGAATTTAAGAACTGTATCCATCATTTAAGTGCAATTGTTGTGTTGCTTCCCAGGCCTTTGGAAATCTGTAAAGGACAATGAAGTCTGTATTGTTTCACATCCCTGACGTGTATGCAAGATGAGTGTTTTTCTTGTCAAGTGGATTTTTTCCCATCCACGTTTTCAGTCATGGTCACTAGAGCTTTGTGTACCCTACGTACTTCCATAAGTCTTTGGGAAGTTTGGGCATGAGCAGTGGTAGCTGTGGGCTCTGGCTTCTCAGCTTCTTTGAGCATGCAGCAGAATGGCTCAAGTTCTGCTGCTTTGCCTCAGCAGCCACTCTCTGGTGGTCACCTGCCCAGCCTGAGGCCGAAGTCAAGCAGCTGTGTTACATCGTCATAAAGTGCGTGATGAGCTGCAGCAACAGGCAAAAAGTCCATGCATTTAGCAGCATGAATGACCAAGGTTAAGGTGTTGAGTTGTGTGGAAATGTTGTGTAGCAAGTTTGGGTTGAACTTTCACCCCCAATATTTCCATATTGCTATTAAAGGAGGGTTCTATGATGATGTTGCTGGGTGTTCAGCCAGCATTCATTGTTTGCATGAACATTCACCTCTTCACAGTCACATCAGCCCTGGTGAGGAACTGCTTTGGGAGGTGTTTTTTGTACTCTTTTTAACTGGTGGCCACAGACTGCCTCAGAAAAATCTTCAAATACATTCTGCTAGAAATTGTGAACACTCTGGAGAAGTGAGCTGTAACTGCCTGAGAGTGCTCCATTGGTGCATTGGAGTGAGTGCAGCTACTGAACTTCAGGAATATCATGGTGCACTGGACATGCAGTCAAAGTGATTTTTGTCTTGCTGACAGAAAACACAGCAAACCTCATAAACAGCATAAGGTACAGAGAGCTGTTAAGAGTCAAAGTGTCCATTACTTCACTTAAATCACAAGACTGGGCACTGTATTTAGAATTTTTCAGCAGTGATTTTTACCTTCTCGGAGCTGAGTAATGCAGTTTAGTGAATGGTTGAACTAATCAGGCTTTCAACTACATCAAGAAGCTCAACCTAAACCCTAAGGGTGCCACGCCAGAATCTGTTCAGTATAGATTGAAAACCCTAAGCAATTAAAAATTATTGCTAAGACACAGTTTCTAAGTTCAGATCTTGGTGACAAGGTAAAGTGTTGAGGAAAACTATTAATGAAACAAAACTACAGTTTTATACAATGGTTTTTAAAGATATGCCTTCCTACATTGTAAACTCCTTAGGATACTCTGACATTGCTATTTTAATTAACTTTATTCAGGTAGTACCACACCCAGGATTTGAGAACAGCTGCTCATAGGAAAGGTCCAGAGGAGCTGTAGTTGCTCAGTTGCCCATGCCAAAGTACGTGTGGTAAAGAATTTCTCCTGAAGAAAAGCAGGAGTCTAAGATCTGTCACAGAGGGGAAGCTTACCGGGAGTAAAACCAGGCTTTTTTTTTTTTTTTTTATCCCATGACAAGTGCAAAATTGGTAATTCATCATAGTATTAGGTAAAGAGTATGAAATTCTGTTGCTCAGCACAAATCAAGAAATTATTTGATTTTACTGCTACTGATGGGGAATAGAAACTATCCCTTGTCTTCTGGATCAAATCTCTAAAAATTCTGATATCAGCAGATGTTTGTCAGTGGAGGAAAGGGAAGTGACGGGAAAGGAACAAAGGGTCAATTCAGTTTGATAGGAAGTTGACTTTCATTTCTGGAGGATATATTTGTTCTTAAAATGTTTTCATATTGGATGTTGTGAAAAATTAGTAGAAAAATTTAGATGAAGAAATACAATTGTTTAAGACTGAGTTATGTGATGATTCATTTCTTTCACTGCCTCTTTTTACTTTTAATTAATAGAAACTAGCATTTTAATAACTTAAAATTAGGAATACCAATCAATTAATACCCAAAACATGTTAAGAAATCTGATGTAATAAAGGAGTGTATTAGAGAGGTGGGGGGTGGAAATAGCAGTGAGACAGTTTAATCATTATACCTCCATCTAATTATTTTGGAGTTTTACCAGTATAAATGAGAACAAAATCGGTTCTATAAGTATTAAGTGAAGAATGTTTTGTTTTTAATCTGAGGAAGACAGACTATGAGAAGTAGAGTTCTGGCTTTTGATCGATGTTATGATTTGTTTTAGGCTAGCAGTATTCAGAGTACAGATGCTACTTCAGATACTGCTAAAGCTGTAATCAGTGATAGAAATCACCCTTTGCTGGATTTGGATTTAAAATGCCTCTTACCTATGGGGAGACTTTTTTCTTTTTTGTACTTAGTGCTTTTATCAAATTTATTGCATGCTTAGCATTCCTGTTAATATTTTTTCTTTGCCATATTGTAGTCTTTCAACTTCTCATCCTTTCTACTCAGATACACTTTTTCAAGACTGTCACTTAACTTTGGTTCCTAACACATCTGTTCACAACGTAGCTAAGTTTTCTGCTTTATAACTTGACACTGGATATTTAGAAAACTAAGTAATAATTTTTAAACTGGGAGGACTCTGCAGATATGACAGAATAGTGAGCAGAAGACTTTTAAAGGGGCTCAGGATACTGATATGGGGTATTGTTTTTGTACTGTGAAATTACATTTTTCTGGTTGGTAGGATTCTTTTCATTCTATATATACACTATACAGTGCCCTCTTCCCTGATTCTCTCAACAGAGGTATAAACTTTGCTTGTTACAAAAAAGAATACGCTGGAAACATGGATATGACAGGTTAATAGTACACAAATACCTGAATTATATTTGAAATTAAATGTTTCTTTACATTTACATTTTTAGAAGCATGTTGAAAACAACTGCTTCATATTTTATTCATGTTTAAAGCAAAAAAAAGTTATTAAAAAGTTCACACAAGATATTTTAGCTCAGCCTCTAAATCTGTGTATGCGTGATACTACAACAATGCATCTGTTAGTACCAGCTTTGATTTTTCCCAAATATATAACTGAACAAGGATTTTGCAGGATTTTTAACATCAAATAAAGGGAAGAAGAACTCTTACTTCTGTCCTAAAATTGCATTTATTTTTGTACTAAGGAAAAGGAGAACGTACCCCAAAAACATGTTTTACCTGTAAGAAGAGTTCAAAATTAAAAGTCTTAAGGTCTAAATTACACACAGGACTCTGAAGAGCCGTGCTCAGTAGTTCCAATTTGCAAGTAGGACAGTACAATTGACTTAATTGCAGCTGTTCCTATGAACAAAGATTTGACAGGGTTTGGCCCTTAATTAACGGAGAGGACAGTGTAATTTTGCAATCTACGCAAGTGCAGGTGTGAATTACAAACATACTGAAGTCTAATCTGTCAAGGTGCTTTGTGCCTCGTCAGAGCTGTTTTTCATTCCCTGTCTTCTGGAGTTAATAGCTGCAAGACTGTAGAGCATCTTGCAGAATAAGCCTTAAAGACAGCAGTGTGCTTTCTGATCCTCACACTCATCATGTGTTTGACCAGGATTAAAAGTTTTTTTTATAAAAATCTGACAGTTCTGCCCTCTTGTGATTTGACACTTGCACGCAAGACACAGAAGAGGGAAGCAGTGTATATGAGTTGAAAAGTTTGTTAGCAATTAAACTAGTTGCAATTCTTTCTTTTAGACACAGCATAGTCTTATTGCAAAGTAATGTATGTGGCAATTTATACATTGCTCTGAAAACTACAGTAGAAGTTGTTCAAAAGTATAGTAAACGCTTAGAGACGTGTGTGTACATGTCTACTAATATATAGCATATGCATGTAAATGCAGCAGAAAGAGAGGCAGTAGCTCCACCTAATATATTACAATACTGTTGGACTCCTTCCATAGCTTTAAATGAAGTCGTGATTTTATCCGACCGTTTGGAAAGTGTGTGTAATTCGTAACTCTCTCCTTCTTTAATGTTACGTTAATTCCTCGTCTGTTGCCTCTGCAGGAATTGTTTTAAAGGCAGTTTTTAACGCTTGAAATTGTCACCCTATATATGATTCACCAGACATCTTCTAGATCTCGTGGTGCTGTTTTGGGGTATTTAATTGTTTCTCAGTTCCTCACACCTGTTTTTTTTTGTTTTTTGTTTTTTTTTTTTTTTTTTCTTTTGAAAGTAAATTTTTTTTTAAAAAAAGGTATCTCAACAGGAAAAAGCCAGAAGCGCCAGTGCTTGCCAGAAGAAGCTCGCTTCCCACCCTCTGCCTTACCTTGCGCTGGCGGACTATAGCAATCCCGGGTGAGCCGGTGCTGCGGGGCGCGGGCGCTGCGCGGTGGCATCGGGGCTGCTGCGAGCATTCCGGCGCTCCCGCGGAACAATGAGGGACGGGCGCGCGGGCGGCCCGAGCCTATGCACCATTACGTCAGCGCCTTGCCTTATAAGGCGCGGTGCAGCCCCGCCACGCTGCCCGGTGCGCTCCGGTGCGGCCGCCGCCCGCGCAGCGCGGCCCGGCCCGGCCCGGCCACCTCTGGGCAAACTCGGCTGCCTCTGGGCAGCCAGGCTCGCCCTTGGCAGCTCGGCAGCGGGTGCTGGCTCCGGCCGAGCCCAGCACTGTGTGAAACACTGCGTTTGTCCTCCAGCTCGGGGCCAAGAAGAATGAGCGGAAGGTTTGGGTTAGGGAAGTTCCTCTCTAGCACTGATAATAAAGTCGTTAGGACTTGTTACTGATTAGGTGCAATGTTTTCCACTTAGTCCTGCAGCCTAGAGTTCGAAAACAGAAAATCTGAATTCCAAGTCATCTTGTTTAATTAGTTGTTCTAAGGGAGCTTTTTCTGTTTGTTCGGTTTTTTTTTTTTTATTTTATTATGACCAAAAAATGCAACTTTAGCTGAACTCCTCTGAGGGGGGATATGAACTTTGAGCCTTCCTTTTTTTTTTCCTTCTGTAAAGAGTTGGGGTCCTTGGAGGATAGTATTTTATTTCCTGATGATGTAACTACAAAACAATTCTCTTAAGTGATGATGGGAAGGCCAGATGAAATCTGATTTTTTTTTTTTCTCTTCAATGTTTTTTCTACAAACCCCTTTCCTTTTTCGTATGTTTGTGTTTCAGCTAACACAATTAAGCAGTCCAACCAAGTATTTTTAGTAAGAAGGTCTTGAAGAAATGAGTAGTTTGTTTTAACATTTAGGAAAGAGGCAGAAAGCCAAAAAATAGGATTTAGATTGAAGAACTCAAAATGTATCTCTTGTATTCCCCATCCTTTAGTGTACACTGTGAATAAACACTGATGACAGAAGGAAGAAATACTGGAAATAGGTACAAAATTTGTTACTGAAAATCCACTAAGGGTTAACGGGAGTTAGTGAAACAAACTCCTTTTATGTTGGTGGGTAAATTAGACCATTGAAAGGCATTCTACACTACTGAAGTAGTAGGTGCATCCACTATTAATTTATTTGCAGCATTTGAATTTTAGTCTTCATCTCTGTAGTTTAAGCCGTTCTCTGCCTGCCTTTAGTGTGTTTTGTCATATTGAACATAATGCTAACAATAAGGCAAGTTACTTATTTGGGGGTGTTGTCTGTAGGTCTGAAGACAAATGGTGATGAAGATGTTTGCATTTCATTAACAAGACAGACATCTTCTAGCTATCTTGCATATATTTTCCCTGAGTGTAGCCTGAAAAAGGTACTTTAGCTGAAAAATTCCAGGCAACCCCTTGCATGGTTACTGAGTAAAGGCTTCCTCAGAACTCTGCTGCTTATTTGCATGGGTGATCCTGCTGTGTCCTCTTTGTAAGTTTCTGAGAAAGTTCAGATTTGGGTACCTCATCAGAAACTTTCAAGTTATTTAATACTAACCCTTCCCAAATGGTTTTGGAGATGGAAAACATCTTATTTGAATATACCAATGGACAGCCATTTCATTGGCTATTCTAGGGAGAGTTAATAATCAAATCCAAACAGAAGCAAAATAACCTGTCCTTTAGCTGATATTGGCCTTTTCAGTTCCTTGGCTAATGTTTTTGGATGCTAACAGTTTGTCTAGTTTTTCTCAAAACTGTTATGCCAATATGGGTAATATGAAATGCAAGCTCATCTAGGTGACCTTGGTATAGGAAATATGTTCAGCTACAAACTCAGCCTTTCTGCTGGGACTCTGTTTAACATGGCAGAACAACTGAGGGTGCAAGGTACTGTCTAAGAGCAGGCTGTGGAGGTACTGCTGTATCCAGTTCTGATTTGCAGGAGGAGTCAGGGAAGCTATTCAGTGCAAGGTAGGTAGGAGTTAAATGTGAATGCATCCTTTTTTACATGTATGTATGTATGTATGTAAGCATAAATAAATCCTTAGAGGTGAAAACTACTGTTTCTGTCCTGGGTTTGTTTTCTTCTTTTTCCTTTCCCTTTGCAATTGCTTTGTTTTTTTTGCAACTTTCCCTTCACCTGCACACACCCTGTTTCTGTAGTCTATATGAAAATTGCCTGCATTTTTGTTCTGCCACATGAAACAGTTGTTTTAGGCCATAAGCAGCTTTGAAGAAGAGGACTTCTCAAAAGCTAGTAATCAAAAATTCATCCTCACAATCTAGTTCTATTCTGGAGTTCCAAGCAACACGGCTCAGATAGTGCTGGTGATAAGTTTATTGGTAGTCTGGGAACAGGGAATAGAAAATGCAAGTCCTTCTGTTTATAAGTCTGTGTTTACATCTGGGGATGGCCAAAATACAAACTCCTCATTTCTTTGTTAATTTCTCTCTGCAATACAAAAGTGCACATCTGTGACCTTCTGCAAACCAGCTTTATCAAAGAGCATCAGCTGAGTGTATAATGACCTGACTTCCTTTTTTGATATTGTTATGATTTAAAGGACATTGTACAGTGCTACCCAAGCCCTGTTAAGGGCTTGGATATTTTATTAAAAATTCCAAATTCTGGACTACTACAACATGAAAAGCTTATTTTTATCTGAGGCAATGAATTGAGTTGCAAAGAAGCCTTCCTTTACTGCAGTTTTACAGTTTCTTTCAGTATCTGTAGGTGGAATCCTGGCACTGGTGAGCTACACTGAAGAGGAAAAAAAAAAAAGCCTTTAGGCAGGCAGTTATGCCTGTCTCATTCTCTATTGCTCCTTGCAAAATTAATTCTGTTTCCTTAGTTACTACACATAGTTTTGCACAAAAATGGTGCATTTGCAAGTATTGTGACAGCAGAAGGAACTGTTGATTTGTAGAAATTGGAGACCAAAAGAAAATCATATTAAATAATTGGTGCATCTCCTGTCAATGCAGGGCTGCTCTCTGCAGCTGCTTGCAGTGACTTTTTTTCTAGTCCCTGCTTACCATTTAGTATTGTTATTTGTGCCCACATTCTTTCAGGATTTTACTTTAGAAAAATAGAAGCTGGGAAGATGGAAGATTATATGAGACAACGAGAAGATAGGACAAATAAGTTAGAAGACTTTGAGGCAGTTGTTTAGACTTTATCTTAAATTATCTGAATTCCTCCCATTACTTCCATCATTAAACTCCTCTTTCCTTTTTCTTCCCATGGTGTTTCATAGCAGCAGTTCCAGTGTCCTTAAACCCATAACCTATCTATTGCAGCATTTGACCCCTTCCTTTAGCCATTTTGTATCTAAGATAAATAAAGGAAATTAGAACTTGGGCCTCAGTTCAACAAAGCACTTAAAACATAGTCCTGTGTATTTTTGTTGAAAAAGGAAAGAACTTCAGCAGAAGTCTGATTTTAATGATATATTGAAATGTTTGGCTGAATCAGGCTCTTGGTCACATTTATTTCATGTAGATATAGTGAAACTTGGGCTTCTGAAATTCTCTCTGGGGTCTAAATCTTTAGGTTACTTTCATATTCCAAAAATAAATGTCTGCTATAGTACAAATACTGTCAAAGCTTTTATTCGTATTTTACATTACTTAGAACTGTTTGCTTTCTTGGAGGTGGTCTGCTTAAGTTTTGCATGTGATACCTGGAGAACTGAAACATGCAGAATTGACAAATTGAATTTTATTGCCTTGCATAAATGGGAGCTGATATTTAATGTTTTAATAACTCATGACTTCAAGGATTTTTCTCCATTGTGTGCTCAGCCTTGTCTCTGAAATATGGGGGAGTTTGGACATTACTCAGTGGAAGAAGATTCACTCTTAATTATTTCTTAGATTATTAGCATCCTTCAAAAATTTTCTGATTTTTTATTTCTCCTAGCATTATGTTTGATGATCTCTTAGATTTCATCCAGAAAGTGTTTTAGAGTTTCATATCCTAATGTATAGATTAATTTCTGAATATTGAAAAGAGAAATATAGATATTATTATGGCTTATTTACAGTCTGAAATGTACTGACAGCTGATAAATGTCTGTGGAAGGCAAGGGGCAGAAGCAAGGGGGAAAAGTTCTAAAGATAACATTCTTCAGATTCATGTGTCTTTTACTATGGGCCATGTGTGGAAAGAGATTCATATCTCCGTTACTCTGTAATTTAAAATTTTTTTGGAAGCAGGGAGAAATATTTTTTCAAACTCTCCTATTGTTTACAAATTCCATTATTCTCCCTTTTTTTTTTTTTTTTTTTTTTTTTTTTAAGATACAAATGAAATTCCTAGCCAAATATTAAGAATAATTAGATCCCTTTATGTTGGGTGCTGTATTGGGAAGTTGATGACTGCATCTCTCAATTATTAATGGCTTCTGAGGAGAACTTGCAAGTGCTTCATATCTGCTTGTGAGATGGTTTGATTTTGTATATGGGACCAAGGTAATTTTTTATGAAAAAGACAACTTTTTGCATGGCAGAGTTTATCATGAACACGGATGGATCGAATTTTAATTTGTATGCCTTCCCCTACTCTATATAAGCCATATATAGTCAAGTAATCTTTTCTCTGTGATATAATGAGATAATGTTCTTTGGTTCATGAAAGTACAAGAGTGTATTTTAAGAAGTTTGGGATTGGAGGTTTGTTTTGTTTGTGATGGGTTCTGTGGTGAGATTTTTTTATCAGCCCACCCCCACCCACAAGTGTGCCTGTCTAGTTGGGCTATTTCTGGAGGCAGGACAGCCATTTCAGTATTAATGCAATAGCAAAAGTGAGTTGTCATCATGTGAAGACTTAGGACCTTGGAAAGTGCTCAGTTTCATGTCTGTAAGCATGCTTGAAAGTAGAACATATTTTAAATGTCTGTCTTTGGTCATTAGATTGCAGAAAAAAATGACACTATGTACTACTTTTCTTCATCCATTTCCTTTGAATTCAGTCAAAGCAAGATTCTTGTTGTAGAACTTCAGGGAAGTGGTATGGCTGAAAAATTTTGAGCTTCAATCTGACTCCACATGAATCCCTGTCTCTTTTTTAATGTATTAATCTAAGCTATGAGTTCAGTCATTTTAGTCAAAGTGATCAACTCCTTTTCAAAGCAGTATAATTCGTATTTGAATAAAAACTGTGCAGGTTTGTTGACTCAACTTTTCACACTGCCATGAATTGAGCATGGTGCCAGTGGAGGATGTTTCTTTCAAAGCTCTGATGATATGAGGTGGAAAAGTAAATCAAGTTATTGCAGGCTCTTTCAGCTCCTCCATATCATGCACCATGTCTTCCTTTATGCCTTTCCCTTCACATCTGTTGTTCCTGCCCTTGTTGCTGGGTGATGCATTCCACCAATGGCTTGGAGAGCAAAGCTTAGCACACAGGTAGAAGGGGTTTGCCATTCAGTGCATTTCTTGGGGGTTGCAGGTTTACATGAGCCTCCTGAGGCCATTGGCTTCTTTGGGAGCACAAACCTGTCAGGGACACAGGTGAATGTGGGCGTTTATGCAGCATCAGAACTGGAAGAAGGCTCATTGGTGCCATTGATTTTATGCAAAGTGGAGTACAAAGCTGTCATGCTTTATTTTCTTTTTTGGTGGTTAAGTAGAGAGAATCCAGAATTAAAGTGTATCACAAAGCCTACATGTCATTGTTATAATTCTGTTGAACAGGCTTCTCTTGCCTCCCACTGATGAACCCAGTGAAAACAGAGCTGTTAAAGAGCTTTTTTGAAAGGGAGTAAGGCTGTAGAAGAATGAGTATGGATGGTAAGGAAGGCAGAATTTGCAAGGAGGGAAAGTATTTTTTTGTTGGGCTGCCTGCATTAGCAGAGTAAAACACAAACATGCTCTTGGGCCCAGAGGCCCTTCTTTGGGTTTTAAGATGCTGCATCTATGTTACAAAATCTGTGTAATAACCGATGTTTTTCTGCTTTGATAATAATGCCTCCCCCCCCTCCCCCGCCTTAGGATTCCTGGTAAGAAATACATTCAAAAAGACTTTTCTTATTCTCTGTAATTTCAGTAGCTATACATTAGTTCCTGTTTAAAGCAAAATGTTTCAAGTTATTGGTGATTTTGGTACCTGTTCAAGGAATCTGTGTTGAAATAACACAGAGGCAAATGCATCCTATGCAGGCTGTTTAAGATTGTGGATTCCTAGGGATGTAATGTAGCTAGTAAAACTTTGATCCCTTTGGGATTGCTGAGCTATCTGATGGATTCATAGTTTAGAAATGTGACTTAGTTGTGCAGTTCAGTTCTCTGGTCTGGAAAAGTATTTACAGAATTTCTTGACCTCCTAGGGTGTAGTCACATGTAGCTCTTTGTGTTAGTCTTGCCCACAGCAGGTACTGTTCAAGGAGTCTCTTGGGCTTGGGGAAATGCATTTAGCAGACTCAGACACTCCACAGCTCCAGAGTCTGCAACAAAGATTTTACAAAACCCTGGAGGGAGGAAGGAGAACAAATACAAAAGGGTATTAATTTGGCTTTTTTACAGCAGCTGGCATGAGACGTATCAGCCTTAAGAACCATTACTTTCAACTCAGCAATACTGAAGTTGTGTCATTATGTGGGAGCACTTTTATTGATCTCATGTCTCTGGGTGTTATGTCAACAGGATGGACTATTACAGAGAAAGTCTTCTAGGAGATGAACTAAATGCTTGAATAGCCTACTGCTTGCTTCATGCTTGAAAACTGAACTAAAGCACAAAAAAAGTGGTATAAAGAAATTCTCTTCCAGCACCTGAAGAAATGGCAAAATTTTCTTTAAACAGTCTTCCCTGCAACCTTTCCCACTGCTTTATAGTCTGCTTTATTTTGTAGAGTTTTTTAGTTGTTGAATACTTTATTTTTAACCTGTTTTGTTCAGCTACCTATTTTTAATTCTAAGGATGAAGCTTCTGTACCTTTTAACATTGTTTCCCCTGTGTAATTTGATTGAAAGCATTTTGACAGAGCATAATTTCTGCCTTCTATTTGCTCTGGCCAGTGAACTCAGGAGCTTCTAATATGAAGATTAATATTAATTAGATGAAAGATACATACAGTCCATACAAATTGTACTTATAAAGAGTGTGGTCAGGATGAACTGCGTAGAATTGATTAAAGAGAGCAATGTATTGGGTTCTTGTAGTGATACAGTTTCATGTAAGTGAAATCTGTAGTGGCATATTCTGCTATGAAATGGCATAGTACACTTGATAATTGCCGGTAATTTATCTTATAAGCAGACTGTACTATTAGTCAAGAAAAAAATAAGCAAATTTCTTAAATGGATTCAACAAAAGAACATAGACTTTAGTACTTTTAGGTGTCTCTGCAGAATGAAGATTTAAGCACTGTAAATTTGTAGATCTTCAGGTTATATTTTCCCTCCTACCTTCTCTACAGTAAATACGGAACTATATATGTAGGTAAATATTTGTGCGTAACTCTAGCCAGTAGCAAGGACAGAGGAGAAAAGTGGTTCCAGTTATTGTAATGCAGTACTTATGATAGTACTTATGCAGTCTTTTTGTGTTTAACTTTTAAAATGATACAGAAATGTCTTGATTCCATTTGCAATAGACAGAGGCCTAGAACTAGAAAGCTGTAAAAGAGCAAGTATTGTTTTGAATTCCTAATGTATGTTGTACTGGTTAAATCCAGATCCAGTTGTGCATGACCTTTTAGTTTGATTCAAGTTTGGGACACATGAAGTTTGTTAGTTCTTTTCTGTTTTACTCTTGTTTTCTGATTTTAATTGTTTTTATTTCAAATTTCCATAGTAGATGGGCAGAGGCAATTTTCACATAAAACAAATCAGTCCTTGATGTTGCTGCTGAGTAAAGAGGAGCATACATGAATCCAACACTACCAAAATAGGAGGAGTTATTTTGCTAGAAGCCTAAGATGTGTCCAGAGTGACATAAGGTTATACAGAGCTTGACAAAAATAAACACTTTGAGAGCTATAAAATTGCTTTGACCTTGGGGCTTGGGAACCTAAGTGGAGCCTTAACTTTTACCTATCTGTATGTAAATCAAAGCAGGTCATGCCCAGAAATGTTGCTAAGTATATTTTTCTCAGCAGTCAGTGTGACGGATGGTTACAGTTCTTGGAGTAGTTGTGGTAGGCATAGGTATCCCTGGAGCAGAAACATGCATAGCTCAGGGGGCTTGTGGAAACCCTCATCATGGCTTTGCTCGTGGAGAGCAGGGTCTGAGTTGGAGGGAATTCTGAAGTGCATCCAGATCTGTTGGGAGTTACTCTGAACAGCTTATGCACTTTTACACAAAGGAGTTCTGGGTGTGTCTGAGTTTCAATGAATGATGGTTCCAGTGGATTTTGATTTCTTTCAGCTAATTAATATTTTGAATTAATAACTGAGGGCTGTTTGTGAT
Organism: Anomalospiza imberbis; assembly: GCF_031753505.1. Lineage (NCBI taxonomy): Eukaryota > Metazoa > Chordata > Aves > Passeriformes > Viduidae > Anomalospiza > Anomalospiza imberbis. The sequence continues at coordinate 51,286,739 of NC_089682.1, forward strand.
ACCTTAGCTTTAAATGTCATGGTCTGTGTTCCACATGTATTGATGTCATAGAATTTGGGTCATTTAGTCCAACTCATTACTTTTGCTTTGATATTGGGCTTTCTTGGAAGCATTTTCTCTATTTCAGGTACTTAGCAAAAGCAGCAAACCTGCCCTTTTTTGGTAGTGAATTCCTACAGACTTCAGGGAATGGCATTAACATAGGTAATACAAAAAGAAATGGGGAATCATATTTGTGAATCTTTTTGCAAGTACAATAATTTGTTTCTTTTCATAACTTCAGTGTAATAGAGGGACCAAATCACCAAATCCCTTGTTTGGGATTTTTTTTCTTTAACTACTGCGCCAGCTATTAACAAGTCCTGTCCTGTCCTGTCCTGTCCTGTCCTGTCCTGTCCTGTCCTGTCCTGTCCTGTCCTGTCCTCTCCTCTCCTCTCCTCTCCTCTCCTCTCCTCTCCTCTCCTCTCCTCTCCTCTCCTCTCCTCTCCTCTCCTCTCCTCTCCTCTCCTCTCCTCTCCTCTCCTCTCCTCTCCTCTCCTCTCCTCTCCTCTCCTCTCCTCTCCTCTCCTCTCCTCTCCTCTCCTCTCCTCTCCTCTCCTCTCCTCTCCTCTCCTCTCCTCTCCTCTCCTCTCCTCTCCTCTCCTCTCCTCTCCTCTCCTCTCCTCTCCTCTCCTCTCCTCTCCTCTCCTCTCCTCTCCTCTCCTCTCCTCTCCTCTCCTCTCCTCTCCTCTCCTCTCCTCTTGCTATTCTGTTCCTCTCCTCTCCTCGTGCTATTCTGTTCCTCTCTCTGTTTTTTATGTGCATCTAGGAGCTAAAACCACTAAGAGAGGCTAACATTGGTCAGGTGAGGTTCCAGTTTGTCATATTGGAAGAAGAAAATCCATTAGTGGATTATTGGAAGGTGGAGGGAGGGCCATGTGAAGATGCCAATGTCCAAAGGAGTGACTGGGAAGGAATGGTTAGAGGTATTTTTAGCATTTGTACTGGAATGCAGGGAGGCTCATTGATTGCACTTTTGTTCCCTGAGGGAGGTCAATGGGAAAGGGAAGAGGTCCAGAACTGGGAAGTAAAACGCCCAGAATCGCAAATGTGTGCTTTTCACTTTGACATTAAGCTCAGTTTAGAAAGGAAAATTCCTGGATATTTAATTTCTGCAGGGAATTGTCTTAGAAATCTTGTGTTTCAAATAGGGCCAACTTGTTACTGTCAATTGCATGGTATTGAGGACAGAGAAAATGGTCACATCTTTCATAATGAAGAAAAATGTTCACTTTGTTTTCTAGTAGAGCTTTGGGTTTGATTTTTTTCTATGTCTTCATTCTTCTGACCCTGACATTGTTCTATCTCTCTCATACTAATTTCTTAAGTGACAGTGATTTTATAATAGAACCTTATTGTTTCGTTGTGTCATTTTTCTGGTGAATATTTGAATATTTTACTTTCACTAAAATTTTCTTCTCTTTTAAAAGCCACTTCTTCATTGACCTGAACTATGAAAGCTGCTATATCTAAAACCCCATCAGGTGACAGTCCTTTTTAAGTGTATGTTTGTGTGCATGGTTTTATGACATTTATAGGTTATTACTTTTTCTCTTTGATGAACAATGAATGTACCAGGAATGTGTTCATGTGCAACATTTGAATACAAATCCTAAGTTAAACACTTTCATAACTCTTAAGCTATGAGTCTATTGGTACAAGCTGGAATTCCACATGTTATTTTTCTCTTAGGAATTGCACAGATCTCTTAGGTGTTCTTTTGGCTGCTGCCTTTTGGGCATATACATTTTTAAAAGTTGCTTAAAGAAAACATTTTTTCTTTCTTGTTCATAGATGCAGTTTGGGAGAGAATTTTATTCCATTTTTTGAGAACCTGTAAAATTCAAATGAAGTTGGGTTGTTCTGTATGGTTTTTGTGTGACTAGTTGGGAAGAAAATTGTGATTCTGTTCTTGGTGTCAGAAAGTCTGTAAGTGCTACAGAGCAAGCAAGCCATGAAGGGGTACACAGCTCTCAAGTGGCTGAGAGGGTCAGACTGAAAAGTGCTTGGGCTTCTGAATTCTGTGGTTCACAGTGAACATGCTCAGATGTTTTGTTACTTCCAAAGAAATATTACATCATCTTATTTGCAAAGTCACTAGGCTATAGCTGTCTTTATATCCAACAGAGTTCTCAAGTGGGATATCAAATACATGCATTACATAATCAGAACAAAGCCTTTATTGGTTGATTGTACCCTTAGGGTGGAATGCTGAATGGTAGTTGCATATGGAAGACATAATCTTGCAGAATTAACCATTTCCTAACCATCCTATCAACAGCTATGAAGTGAAATAATAGCCTGGGGATAGGATTCACTTGGGAAGGGTGTAGCTAAAGAAAATAAGATTTTAAATTGGTTTATAGAGTTCATCATCTTTCTGTAAATGCACTTAAATGTATTGAAGCAAACAGAAAGGACCAGAAGAGTTTTACGGATATATTTATAGACTGATTTGCTGAAATTTCATGTGGTGTAATTCCTGTTGTTAATGAATTCAAAGGAGGCAGACCAATTTCCACCCAGTCTGTGGTTTTAATTTATTGGAAAATGATCTACTTAAAAATACTGGAAATAAATGTTTTTGGTAATGGAATATTAAATTTGTCTTTCTAAGCTAATTTACATACATTTTAGAGTTATTCTTGTTAAGGACCATATGAGCAAAATATGTGTCTGGTGATTTTAATTGGTCTAGTTCAGAACTGATCTGGTTTTTAATAAGAACTTTTTTGTGAAAGGTATAATATACAGCTTATCATTCTCAAGCTACATGAAAGTGATACCAAAGTTTGGTCTTTTATTTATTGTCATGGTATTTTTTGTGATCTCAGTCTGAACCTGGATTTCATAAACCAAATTAAATAAACAGGTAAGTCCTTACTCTGTGGGAAATGAGACCACATTAAAAAAAAACAAAACCAAAAACCAAACAAAACCCCTACATTAAAAAATCTGAGCTTTATGTTATGATGATCTACATGTGATTTCCTGTGTTGTCTTAATGCAGTTTTTATATGTGGCTTTGGGATAAAATTGTACCAAACTTTAAAATTAAAACTGCTAGTCAGCCTCTGGGTATGTGTACCTTTTAGGCTGGAAAGTGCTGACTGAACCCAAGGCCATGGGTTTTGTTCCTCTCTTCCTTCTTGTGCTGCTCCCAGACTAAATTAGGCTCCAGTATGAGTAATCCATCAGTATTGACTTTGCTTTTGAGGTATATTTCTTGAAGAGTGGGAACTCGTTGACAAGTTCTTTCTGGTATTGTGCCTGTCCCAACATACCCTTAGAAATAAAAAATTGGATTTGGTCATTTCACAGAATCCTTCCAGTTCTTCACCACATCAGTTTGAGATGGACAGTGCTCCCATAAAAATCTTGAAGCAAGATACTGATTTTAGAAGTGTGGGTTTCAAAATACTCTCCTTGATCCTTCAAGGACCACTGGGACAGAATTGTGTGTTGTACTGAAGATCTTCAAGTGAAAAGGAAGGCATGTACAGCAGAATTTAAAACTTCCTTATATTTTTGTCCAGTCAAGCAGACAGTGTAATTCTTTGTGGTTTTTTTTGGAAATGCATACCCAGAACAGAGTGTGGATGAGCACTCAGTAGACTTAATAAAGCTAATGTGCAAATTTTTGGTGAATGCAAGTTTCAGCTGTTATCCATTGGATGGGCAATAGGTGATGTTTAAAATCCTACAAACTTGCTTTCTTTTTACTTATTAGGAGTTCTGTTTAGAAAAGTGGAGAGGAGAGGGTTGGGTGGGGGCGTGAGCCTGTGTGACATTTTCTCCCTGATAGTTATTCATGTAGGCATCTTTCTGTTTCAGTCTCCCAGTGATATTTATACCAGTGGTGGAGCAGACACTGGGACAAAGGATTACTAGTTAATTTGGAGAGCTAAATATACATGTGACTGATGTGTTAAGAAAAACACCACCACAAACACCCTCCAGATTTTGGGAGGGAAGCATCAGCCTGTAGGATTTCTCTTTTTGACAGTGGAGGTTGCCACATGGCCTGTCTACTTTTTGGCCTCTCTGAATTAGTCCTGAATACTACTCAGAAATCTAAGGAAAAGCATAATTCTACATGAATTGCAGTCAGTTTCATAGGACACGTTGGAAGTAACAAACATCAAACTCTGGGATGAAAAATAGGCTTAAAAACCAGGTAAAAATAACCTAGCATGTCCAAGAAGAGTTACTCAATAACAAAACTGTAAATAAAAGTAAGACGTGCTGGATAATTCCCATTCTTAGCATAAACTCATGTCTTTAAGTAATTAACAGCAGCTTTGCAAACTTAAGAAAATACCAGGTTTCAGGCTGTGCATCTCTGTTGGTTTCATTATGCTCTTGAGACTTTAAATGGAGGTAAAAGGAAATGCTGTAGTCTCTGATTATGCAGTTTAGGTAATTTTCTGACATTGAATGTATTATTCCCTTTTTTTCATTTGCAAACCTCTGTCTGCATCTCCTCACATTAAAAACAAATGAACAGTCAAAAAACCCTAACCAAACAAGAGAAAAAAACAACCCAAAAACCTGAAATCAACCAACCAAAGAAATGAAAATCAAAACCAGAAAAAGAAAAGATCGAGTATTGTCACGTAGTGATTGTGATGCTGATAATCAGCGCAAGACTGCTAATGAAAGGAAAATAATGAAGTTTTCCTTTAATTCTACTTAGTTTAATAACACTTTTTATTCCATGAAACGTCTCTTGAAGCTGACCAGCATATCTACTTTTGTGCTGCTTGTCATCGAGTGACTCCTTTTGGAAACGCTTGGTTATTTTAAACCTGTTTAAAAAATTTATTTCTTGATGGACTAATTACTTCTGTTTAATGGTACCAAGGTAACGGCTCACTTCTCTTTTGGTGGATACATCAATTTTTTCCCCCCTCCATTCATATTTTACTCTTTTTTTCTGCCCACCTTTCTGAAGAATTATCTGTGTGATTTTAGCTTTTCATGGTCTTGACAACAAAAACAAGGGCATGTGTAGTGTTATAGATGTTATTTGAGGTGCGCTACTCTGGAATTGTGAAATGTGTGCCCAAGCTGACCCTGGGAAGCAGGAGTTGCAGGGAGAGAGACTGCAAGCCACTGGTAAACTGAGCAGTGAGTTTACAAGAAAGATCACCAGTGTTGATGCTTGGGTAAGTGATTCACAAAGGAACCTTGCATCTGGAAACTGAAAGGAGAAAATGTTTCTTAAAGGTGGCCTTAAAAAAAAAAAGTTAAAACATTACTTCTCCAGTACATGGCTGCAGCTATATATTTTGCAGCATGAGTCATAGATGGCTTTATAGTTCTATGTCCCTTTGCATAGGAATAATAAACTTTGGAGAAGAGGAAGTTAAGAGAAAACAGAAGTGTGAACAACTGCTAATGGTGCTCTCTCTGGCTCCATTCAGTCTGCCATTCCATCATACTTGAAGGGGGTAATTGAGAGATTCCTTTCTTGGCATCTAAGTGGCAACATATGTTTGAAACAGTGAGTGGAAAATGTAGGAAAGAAATGACAGGCATATGGCAATAGGTAGGCAAGGAAAAATTTGTTGCCCTAACGTTAGCCACATAATTGGTACACTTAACTTCTGAGGGACTGATTTATTTAAAGACAAAAATTTATGCTCCATTTATTCAGGTTTTCTATACGTGGTCTTCATCTTACAGTGCTTTCATAGTTTCTCGGCTTTCTGAGGGAGTGGAAGGTGATAGGAGAGGTTCAGAGCCTCAGCCAAGGAATAGAGGGAGAATCTGGATGCAAATAGGCAAACCAACCTTCAACCATCTTCTCAGTTTAAAAGAGGAAGAATTGAAAACCTCCTTTATTTTAATATTCAGTTTTGTGAGTGTTTTTATATTTACCATATTGAGTTAGCTAGAATGTTTATGGCTTAATGCAACATAAGATGTACTGCTTAATGAATAGAATAGCTGTCCTGGAAACAGGCCTCATCCAAAATAGCGTTTCCAGTGTGCAGTACATCATCAGGCTTTACTGCTGATGGTTGTTTTTTTTTTTTTTTTTTTTTTTTTTTTTTTTGGTTTTTTTTTTTTTTTTTTGGGTTTTTTTTGGGGTTTTTTTTTTGTTTTTTTGATGATGCTGGCTTTACTCTAAGAAGGATTTCTACCCGTGCACAATTGTAAGCAAAATGCAGAATCTCAAACTGTACGTGATGTGGAGAGAATGTGGGTAGTTCTTTCTGTTTCCTCAGTTATTTTGTGCCCTGAGTTGAATAATTCATTTCAAGGGAGAGTGTTGTTGGGAAGGTTAAGGTCAAACCTAGTCTTGTGGAGCTTCTGATGACATGTAAAATGTGTGTTTAGGAATACTTTTTGGCCTGAAGCTGAAAACTCTGCAATCCAAATAATATATTTTCAAAAATGCTTAGGAGGAAATCAGTCTGTTTTCTTTCTATTGAAAAATGATTTATCAAAACCCTGGAAGAATGTCTTCCACCACATTTGCCTTCACAAATGTGGCCTCTTTTCTGAAGAGTGGTGAGGCCCTTGGAGAACTGTAACTTGGCAACTGATTGGTCTTGTTATGGCCCTTACTCCATGGGGATCTTAGTCCTTGCATGGAAAAGGAAAATGGACTAGATGACATTTTAATTTTGTTCATTCTCCTTTCTGACCTCTTCTGGCTCTGGGATTTTATGGTCTAGTGGTTTAATTTTGAGATGCTAAGTCTTATGTGAGATTATAACTACTGGTAAATTGATTGCATTTTGCTAGCAATTGTAGCTTATTCCGGGGAGTGAAGGGCAGATGCCTTACCAATCTTATTTAAATTCAGAAAGTATGCTTCTAAACTTCTAAAAATAGATAAAAAGCCAGCTCTAGCTTTTTAAAGAAACAAAACCAAAACAATGAAAACAGCCTCCATATTTAGTATTGTGTTAACAAGTAACACTGAAAACTTCAGAAACCTGAGCCAGTATCTCTACCGGAGTAAATGACATCACAAATACTGTCAGCAAAGTGAATTAAAACAAATATTTTGAAAGGAAACCTATTTATGCTGTTCTGGTTGTCACCTATGGTACCAAAAAGCCAGGAAAATGCATCTGAAATTCACAGAAATCTTTGGAGTTGAAAAGAGGAATTTCTAACTATGTGAAGAGAGGAACCTGTACTGCTTGTTTGGGAAGAAAGAGGAGACATTTTTTAAGGAGTTTTAGGAAAAAAATTAAATATTTTTAATTTGGTAGCTTCTGTATGTCTTATTTTACTTACATGCAAATGCATTCAATTGCCCTATAATTTTTTTGGGTTATTTTGTTTGATAGTTGGCTTTTTAGTTTAGTAAATTGACTATGGTGGAATCACTTCCATGGAAGCAGAATCCTACAAATGTGTGGACTACAGTGATGCAGGTCAGAAGGGACAATGACATGTATCCTTTCTATGAGGCCCTGCATCCTAATCATGCATCAATTTGAAGAGTGCATTTAAAGAGGTTTGGTCCTTCTGCTGCTCTCATCATGTTTTGATTTCTGAGCAACTAATGATTAAGGAGAGAACTACATTTTATATCATAAACACTTCAGCTGATTGGAGTTTTTCCTTGAATTGACCATCACACCAGCATAAAATGCTGTGAGGATTTGTCATGTTTGAGGAAGAGCTTTTTGCTTCAGTACATTGGCTAAAACATACAAACTGTGACCCACTGTCAGGTGTCAGAAGGGAATCAGTGCATGGCTCTTATGTCCTTGTACTCCACCACCATGTAACTCTAGTCTCAAGGTATGACATCTTTATGGTGTGGAAAACTCCAAAAGGTTTGTACAGCTTTTTAAAGCAACAGGGTTGTTGCCTGTCTGTGTGCCATGAGTGGCAGCCAGTAGAAGGGGAGATTTCAAAGAGACGTGTGGACTGCTTGCTGGATATGAAACACATGTACACACATAGTTATTTCTTGTGAAATGCAGTGAATTCATCCTTTTTCCCTTTCCTTTTCTTGAATTGAACAGAAGTTCTACTGCTGCATTTTACTTCAATCACCATATAGCAAATGCTGGAGGAGAGACAGCCACTGCTGCCATCCCTCCCTGACTGAAGGTTGAAATCTATGCTTTTATGCCACCTATCTTTAGATAAGATCCACCAATATCTTGTCTTTTCCTAATAAAATGATAAATCTTTCTCTAGATCAGCTGAGCTTTAGGATCCTGTTCTTACCAGGAGTATTGGCAATTAGTTGCCCTGTAAAAAGTCACTCTTGTTATTACTGAACGATTAGCTTCTTGAAGTATAGCTTTGGATATTTGAAAAAAGCTTTGTGCAGATGTGTAGCTCTGACTTCTGTGTGTCTGACCTGTGCTGGTGCACAGCAGTGGGTATGAACTGTTTTGAGTATAGTTGCAAATTTAGTTGAATTTGGATATCATGGTGGGTTCAGTCTGCTTTTTTTAATGCTGAGAAGATGAGATGTTCTCTTAGCTGCAACTTGTAATAGGAGTAGGTTTCAGCTTCTTCAAAATTCTTTAAATCCTTTTATCCGGTGTCATTGGAGTTGTTTTTTTCAGTCTCAAATATAAGCTGTGTTGGTTTACTGTATTGGAATGAGTTTCTTCTATGGGTCTTGGGGATCAGTATTCTTGTTTACTTCCCCATCCAGTCTGGAGTGCTGATGCTGTTGTAGATTGTTTTCTGTGTTGAAATTTTGCCTAGAGATGATTAGGAATTGTATACTCTGGAGAGCTCTCTGAATAAACTAAAGAGACAACAAATCTAATGCTTTGGGGTTTATTGCAAAATATAATTTGAAGTTTGCAAATATTCTAAGAGGAGGATGCAACATGAGTAGAGTAGAGATCCTATGTAAATATTTAGGCTTTTAAGTCTAGAATGTCTTCTGATGTTTTATACCATTTCCTTTTAAGCAGAATGTTTCTGTGTTTTAAAGGATGTAAACTCCTAGGATGTTAGCTTATTAGTGTGGAGAAATTAAAATGTGCAAAAAAATCTTACCTGTATACTAATGAAATAAATATTTCAACAATGTAAATAGATGACAGTAATTGAAACCTAAATGCACTTGAGATTGTGGTCACCAGGACAGGAATTTTAGATTTCTGATTTATTCCTCCCTGCCTGGGAATTACAAACTCCTTTCTCTTTGCTTCCTTCCAATAATTCAAAACATCTTAATTTTTTCATATTGGTTTATGTTTATTAAGGGCACCAACAACAGCCATTGCTCTTTCATAGTGACTTGGAAGCAGAGAATAAAAAGATTTGTAAAGCATGTTAGTACACTTGTTCTAGCATAATATCAGGACTCTTGGCAGAGGATGCTTAACAGAAGTGTAGGAGGCAAACAGTAGGGTAAGCATGGACAGAATAATTTGTTCTGTAATAATGTCTCATTTTGATTTCTAATCAGAAATACATTTGATTTCAAAATAATATTTTTCCCTTCTTATTCATGCATGGTGCTGAATCCTCAGAAACAAGAGTCAGCCATTTCAGTGCCTTTATTTTGCATCTGAAGGCTCAGTAGAATTTCCTAAACTTTTGGGCTTGGAAATTTCTGGTTGAAGTGTCATAATCTCTGTATCAATAAAAGAAACAAGCTTTTTTATGTACTTTTAGTTTTGGAGTTACCCTGGTTTTATATTAATAGAAGCTTTCTTTTTCCATAATGCAAGGTAAACTAAAGAACAGTTCCTGAACAGTCCTCACTCTCCATTTGTGGATGCTTTGTGTTTCATGTATTTGGTTCACTCTTAACATATAAAACAAGAAATTGTCCAGAGAGAGTAGATGAGTGAATATATAAATGGGTATGGAAATTTCACTGGCTATGGATGTTTCATTTGAAAGGTGGAAAGCCACAAAGAACATCAGATGTGCAAATCTGTAAAATAAAATGTATCTCCATATACATATGTGCAAAAATATGAGCATGTATATATGTATATGTATGTGTGTATTTATATGCACTTACGTTCATCTAGTGCATTAATGTCAAATTCCCAGAAATGTGGTGACAAGAGAGGACCGTTTTAGCTCATGTCAGGACAATGTGCTTTAGTAATTTCTCCATCCCTGGAGGGCTTATTAAAAGCTAAACAAAATGTCTCAGAATATAACTGATTGAGTGTTTTAAATTATGCCCTTTTGTTTGGCTCTTGGCCAGCTGCTCATTGCACCGGGCTGTGGCAAACAAAACCTGTAATTTACACTGACAGTATCATGCAATTCACTCTGCAAGCTTCTCAACTCAGAACTTTTATAAAGTAAACATTCAAACAAACCTCAGGTTCTTAATGTAAACACATTTTGTAACTCTAAACTTGGCCAAACAGTTAAGAATCAAATAGGGGTTGTATTTTTCCCCTTCCCACGAAAATGTCATTATATATTTTTCCTTCCTTTGCTGATAAATAGGGATATCTCTACATGAGTAATGAGAAAAGACAGCAGTAATCAAAGAACTTTTTTCTTTATCACATTTCTATTTTTTTAACCATGTGGCATTGGCACCAATTTCCTATTTTTTTTTTTACTACTAACTGTATCCTTGTGAGGACTGACACAAATTCCACCATACATGGTATATCTGCTTATCACATTCTTCTTGGTCCAAACTCAGAATGCAAAAAGCAATTTAATGGACTTCTATGAAATGTATGATTTTCAGATATTTCTGTGATTTTGCTGTTTGCCTTTTTTTCCCCAATTTGATGAATTCATTTTCTTTCAAGAGGGTGTTTCCTTAAAACTGAAAGGCGAAGTCTAAATGTGTAGGCAGAAGTAGAATGTTAAGAAATCTGAATGGGCAGATGCTGTAGATGTGAAACAGATAAGCTGGATCAGAGCCATTGGTTAATACCTGCACACGAGGGGGACGTACAAGAAACTGTGCTGCAAGTTATTGTGGTGTAAATAAAGAGCCCAGTACAGATTTATTCTGCAAATTGCTTAATCAAAGAGAGGTTATGGAAAGGAGTAGTGACCTAGCTATGTTACTTACAAATCATCACTTCTGGAGTGGGATTTTAGTGTGTGTAAAGATGCTTGTCTTTAGTCACTTGAGTGGAGCTCTATTTCCTTAGACAACACTGGGATCTTGGGCACCAGCCCCAAAGTGGAGGCATCTGAACAAAGTCCTCCACTTTAGATCTATAGGTTGAATCTTGCCTTTAATGCCAAACAGGGGACGCAGTTCATTTTTTGTTCTGAACATAATTTACAGCTACACTCAAGAGCAGAGACAGGACATGAGCAGTAGGAGGACAGAACTTGGTCCATGTTAGGCTTACTAGAAGGTGCAATGATATACCTGTCATAAGATCATGTCATGTAAGAATGGAGAAACAGTAAGATAATCTGAATAGGAAGAGAAGGCTAGGATTTTTTTTGAGCTGCAACCAAAACTACATGTTTTGCCATAATGATGTCAAAAATATGTACTCCTTAAAGAGCTGATGACAAGAACAGAAAAGGAAATTGAATTGAATGATTTTAATACTAAGAACTGAAGTATCTGAGGACAGATGGATCAAATAGAATAACCATATATATAAAAAAAAGAAACCGATGCACAAAACTTGCATATGAATGTCTGCTTAATATATACCTTATGAAGTATTTACAAACTCCTCTAGCATGTCGTTGTTTGTACTCTCATTTATGTATTTGTTCTGAATGCAATGACAGTGAGTAAGGGTTTGCACCTGTAATTACATTGTTCCATTTTATGCAGGAAAATGAGGAGTTTGTGTGAAATAAGGAAGGACTTCTTGCGTGTTACACAGCAAATCATCAGCTTTTTCTTTCCCACTGTAATTAAAACAGCTGAACAAACAAAATAACATGAGAAGTTTCTTAAATAATTAAGGTAGATGTTTGGATGCTACAGGGAAGTGGAATGGTGTTCAAATGTTTCAGGATGGATTTTTTTCTGCATTCCTGGTCTTAGTGTCATCTTGTGTTGGGATCCAATTATTCCTCTGTCCTAATTCTTGAGGATATTTCAGTGACTTAAATATTCATCATATATGTTTTGTCTAATTGCTTTTTTATTTGTATGCATTCATTTGAAGAGGACATGTGATGTGTTCTCTCCAACATTTTTTGAGATTAATGTAATTGAAGGTATTTTTAGTATTTTTCTTTTAAAAACAAACAGACTCTCCCTTTCTTCTTAGAGGTAGGAGAGCTCTGCTTTATTTGGAGTAATTTTTAAAAGTCTAACTGTTCCCTTGAACTCAGCATCTTTATTCCTCTCCCCATTATTTTTATGAACTGCTGCATGCCTTATTTAATTGGGAAATCTGGCTGCCACTCTCTAGGAGGATGAAGGCTGCATGGCTGAACTCTTTTCAAACTATGACACCACGTGCTAGTACTTATTTCTTAAAATTTTGACTAAATATTTCTTTACAGATATTTTCAAGAGACTTGTGCATGAGTTCCCATGACCTCATTCTTTGATTTTTAGAAAGAAAAGAAGAAGTAAGTGAAAGTTGTGATATTCTACAGCTATCCAAATATTCAGCTTTTGCAATGGCAAATCAAACTTCTGATATTCCTCCTACATTTGGGTGCAATAAGAATAGGTAGCTATTTGTAAAAACAGCATTATTTGTTGTGGAAACTAATTTAGTTTCACAATACAAAGGCTCTTTGTATAGTGAAACTAAATTAGTTACGGAAGTTTGTTTTATGACTTGACTTGTTTTCTTGTCCAATAATTTGCAATCTACCAGGTTTTCCACACTGTTGGGAGGAACACAAAGGTTTTCTGCAACATACTCTTATCAAGGTCAAACTGCACTCTTGCTTAATGTCCTGGACACTAAAAGATAACCTGTTTCCAAGAGCCCAGTAGACATTTAGTAATTCCGAAGATTCTTTCTTGCATTTTAGTTGAAGTCAGTTAATGGATGAAAAAATGGGGTGATGATGAATAGGTGCACAGGCTAAAGAAAACTCAATTAAAATTGGCCTTTGTAAATATCTGTTTCAAACAATTGTATGTAAATAGTCAAACCCTCAAGGACCTTTTTTATGCACATTAAAGAGATACATATCCATACTGGGAGAAGGGTAAATGAACTGCTCTAAGCCCAGTTAGTCTTTCTTCAGTTCAGGTACCAGGATTAACAGGATAGAACAGCAAAGCATTACTTGAGGACAGGTGGGGAAGGAGAGCAGATTTGCCACATCATTCTGCTTTTCCCTCAAATGGCTGGAGATGTTTGTGTTCATCAGATGCATGCCAGTTCTCTTCTTTACTACATCTTCTCTTGTAAAAAACTAGTGCTGCTTTAAGAACCCACCAGCTAATAGTTCATCAGTTTTTCATGTAAGTTCTTTTAGAATACTTAAATACCATTTAGTCCTGGTAAAGTGCTAGTAGACTTGTTGCTTTGTGTTGTACAAATTTGATTTAAAACTTTTTCTACTGCTGGTTTGTATTCAGATGGCTTCACAGATTCTTTCTCCATAAACAGTCTAATGCAGAAACCTCCTTGACTTCCAAAACATTGGAATCCAACACTGTTAGTCAGTCAATACAAATATAAAAGACATTGTGACAAATGAACCAAATTAATTTTATACTTCATTGTTCAGAGGTGAAAGGTCTCCAGATTCTGATTTCAGCCCTCTTCATTATTTTGGATTGATGATCAGTAGTCTAGCATTTATATGATTATCTGTTTATGTATGTACTTCAACTCACAGAAGGTCTGGATATGCTTTTACACAGTTAAATACGTTTCTCTTGTTTGGCTCCACTTTTCTGCTTTCCTTTTTTTGTTGCAGTTGTACAGGTCCTACATCAGCATAACCTGTTCTCTAATTTTGATTTAAATACTTATCAATAGTATAATCATATTTCTCTGGATATTCTTCTCACATAGTGTAGAAGTATAAAATCTCATTCTATCTATGGCCACATTTACAACTGGACAGACTGATTTTTATGTTGGATTCTTGAAATTGCATAAGAGCCCTTGCACCCTTGTTCTTTGACTATTTGGTTTGTAGTTGTTGTGTTTGGTTTTTTTTTTAATTCTGCTTGTTTGAAATGCTCTTTAGCTACTTAAATGCTTTATTTCCAAGAATAGAGTTTTAATGATTGCATCTCTAATTGGTGCATCATCCTGAACTGTGCTTGCATCTGTGAATTTTCTGTTAAGTTTAAATAGTCTTCATCTCAATTTTAAGCTTAAATACCAGTAGCTTGTTTTTGGTTTTTTTTAGTTAAACTTGTGCATCCTATTTCAAATGTGTTCCACAGTCTAATAAAACTGAGTTCTTTCTTTCTGCATCATTTTCTCAGCTACTTTATGAAATATGACTGTAATGCCAGAACCAGTACTTTGGTACTAGAACTATTTCAAAGATGTAGCTATGGAGACAACAGTCTTGTTGTCAGGTGGCTAAAAGGCTAATTTTTTTCTCCAAGCACTTTGAAAATTCTTTTATATGTTGTTATTTTTATCATGAACAGCTCCTTCCCTGTTTTCTCTACAAAATTCTCTGGATATCTGCTGTGTATCATAAAACCACTTGTCTTTGCATTTAGGATACCCCAGGTCAAGGTTGGGTTTACTGTTTTGAGACTCACATCTTTGCATATGTGACCATTAAACGACAGACTTTAATGAAATGCTGGCAGTGAAATCTCATATTATATGGAATTAGCTGAATTTTAAGATTGGTTGCAGACAAGAAATTGATACCAAACTAATCTTAAAATTTGATAATCCTTACAAGCATATGTGGAAAACAGGCTGATTCATGTAAAAGAATGTTTTATGTTGTGCAACTAGTAAAAGCTCTCTTTGGAATGCCTTCTTTTCTTTCTTTGTATTGGAATGCCTGCTTTTCTTACTTTGCATCTGAAGTTAATACAGAGCTAAAGAAGATGGGAATTCACAGAGATCAGAATCTTGAATCTGTAAGAGACGTTCCTTTGATAAAACTATTGAGTTACACACCATGCTGTTGGATAGTTGCTATTGCAAGAAATGATGCATTCCGAAGTGGTATTACAAACCTCCTTACCCTCTGGTAAGGTAAACTGAGGGCTTAGGAAGCTAAATCAGCTCAGCATTTGTGCCCCTCTGTAGCTTCAGTTCTGTGTATTTCAATCATCATTTATTTCTAGGCCAAATGCTGCACTCAGGAAGATCTAAAGCACATACACAGATGATCACAGCAGTTTTCATTGTCTTTTCAGGAGACTTGAACCCAGAGTTTACTTACTGTTTCTTCATTCAGAGCTAGTGTTGGATGCTACATTGTAGCAGAGATCATTGTTCAGAGATCATGAGAAAACTGGATATTGGGTTGATTTTTCAATAAGAGGTGGGGATGACTAGCAATTAATAACATGGATTTATGGGTGTGGTGCTGTATTACAGTGGTAAAGCTTTGATAAGCTTTGATAAGCATGTTTACAAGGTCCTTGGAGTTTTAATAGAGTGGTTTTCATTAACTTTACTTATAACCTATAGTTTTTATTGGCTGTACTTAAATCTAGCCTATAAGGATTTTGGAGGTTTATAGCAAACTTAGAGATATAAAAAGTTAAGTAACTTTATCCAGTAAGTGTGTTTATCCAAATATGTCGTCAAACTTCTCAATTTCCCTTTTAGAAAGCAGTTAGGGACAGACTGACTCATTCTCCTGTCTGACAGAACATAAAGACATCCAGAGTTTAGCTGGCAAGACTGTTGAAAAAAAAGGGAGAATTTTAGGATTTCAGGGAGTGGGTCTTACTTCTCAGTTCCTCAGTTGGATGCAAGATGAAAGTTTGAAATGAGAAACATGTGAAATCTTGTCTAAACATTTAATAAATGATGTCCCAATTTCCTGATGACTTAAATGCAAATTGTAGGATCTGAACATTCCTAGAAGTCTTTTTAATCGTAGTAAATTTATACATCAGAATAAGGTTTACAGTGCTCAGAATTTCCTGATAATCCTGACGTTTTTAGCAGACAAATCAGTGTGAAGGGAGAGGAGGGTGCATGGTCTCCATTTCTGCTAGGTTTTATTTCTTTTTCCACAAGGTTCTCTGGTTTTGTTCAGACTATGAGGAGGGAGGAGGCTAGCATAATGTGTAAGGAAGTGCGAGTGAGATTGTAAACATTACAGTTTTCTGAAATGGAAGGGTAGTTAAAAAAAACCAAGGGTTTACCTGATAACGTTTGTGTGGCATGTGCCTTTCCCCAGTGACTTGAAGATGGTGTGAATCAAAGTGCTGAGGCTAAGGAATTGCCCTGTAGCATATAAAAGCCAAAGACCTTGACTGCTTTTAAAAGTGAAGAGCTCTATTTTAAGTTGCATGTTTTTAATCAGCTCATGTAATTTCAAGCAAAACTTGACTTGGAAGTTATTGGCAAGGAAGTAAATAAGGCAAAGAGCAGCTTTAGTGATGTGCTTTTGCAGTGCCTTATGTTGGATGCTATCTCTGCTGAAGGTGCTCAGTGGATCTTAGTCAGAGAATGAGAGCAGACCTGTGCAAGGTATATCTCATCAAGCTCATGTACACATTTGAAAACCACATTTCTGGATTCAATGAGTTTCCCTTCTACAACACAAAGGCAGAGTCTGGGAGAAGGTAACTGCTGCTAGGCCAAATCTGGCAGACATAAATCAGTTAACTGAGTAATCTCAGTGTTATTGTCCCTTTTGGATTTTTAATCTCCTATTTTGGGGAGGGGAGAGGGGAAATGGATTTTTAATCTCCTATTTTGGGGAGGGGAAAGTTTTCTATGGCAGAATACTTCCCCTGACATCTCTCAGTAGTCTATAGTTTAAACCCAAACTAGTAGTCTAAACCCAAACTATTGTGTTTGTGTTTTTTATCTGCTTCTTGCTGTTGTTGATGATCAGGTTATTGTTCAAGAGTCTAGTGCTGGGGCCTTCCCTTGTCAGAATGTCTGTACAAGCTTCAGCTTTTACCAGCCATGTTTCCCATCATGAACTTTTCTGTGGGAGCATGAAGGAACTGGTTAATTCTCTGCCTGCTCAGTCTTTGGAGTTCCGTCAAGTTGTGCCTCACAAGCGCCGTGAGATTTTATTCCAAGGGGTGTGCAGCTGAGACCTACCACAGAAGGAGAGTGGGCAGTTCTCCATTTGGAATCATTCTGAAGCAGCAAAGCTTACTGCAGCCCACTCCAGCTCTCCTCCTAGGGTTTTATCTGCTATGGATCTCTCTGTTACCAAAATGGGTGCCTTAGGGTTCTTTTTCAGTCTTAGCCAAGTATCTAGCATCTTTCAGTAGAGGACGTACTGCATTGAGCTGTAAAGAGAATAAGTTATTGAATGAATAGAAAATCTAATTTTGTTTATGACAGTGCAACTTTTATAGAACATTTCTAGGGAGATGAGGACTTTTCTGTATTTTGGACATCTGAAATGAGAAGTAAAATTGTTGACAGTTCTTTTGGAGAACAACTCCCTGTTGCAAGGGAGAGACTCCATGGTCCAGTAGGTTTTCTTGTATCTACTCCTGTTTGCTACTCTGAGCCATCTACCTGACCTGTGCCTCATCATTACACACACTGAAACATACATGAGTCTGAATCACAAATTTTAAAGACCAGAGTTCAATATGTCCTTCCCAAACTTTTAGAGAATTTCTGTGGCTTTTTTCCAGTCTTCTTAGTAGAAAGATACAAATACTGAACATAGTTTTTCAATGTGTTCACACTCTTGATTTTCAGACTCTAAATAGGTTGTGTTACCTTGTCCCAACGTGTGGTGTTTTTATGAAAGGCTCTAAAATGTGCATTTCAGGCTCAAGAAACAAAATAACGTACGTGAAAATAAAAATTGCCATGAGAGAAGATTTTGGTGTTTATTTTTAGCAAATTTTTCAAGTAATCTGTGTTCTTAACAGACTTAGTGCTTCTGATCTTTTTATTTATTCTCTGTTTAAAATTACTGTCTCAGCACAGAGACTGAGGCTGAGACATTTTTCTTAAATTGCTGCAGTCTCCCATGCATGGTTCTCTCACATGTGTGTATATAATACTGAACTGTTTTTTAGCTGGGCATAAATGCATTGAAGCTCACAGCATGCCATGGGAAACTTGGTTGAGTTTAGATAACAAGTCTTGGTAACTGATGTGTGACCTGCATTCTAAGTTCTCATGGCAATTTTCTCCTGCCTGTTTTTAAGATATGAAACTAATTATAGCACATGTAAGTCACTTAAATTTTTCTGCCACGAGAAATATCTTAACTTCATTGAGATTTCTCCTCCTCCACATTCAAACCAGAGTACATCTTTTCCCATAGCAATGGCTTTTTTTGGAAAATTATGAGAGTGTCAAGTTTTCTATCTTGGAGAACGATTTAGGGATTTTTCTGTCTGTCTGATGTTGTGTGTTTTCTTTTCAAAGTTACAGTTACAAAATCCTGTGCCAGTTTATCCCTCTTTCACAGCCCCACCCTGCAATGAATCAGAAGTGCACCCTGTCTTTTTTTGGTCACAGGTCTTGGTACAGTCATCTGCCTCTATTGTTGCTTATGATTAGACTTGTGCTGTGCCACACATGGAGTGGTGCCCTCAGTCTTATTTGGAAATGTAAATTGGTGACTGGAACGAGTGCCCCATTACTGAGGGCAGTGCCTCCTCATGAGCATATTTGGCCTGTGCTTCATCGCCCATACTGGTCACTGCTTAGGTGTTGATTTACAAGAGCCATAAATGTGCTGAGACTTGCCAGCTTAGAAAGGTCATCCTTCCTTTTGAGTTCTGACATGAGGGTTAAAAGTGCTGACCAGGGCCACCACCATGGTGGTAAAGGGTGGCTTTCCCTAGTTGTCCCTTTCAGAATTTATGTCCTTTTGCAAGGAAGGCAATGAGAATCTCTTTCCACACACATGAGGGGAGAGAGGGTAGCAGTGTAGGAGAATGTCCTTGGCTAAGGTTATTCATTGTACCCTCTCCATCCTCCCAAAATGTGCAATGATAGTATTGGTTTCTAATAGTATAGTGTGCCTGAAACAGTGAATAGACATGTTACAAGCCCAGAATTTAAAAAATATCTGAATATGAGTCTATTTTTCTGTGTCATTCCACCAGTGTCAGTGGAGTTGCATGAGAAATGTTTGTCATCTAGATCTCACATCTCCTTGCTAATGACAGTAGGTGGAATAATTTTGAATTGCACCACTGATCTAGAGAGAATTTCTCATTTACTTTAACACTGAGCCCTCTTTCTATTTGTATTTATTCTTGGAATTTTGCATTGAAAAAACATAATGTGACCTTGTTTGACAGTTTGGGGATCTTAACCCTAAATTCTATTTATTTGCTCTAAGATAAAGTATTTTTATCTTTCATCATGCACAAAGGCTGTTGTAAGCATCTTTGAATCCTTGAATTGTGACAAAGATTTGATTTCACAACATCTGTTGAAAGTTATGTAGTGCAACAGTACATAGTTTTCCGCATATGAGCATGAGGTCATTAATCTGTGTACATCACTTCCTCAAGTCTCTCTTCATGCCTCAGTGGTGTTATTAGTGGGACTGTCCCATTGGGGTGTAATGTAGAGTAAGAATGCAAATGTTGTGCTTGTGGTGGGTCTTTCTTATTCACCTACAGAACACAAGATACCCATGAAAAAGGTCAAATGTACACAGATCTGGCATCCATTTCACAACTTGCAAGACATAGTCTCCAGCATATGTAATACATATAACTTATTGCCAGAAAGCTAAAAGGAAATGATTGCATTTGAGTACAATGCAATCTACAACAATAGTTCAGTGTGCATGAAATTAAAAACCGCTGGTAACACGTGTAGAATAAATAAGTTGACACAGTGTTTATTTTTACTGCAGCTCTTTGCAGAGCTAAAATCCTGCTTTTTATAATATTTAATTGGCTTCATTAAGAAAAATAGCAAATATTAATTATACTCAGTCTTCCAGAATATTGAATTTTCCCAAGCTAGACATGGAAAATATCGCTAATCCAATGTGTAAATGTGTTTGAATTAAAGCATAGCAATGTTATACTAGGAACTAATACATTTCACCTTTTAGTTAAAATGGTTCCTTCTTTCCTTGATACCCTGTCCTGAATTTCAAGCACTGTTTACTTGATCTATTGTGGGTAGCAATTACTTTCATCTGGCACTTTAAAATAAACCCAAACCACTTTGCCTAGAGCTCTCAGTTTCATGAAATTACCTTTCTTACGAACTCAAACCCTGAGCAGTCTTCTAATCTCATTTAATTTTGGTGATGTTTAGTCCATGTAATAACAAGGTATTAGAGCAGAAGAAGGTACACAAGAGAGAATCTGTAGCCTTAATTCACTATTGAGTGTGCATCCAAGGAAGATACAGAGAAGGCTGAAATAGCTAATGTGGAAGTGATCAAAAAGTATTTTTAAAGTGAGGGACTGGAAAATTATTTAATTATTTGGAAGTACAGAAAGATATGTTTGGCTTATTTGGGTGTGTGTGTTTGGCTTGTTTGTTCCTTTGTTTTTTAATACTTATTTTTCTTGGAGGTGCTATGAACTAGAATTTGTGAGAATTACATGTAGGAAGGCTCAGGTAAAAATGCGTCTAGGTACAACAGGCTGTGGCAAGCAGTTACCCTGGTTTTAAGAATGGAGGTATTAGAGAATTGTAAGGATGAAGCCAAGGGCTGAGGGATAAAAGACTGATTCCCTTCTGTTTTCATGAAGTTGGGAATGATGACAGGTTGCTCATATGATGAGATTTGTTGTTTTGGTGATGGCTGGAGTACACTTGAGTTGTCATCATAGAGATGATGCCTGACTTTGAGTTTCTGTGAGGAGAAGCACAGAGATTGAATGGATGAAGAAAAGACATAAAGAGTAAGACCTATGGAGTGCTATGAACAGAGCAGAGGTGGACAGTGGTAAGTTTCCAACTCAGAGTACACTGTGAAACACTCTGAGAAATGAGCCCAAGCTGGAGTCACAGAAACTGTGTGGGTAAGAGCTAAAAGCTCATTTGTGCCCAAGGCAGCCAAATTATCAGAGAAAGTGAAGATGGATTAAGTTCAGAGCTTTGCCGGAAGAAACAGATATTATTAAGCTTTTGGTTGAACATGGTGCAGAAGCCAGACCAGAATGATGCCTACAAGGAAACTGAGGGAACAGGTCTTGATGCCTGAGTTTGCATCAGGAGCCCAGGCAGCCAGCACAATCCTTGGGGATCTTTAGTAGTCAGCTGGACAAGGATCTGAGCAACCTGCTTTGACTGTGAAGTTAGCCCTGCACTCAGCAGGTTGTGCTGGAGATCTCCAGAGACCACTTGAAACTTGTGTCACTCGATAGGTTGTTCCATTAACTGATTGACATTGAGGGTGGCAGCAGCTGGAGCAAAAAGCAGTGTTTTGTACAGTTTTGTTAGATGACAAAGACTACAGGTGTGAGACTTCTGCAGATTAGGTTTCATGGAAAAAGACCCTCCTATTAGTAGATGATCCTTAACCTTAAGATTTATTAATTCCTTCTATACTAAACTGCAGAGTTTTGTGCTAATATTTGAATTCTGTGAGCAAAATTTATTATAACTACCTTTAAAAATGTATTTACATTGCCTATTAGTGAACTCCTTTTTTTCCCTGTCATTTTGAATAACATTGACCTTTTAACAGGTGTATCTTCTTAATAAAGCTTTGCCCTTTTGTATAGT
Organism: Anomalospiza imberbis; assembly: GCF_031753505.1. Classification (NCBI taxonomy): domain Eukaryota; kingdom Metazoa; phylum Chordata; class Aves; order Passeriformes; family Viduidae; genus Anomalospiza; species Anomalospiza imberbis. The sequence continues at coordinate 51,308,464 of NC_089682.1, forward strand.
TGAGAGCCTGTATAGAATATAGAAAGTTTGAAGGTGGAACACACCTGTACATTGGGACATTTCTTCCTTTCATCCAGTTTAACTCTCGGGTACCTGTGATTGATTTATTTTCCTCATACCTTCCTTTCCTTTCAGTAAATGGAAAATGGGGAATAGCTGTCTTTAGATAATATTTAAAGCTTCTTGAGATATGCAGTGGAAAAGGACTGTGTAAGTGCTAAACATTCTTCTGTTTTGCTCTTTTGTTTCTTTTTTTTGTGTGAGGTAAAGAGTACTATGTATATGCATAAATACTTGTCTACATATGGCATGTGTTTTCAAACTGGGAACATGCATATCTGGAAAACCTTTTAGTTTCATATTCATATTTTACCCATATTTTACATATTTTAAAATGTTTTCTAAACCAGCAGCTTTTATTATTTAATGCTGCTGCAAAAATAGGGAATGTGGATAAGTGATTTTGGACAAATGCATACAATCTCAGGGAAGATACAGTGGACTCTGAATAAGAATCTGAAGTAAGTATTTTTCATAGTCCCTAATCCTTCTCTCCACCTTCCAACCCCATGAAATGCAAGAGCTTCTAAACAAGGCCAGTAGCTTTTATGGTACGATTCTTCAGGTGGACCTAGTTGTCTGTGTATCCAGCTTTTGTATTTATTATTTTTTATGTTTCTCTGAACTTTGGTGCTGCTGTTTCTTTAAGCTCCATCAACACAACCAGTTTTTCCCTTCTGGACTCCAGCTGACTTGGTCTGCTACACCACCATGCACAGGTTGTTGTCTTGGTGTTCCTGTCTGGTCTGCACACACACACAGAGAATCATTGATGTTGAAGTGCAGGAAAGACCTATCCAGTTGTCCATTGGCCTCTTTTTCTCTACAGAACTTCTCCTCATATGCTAGGAGCTTGTCAGGCTTGTGGCTCATTTGTGGCTCCATGCTTTAAAAGTGTGACTGAAGATGAATCACTACAATGAGAGTAGCATAGTTTTATTCTTTTGTTTGCTGGTAAATGTCTGTTGTAAGGAATGAGACTGTTCACTTTCAAGATCAGTCTTTGTCTCTGAACTACAAGAAGACTCTGAACTACAACAAGTAGGATTAATTTTTCGCTGGCAACAAGAAAAATACTTAAATTGCCTAAAGGGTTAACACTGAATGCTAATCTGGTTCTCATATCTAGAAAGTTTTCACTCAGCCTGTCATGAGCTTAACCTCCCAAATCTGACAATGTACAGTTGCTGAGGACAGTCTTGTTGCTTTACTGTGAAGTCCAATTCTTGAATGGTTAAGGTGAAGAGCTTTTACTGAGTCATCAAAGACTCTTATATTTTGCACATTCCAAACACTCTTTCCATGAGAGATGGCATCCATAAAGGGCATAAGGCAATACAAAGGCTGTAGAGATGAAGGGTTCTCCAGTTTATGTAAAACATGATCATCTGATAAATTCATGACTAAAATTTTCATTTAAAAATTCTTCAGTTCTGTTTTTCTGAGCACACAGGCAAGATGGAGGAAGTGCTTTCTTTCTGCCTTATTTGAAGATATATCCAGAACAGTTTGTAAGACTTGGATCTAAGTCTAAACTAATGATGTCTTTAATCTTGCCATAAGAAGTAGTTTTCAGAATCTCAGCATCACTGTCTCATAACATCTAAGTTTTTTTCCTTTTCATCACAGTCGCATATTATTCATGTACCTTCTTTGGCTTGTATACTTTGTATACCCTCCAAGGATATCTTTAGCATAAACTGTAGTCTTGCTCTTTGATAAAAGTAAGGCATGTCTTTGGCTAATTGAAAGTCAGGGATTTTGCTTTGAACCCGAAATATTGTTTGGAATGCTATATATCCATCATATAGAAGAGGATATTGCTTCTGGCTAAAAAAGAAAAGTAAGTTCATTTGTGAATCCTTCCTGCCTTTTCTTTACTTGTATTGGGGTTAAGCAAAAATTCATGTAATTGCTTTTTGTGTGAAACTTTTTATAGAGTTCTATTTGTTCTTAATCCAAATGCTAAGTTTGCATTTGAGAAAATGTAAATTGGAGTAAGAATTTTCAGGTGGAAGAAAAGGTTACTTTGCCATGTCAGGTAGGCTCATGTAGTACAAGCTGTGCCTTAACTTCATGAGTTTTTTTTTGGTTGTGGTTTTTTGGTCTGGTTTTTTGTTTTTTGTTGGGTTTTTTGTTTTTTGTTGGGTTTTTTGTTTTTGGGTTTTTTTTTTTTTTTGTTTTTCTTTTTTTTCTGTTATGGCAGGCAACTGTGTGGAGATCTTGATGGTGACATTACTTGGCAAACAATTTGGAATCAGCTCAGTAAGTGACATCACATCCCCTTAAGGTTTTCCACATAAAATACATCCTCAGAAAAAAAAAAAAGATACTTAATATGACAGCTATTATTATATACTTTAAAGGCTATTTAAGCACCCCAGCATTCCCCCTCTTCCCACCATTTTCCAGGCAGCTTGATTAAAAGTAGCAGACAATAGTGGTAAATGCTTCACAGTCTTCTTGTGAATGGGAACAGAGGTGGGGCAGAGGGGAAGGGATAGAGGGATATAGAGAGGGACAGGGAAGAGAGTTTTAATCCAATGTCTGTCTTGTTTAAAAGAAAATTAGTTACTCCAATGCTTAGTCTTTCCATCTGTGCAGCTTTTCACAGTGTAAGCACATTGTTTGATGTAACATTTTACCACTCTCAGCAAGTGGAGTTGTCTAGCTCTGCCTCTAAGAGATAAATGTGTCATATTTTGAGAAGACAGCAGAGATGAAAACTTCCCTTGCGCTCAGGGTTTGATTCCTGATTGATGATGATTCACAAGAACAGTTCCTAGTATGTGCTTTTCTCTGTGTGCCTATGCTTGCCTGCATCTGTACACATCTTCCTGAGGAGCAAAGTGTTTTCTTCCCCAGCCTCTGGAGCTGCGAGCCATAAATCCGGCCATGTGCTCGGTGTGTGCTGCCTTTGATCGATGTGCAGGAGAGAGGTGCAGCACACGGGGTGAGCACTGCCAGAATACGTAGGATGTGATATTACACAGGCCAAGCAAAGAAAGAATTATCTATGCATAATGTGAGTTTAGAATAGGCTTGACGTTCTCACACCCAAACATTTCCATCTGTTCTTAAGCAAAAGGAAACTGAGACAATATTCTCCTATCTTCTGGGCTAGCTATACAGGGAATAGGAAATGTTCTTTGATTTTTTTTCCTTACAATGTGTTCAGTTTTATTGCAGATTCAAAGAAGGCACAATATAAAGTGACTTCTTTTAAAGACAGTAAATTACATTAAATTTTTAATTCTTCTGAGAATTGGTATTGAAACTGTAATGTAACACTGTGCTTAAACAAGCTGTGAGACTTTTAGGTTACTCTTAAGAAATAAAGCTGTTCTTATGGGTTTTATGCCAACTCTGGTATGAGACCTTTGTCATTCTTACTTTCAAAGCTTTCTGGAAATTATCCTCTGCCTTTGCTTCCTGTCTGTATTTCTATATTTTGTCCAAATATTTACTTTTCCTCATGTCTTTTTCTTCTGCCATGAAAGGCTGCGTGTCTGATGACGTCTTCTCTTCCTTACATACTGTAGAGTGTACCGAGCTTCTAAAACACACTGAAAGGTTCACCTGCTTCCTGTTGGTTATAATGTCATACATGTGCATGTCTCCCTGTATTCTTTGCAGTGTAACATCCTTGGCATCTTGCAACAGTGCTGAAGAATCTGCCAACTGTTTGACCTACCTTGCTGGCTGATGGAGATGTAGACATAATTGTTTGTTAGAAGTCATTAGTTATGTTTTCCCAGCTGAACTCTCAAAACACAACTCCGCAAATATGTCTGATTTTTAGTGGATGCAAAATAAAGCAGAGAGATCCTTAAATGCAACGTTAAATTCTACATATTCTTAGTACTATGGTAAGAGGTAACCTTACCTTTCACATTCTTGTTCCAGCAAGTTTGTAAATTCATCACTTTTTTCCATGTATTTGCTGTGCTTCCTCTTCTCTTCCTCTAGTTCATGCAGCGTCTGTCTGTGTGCTTTTTGCACCATTAGAAGTTGTTCTAGCATTCTTTTGTGAACTTCTTTCTGTTTCTCTACAACTTTATCAAGCTGCAAAAAAAGGGAAAAACCACTGAAGTATTTTGAAACTTTTACTTTCTTGGTCTTTCTTTACTAAAAGAATTTTAAGAGCAGCTTAATAATACAATAATAATAATAATAATAAGCCTAGTAGCAAGGTCATCTCCCATCAGTTTAATTCTGTCAGTCTAATCCCAAAAAATTAGAAAAAATAAGGTACTGTTTTTCAGGACCCTCAGTCACCATCCTTTCCTCCTCCTGCCATGAGTGATCCTCAACTTTTTTTAACTAATTAACAGTTACTGTTCCCAGGGTTGTGCTTTTCTCATTGATCTCTGTGGTAGAGAACCAGATGTCTTGGCAGAAGAAGCATCGTCCGATGGTTCACACAGTGGATGACTGACTTTTGGTTGAGTAGAAATAGCTGCCTCACTTATAACTGCCTAGGAAATAAGAGCATTAAATTGCTTTTGTAAGGTAGAGGTAGATCAAAAAGCAGTTTTCTGGTTTCACTTTAAATGCATGGTTGTGCCAAGAATGCAAAACAGTCCTGTCTCTTGTGCTTACTCTGAGCATGGCTCTGGGTTTCTGGAGTAAGTGCTGAATTTTTTAATAGTTAGAAGTATTTCTTTTTATGGTGGCATTTCCTATTATGTTCCTCAGATTGCACGTCTTGTTGAGGTCTTTATCTTTCAGATGGCACCTTTATAGCACAATTTGAGCATAAAATTCCCCTCCCTTTCTCAAGGATTTCTACTTTACATCTGATCAGAAAATCATTAAGGTTGGAAAAGGCTTCCAAGATCATAGAGTCAAAATTTTGACTAAACACGATCATACCAAATAACCATAGCACTAAGTGCCATGCCCCGTAATTTCTTGAACACTTTCAGGGATGGTGACTCCACCACCTCCCTGGGCAGCCCAATCCAATGCCTGACCTCCCTTTCAGTGAAAAAATTTCAATTTTTCTAGATATTACTATATAGTGATATTTGAATATAAATAATGTATTTTAGCTATTGGCAATAATTTTTAATTTTTCCAAACCACAGAGGTATTGGCATTACTGTTCACTAGACTTACGCTGTTAAAATAATTCCACAAATTTAGAGAAAACTGTGATTCTGAAGATTCTGTTACAATTTTGAGTTCAGTATGTGACTGAGTTGTAAAAGTGTGTAACCCTGAGTGGTTTTTCTCCTTGAGCATTACTGATCTAGCTGAAGTTTCAAGGAGAATCGCTGGAGGCCATCAAAAGATCTGGGAAGAGTCTGTATTTGTGAGCAACTTTGTTCCCTGCTTGTTCCCCTTTGGATACTGCCTCCCTCATCAGGTCAGCACAGGAATCCTTGTGTCCTTTTTGGAAAAGAGAAATTTTGAGCTCACAGCCCAGTGCCTCCTTCTAACCGCAGTCTATTCTAGTAGGTCAATCTGATTGTAGTGTTTCACTCTATTAATAGGAAAGAATTCACAAATGGGCAGTGTGGGAAGCAAAGCTGGTTCTGGTTCTCTGATGTTTCCCCCACAAGGAATTCTATGTGCTACAAGAAACACTGGGGTTTCAGATTCTTAGGGCCACTGCTTGTTTTGGACAATTTAATTCCAGGGATTATGATTAATTATCTTTTCCTCATGTTTATTCTCAGTTTGGCCAGTAGCAATGATGACAGGGAGACCTGGAATGCCTAAACATGAGTTTCTTGAATGAGTGAGGATATCATCAATTTCTGCTTAGGTTTCCAAGTCTTCCCTGCTTTTCTCAGCTTCTTTTAAAGCTATGTATATTCTCTTATGTTCCTTCTAAATAATTGTTAACCTTTTGTTGACACTGCTGTGAATGAAGCAAAAGGAGTTATTGATAAGGCTTTTGAAGATGGTTCCAACAAAATATTGAAAATATTCCAATAAAAATGTGAACCATTTTTTAAAACTTCCTGCACTTTCTACTTACGGCATTTTCTGTTGTAACATAGCTGAGCTTGTTTCATGCATGATCAAGAAATACGAAGAGACCAGTGATTATTTGTTTTGGTGCTATTTTGTGGTGCTCCTACAGCAGATCATTAAGGATTTTTTATCTCGTTCACTGGTCATTTGCATGCTTTACCATGGCAAGGTGACTGCTTTCTGGAATCATGATCCTGAAGCAGGACCTCCCCTGGAAAAACATTTCTTACCTAAACCCTTGCATATGCAATCTCTTTTAGTAAGCAAGAGTCGCCTTATACAGGAATCTTTTGGCTGTGCTTTCTATATCTTTTAAAGCAGTTGAAAACTGGATTGCCTTAAAAGGTCAGGTTGAGAAAAACTGTCCATTTTATTTTCTTCACACTCTCCCTTATTTTTTCAGAAGTGGAAATTTTAAAAATTGAAATCTTTTGTTTAGCTTCTAACTTACCAGAAAGATGTTTTATCAGTCTTCACCCCACTCCACCACCCAAGATTTTAGAGGGGTTTTTGGAACAGGTATTACAGATGCATGAAGTGCCATCACCCAAGTTTCTAATCCTTGTCTTTTTAAAGATGATGCTGCTAGGTGAATATACAATGTCAAAAACCAGTCTGGCTCCTGATTTTTGACTAAGTTCTGATGCAGTGCTGCTTGCAACTATGGCTCTGTTTTGATTAAATGGATATGAACTGGGCATCAGCTTTGCAGGAGTGCCTGCTGGTCTCAGCCCTCAGTGTGAGGTCAGGCAGCTGCATGGGTGGGGTTAAGAAAGTAAAGGCATTTATGTGGATTGGACCACCACTTTGAAAGTATATGATAAAATTGGAGGGGATATATAAATTGCTGTCATAAGAAATCACTGACATTTCTGGCTACAAGCTGGTCATGAATGAGATCATCCTGGTTCTGAACACATAAATGCTTGAATGAGATGAGGACTAGTCATCAGCCAAGCAACATTAACCAAGTATAAAATAGTCCTGCTTCTTGCACTGTTTGGTGTAAAGGATGTGGGACCTGCCAGGAGGGTTTTATATGTTCTGTATATTTTGTTTGCTGTAGAGTACTTGTTGAATGGCTACAGGAGGTTAATTCAAGCAGAAATCTAAGTAGCATGTATGCAAAAATAAAAGTTATTAATTCCAGGATTTTGTTTTGTGGCTCTCCGTACTTTACACTTCACAGTAGCACATTTGTCACTGTTGAGATTACAACAGTTTTGATTACAAACTGGTGTTTGGGATGGGTGAGGTGTGTATTAAAGGCAGGGAGTTGGAACAAAGAATTTTAAATGGGAAAAAGAAGAGTAGTGTTTTGGGGAGACCTGCTCACATGAAAGAGTAAGAGAAAAGTATAAGCTGCTGTATTAAAGCAGTTTGTATGTTGCAGTTTTCTCCTGTTGTTGAGACTAGAAGATGCATTTCTGTTTCTTTTAAGCATGCTGTCAAATCATTTCTGCTGTGAGCATTTGTGGCTGGGAACAAGGTGGAGAGTGTGAGCTTGGGAGGGAAGGGAAGAAGTGCTGGGACTGTCCCCTGGTACAGGTGGGTCATAAAGGAGGGAGTTAGATAGACAGCAATCCTGCATCACAATTAATGAGCACACTTGAGGTCTGCATGTGAGATATGTAATGGGAATGGGCATTTGGCCTTGTGACACTTGTGTGTCCCTATGCAGCACACCTTTCCCTCCCTGCCCAACCACACAGAGCAGAGCCTGGGACTGGGTTGCTGCACTTCGTGTGGATTGTTGAAAAAATGATGTGGCCCTCTGCAAGATAAGGGCACCTCTTTTGGGAGCAAATTTGACTCTTGCATTTTCCCTGTGAGATCTTGTGGCTGACTCCCACGTCTCCAGCAGAGGAGAGAGAGAAGTCATGTGAACCCCTGCTGGTGTGAGATCCTCACATAGAAGCGTCTCCAGCAGCCCCGGGTTCCTCAGATTGCTCTGGCCAAATGCTACATCTGCCCCTGCAGAAATACCCATTTATATGCATGCACACAAGTTTACTCAGCCTGCACAGTTCTTAGCTAAAAACCACAGAGGACTAATAAGCAGCAGTATAAATGTCTTCTGTTGAAAATTGAAGTGATAAAATCTTAATTAAGTGATTTGTTGTTTTGTTCTTGCTAACCATATGGGCTTTTTGCTAGAATTGAACACGCTGTACAATACAATGGAAAATCAGAGGCATAGCCTTACGTAACTGTGAATAGTTGAGCAAGCTAAAAATTCACATGAATGTAATGGTTTAACTACATTTTGCCACTAACTCTTGATTGAAGTCAAACTAGGATGGTGTATCTCATACCCATTACATCAGAACTGAACAGTTCGTCTTTCTCATTTTGGATTGTTTTGTGTTTGGTAGTGTACCAGAAGAAAATCCAGCGTAGTTACATTTTTTTATCCTAAATTCAGTGTAATATTATTCCTGTTGATAATATCCTCACAGTCATTGTTTATAAATGTACAATCCTGAGTTTAGGATTACCAGAGATTTTGGGAGCACTTCTTCCCTTGGCTTTTTCAACCCTAGCTGAGCCAAATTTCCATGCAGATACGTTGGTGGTCTTCTGAATGCCACCTTGTCAGCACTGTTGTTTCAGTCTCTTCCTTTGACTGACTTATTGGTGCCCTACAGCTGTGGTCCTTGGAAAGTTTTGACCAACAGTTACCAGATGTTGTGAGGACACAATCAGATAGACTTGGTTAAAATACTGATGAGGGTGCATCTTTCCCCAAGGTGATCTGCAATGGGATTCCAAATATTTATTCAATTTTGAATTATCCTTGATGGATGCAAAATACAGGCTTTCCTCTCATTTACTTCTTTTAGAGGAGCTCTCAAAGTGGTAGGAGGTTCATTCTATTTCAAAGTGAGGCATATGATTTTTTTTATCTTTGGCTATATTATTGGGAAAATTAGAAACCAGAATCTGCTTTCTGATACCATGAAGATAAGAGAAAAAGACACCACAAATTCTGCAGTGTCTTCATCTTTATCTCTCTTATCCTATGTTACCATCTCTGATTTTTTTTATTCCTTTAAAAAAACATTGTTTATTTTTGAACCAGGGAAAATTATTCTTATATTGTTATTCTGCATTTACTAGAATGTTGAATACTCTTCATTGTCTATTCAAGAGAAGTGGTGATTGATCTGAAGACACATTTTTTTTTCACAAAACCTGACTACTTCTAAATGTATAAACGATGCAGAAATGGAACACCTTTTCAGGCCTTTGAGTCAGAAACAAAACCAAAATTAAAGTCTAACTTCTTTTGTGGCCCTCAAATGTGAGTGCTAACAGTGATCTTATGGGATATTTTTTATGTTGCAGAAAGAAATAGCTGTAGAGCAAGTTTGATTGAAAAAAACCTGTTTAAAAAAAATTACTACCTCCTCATGGCCAAAGAAGAAATGGTTTTGGTCTGTCACACGTCTCATAGGTTTTGCAGAGGAAGATGTATTAATGATGCTTTCTACATTTTTTCACCTATGAATCTTGTTCCCAATGATTAAAGCTGTCCAGTCACCAAATTTTCCTATTACATTCTTAATCAAATTTGCCAAGAAACTTTATGTTTAGAATAGGTAAGAGAATTGTGAGAATGTAAAGGAATTGAAATCTTACATTTGCCTTCTGAAATTAATTGTAATTTCACTTGAGTTTTGGGAAGAGTCTCTGTGTTCAGAGCTACTAGGCAAAACTCTCAAGGGTGAAATGCACATGCAGATACAAAGGTACATTGTCCTAGTAGCAAAGGCGGAAATGTAAATGGTCTGTTCCTGGACTTGGTGGCTGGTTCCACCTCTCCTCTGGTCTTCATATGTGTTTTAAAAATACAAAAAGAAAAAACCCCAGAAAAACAACAGAATGGATACTGACATAATTCAGGGGGATTTTGAAACTGAAATTGTGGAATGCCTGCCTATTACAGCATTCTTTGGTTTACCAAGACCAAGAAGTGGCAGTGGTCCTACCCATTCAGTTGCTCTCAGGATGTTTACCTTTGCCTTTTGAAATTGCCAAATTCAGCATTGCTAGAAATGATTTCTCTGCCATTAAATGTAAGAAGGCAAGAGTGTGTAAACTTACGTAGAGTAACAGACTGAGTTTATGTTTTCAAACTGTTTTGGACTTCTCCTCAAATCATTTCCATTTGTGCTCAAAGTTTCTGTGACATAATACCACAATGTTCTAAAATAAATTAAGCTTTGCACATGAACTTTATCTGTTTTGGATTATATCCAGAGATTTTAACCTTTGAGCTTCTGAAATGAGAGTTGACCTTTTGCCTGACATAATTTTGTCTGGAATGATCTCTGTGTCCTTAGGTGCATTTCTGTTGAAATAACTTGGAAAACACTTGATAGAAGAATTTTATTCATAATTTCTGCTTTTATTTTGTGATGTTTATCTATACTGAGCAGTATGTTAAAAAATGTTTATCTGAATTGGAGACAATTACCTGGGATAAAAAAACCACAATCTGATTGATGTGAAGGTGTTTTAATATCCACTGATTTGCATTGCAGGGCAGAAATGAATCAGATAACATTGTTCGGAAAGTATGGCAGCTGCTGCTGCAGTGTAATTAAACTAAAAGTTACTTAGGTATAACATGAGAATATTAGATTTCTGCCTGGATGAAGTTTCTAATGCCAGCTCATTATAGTAACTCTTCAGACCAAGCAGGTATCCCCATGACTGCTCCCGAATTAATGGGAGCAGGGATATGTAGAGGTGCACAGCTGTGTCATTGCTACTGGATGGGCCCCTGCAGCCACTGGTAAGATGGGCCTCCATGAGACAAGTGGGGACTGTCAAGGCTTCTGCTTTTATGGGCTTGGAATGTGGGTAACAGAAAGGGAAAAGGAAGGAAAAAGAAGATGGTTTGAATTAGACAAAATCATGTCTGTCGATGTGTAAAGTCTGCAGTATAAGTGAGGATCATTAGATTCAGGTCCCAGCTGGACCCTGGACTTTGTTCTGCTCTCACTTATACTCATGTTCCATTCCAGATTTAGAGCTCATTTGCCTCCTTCCCCAACAGTGGGTGAGATTTTCTGTTGAATTTGGTGGGAACTATGGTTAAATACCAATTACTCATTCTTACCTCTCCCATAGGCTTTTCATAGACGTCTTCTTGCCATTGCTCAGCCTTTGTTTGAATAGCGTCTCGCTGGAGTGCCTCTAACACTTTCTTGGGAGTAACAAAGCCATATTGTGCTTCAAGCAAAGCTAAGTCAATTTTTTCAGCCTTAAGTACTCCTATAACTTCATCTTGAGCCTGCAGAAACAAAAATTAAGGCTTTATCTTGTTAAACTGTATATATGTATTTACAGGTTAGCTCTCTGCTTTTATTTTAAGAAAACTGAAAAACTTCTGAAATAACACTGTGTATGTAAAGTACTCCAAAACAGTCAGTAATGTGAAGACAGTTGAAAAGCATGAGGGAAGTATTGGTCTTAGTATTTTATTCAACATAAACTCCAAGATCTTCAGACCCTTCATCAAAGCTTAAGTACTTCTTTAATTATTAGATCATTTTGCTGTTTCTGGATGAATATTTAGCATTCACAAGACAAAGTTTCAGGGCAAAGTTTGGCTTGTGGTATTAGAAATTGACTTGTTGGTGCGGGATGATGGGATGTTACTTGAAACCTGAAACTGTTGTACATTCTGTATGTTTTGGGAGTAGATGACTTCTCTAGTTTAAACCCACTATATGTGTGTCCCTCTTGGAATTTTCCCCCCTCTCTGTATCCTCTGGTGATGAAGGTTGCCCCCTGACTCCATTGCAGTGATACAAACTACATGAACTGTCTCAAACATTCCTGCTCTGCAAGCATCTTAGTTAAAAACAAGTATGTGCTAATCCTAGAAGGATAAAGTAGGAAGGAAGGAAATCAGAGAGAAGGATATACCAGGGGAGAGTAACACTTTTAGTCTGACTCCTTTTGGTTGGAAGACTTCTGTATCCCCATTTATGACTGATTAAACAAATGTTAAAATATAAAATAGTGTATTTCTAATCCTTAGCAGAAAAAAATAGAAGAGTGGTCTTTGTGCACCTTGAATGTTCTGGAATTTGGAAAGGGATGACATCTAAATTAGAAGCTTAGTTATGATTGGATTGACAGCTGATCTTCAGCAATTTCACTTGGCATTACAGGAGGTGGAAAATAAGGGATAAAAGGTTACTTCCTATCTTTTTCATTCATAGTGCTGCTTCCTTTTAAATTTCAGATGTGATTCAAAATGTTCATGTCAGGCTCACTGTTTTCAAGTTTCTAATTTCCCTATTCCAGCTTTAAACCTTAATAATTGAAGAGTGTGTATATATATATATATATATATATAGATATATATATATATATTTAAAATATATATTTATATGGTGCACATGTAATGAAGAGTGTGTGTATAATATAAATGGTTATATAAAAATGTGTGACATCTGAATGTTAACCTAAATTAAGAAAGACCAAGTGAACAGGAGAGAAATGTTTTGCAAACATGGAAATGGTTCTGTTTGGATAATGAAACAATGTGTAGAAGTTTGCCTTGGATCTACCCTCAAAGTTTGGTGCAGCTATTAAATATTAATATCACATGTGTGTTCTATTCAGCACGTCTGTATTATTATGTAAATATACACAACATGTTAAGAATAGAACTACCCAGGTACTGTCTAGGTAATAAACTCTGACACCAAGTGCTACACCCATTTAGGCCACTTTGGCCAGTTTGCTTTTTTTCTCTACCTGTGAGTAGTTTTAGAGTCACTGCTTCTGTGCAATAATCCTGCCACAGAAATATTTTCCCTGCTCACTGGAAATCTGGTTCCCACTTCCTGAAGTTATGTTTGACCAGGTTAGGCATCACTTACCACTTGACAGATGGGTTCCTTTTCTAGGTAGAAAAATGCTCACTTTTAAAATCTAGTCACTTGTGGGCTAAGTGGCTTGTAACACTTTTGCTTTGTATTATGGGAAATAAAATGGCTATTTTGATTTTTCTAGCCAAAAGTGCTAGAATACTGTTAAATGAGTTACTTGTGAAGTGGCACATACTGTTTCATAGAGAGTAAAGCTCATGGCTTCATAGGAATGGGAGGATAAGACATAATTAAGTAAAATATCTTAAAGGTCTGTAATATGTTCTCCATATCAACCGTACAATGACAAATACTTTGTATTCAAGATACTTAGAATGGGGCAGCACAACTAGAAAGTTTTATGAGTTGACTGCTTTGAGAGTTACTTGTCATATAAAGATGATGTTTCCTGTCTGATAGCTATAATAGACATAATTTTGGGGTGGTTTTGTATGCTGCAGTTCATATTTGTCCTGTATCAGACTGTATAAGGAGTTTTCTTAACATAAAAGCAGCATATGTTTGTGGTGGAGGAGGGAATGGGGGTGGAGGGCAGAGTGTCTTTTAATTTGGAATATAAAGTAGGACAATACATTACCTGTAATTCACCCTCGAGGACACTGAGAAGAAATAGCAAGTCATCACGAGAGAGATCCTCTCTTTTCTTGGCAGAGCTTTTTTGTTTTTTCTCTGCCTTGGGACTTCTCAGGATGGTGCTGGCTTGGGCTGCATCGTCCTTCTCTTTCTGCCATGTTTGTGCATTTCCTTTCACACTGTAACCAACCTCTTCTTTGTGGTGGTCTTTCGCCCTTGGCTGGCTCAGCTTTGGTCTGGTTGGGCTTTCGGTGCTGTTATTTCTGGAATGCATAGTTTATATCTCTGAAGCTGAAGGAAACTGGGGAGAAAAGTAATTGTTTTAGCTAACAGAGACTATTACTATTATTGATGGTGGGTGTTTTTCCCTCCGGAATGGTAATTCTCCTTCCGCACAAGGCTGTTTGTCATTTGACAAAAGCTGACAACCTTATGCAAACCAACAGGACTGGGCTGTGGTCCTTACTGGATATCGATAGTGAAGTGAGTGTTTACTGGTCTTATGCTATTATAACAATTCCCTCCTTTATACTTCAAAGGCATCATCTCTAGCAGCAGAGCTGGGTGCATCACTGCAAACCATGTTTCCTCTTTTGTGACAAGACCTACCTCACCTTTCAGGTTGGTACTTATTATGATGAGGCAGATTTACGTTCAGAAGCTTTTCACTAGGAAGAGTTTTCTGTTTCACTTTAATAGTGTCCCAGCCTGTGTTCTGTTTTCCTTTGTCTACCCAAAGGAGAGCACAAAAGCAGTACTCCACTACTATGAGCTACTCAGGCTGCATTTTCCATGTTTGGCAAAATGCGGAGACTAACAAACACATCCGGACTGCAAGAGTGAGCAGCACTGTAAATGCTCCCTCCCCAACACCAAAACCAAACTACCTTGCAGATTATGACTTGTCCACTCTTAAAACCATGCAGTATAAAGCCTTGCTACTTCTTTAGTGCTTGAGTCCAGCACTCTAGAGGTATTAGTACCTGGTGAAAGGGAGACTTATCCTAACTAGGCCCCTTTGAAGTGCCACTGTTAAGGAAACATACTCTAATGCCTTTGCAGATAAATGACTAACACTGTGTAAATATTGATTAGCCTCAGGAACTCGTGTTTTGGTTATCGCCACTCAGATTAAGGAATGAATGGATTATAGTCCACCTCTGCTGGAAAACTGTGGTTATGGATACCATCTAGGCAACAATAGCCTGATGGTGTGATTCAAAGGTGAAATTCAGCATGTTCCAAATACAGATAAGTACAATTTTTCTTATTAAACTGCCAAGCTAATTGCTGAAAAGTCCAGAAAATCATCATGGTCTATGATAGGCACTAGACGATTTCTTGGCTGCTTTTTTTGCCTCAATTCTGTGGCTGATAAAATTCTTTGAGGGCCTCCTCCCCTACTCCCACCATATTCTGACTCTAAATCTTAAACTCTGTGACTGCACTCGTTAACTGTAGTAACCTTCCACTGAATGCTAAGAATGATTCTTTTTGTTGTTTTTCTGCAAGAACAGAGGAGGTGGAAGTAGCTCTTGGTTTATAATGGATGATGTCTGAGACTGGGGTGAGTTGATCAGAAACATTACCAAAAAAGAAAGTGACATTTTCTATAATATTGAAGTCTCTTCTAGTCTGATTTGAAGCACTCATTAATAGGAAAAACTTGTTTCCCTAGGTCTCAGAAAACTAAGGCATGTCAGATTTGCATGGCAGTGTGCACTGGAAACTATTTTGTGAAGCATCAACGTCAGGTTAGGAAGGGAGCTTACTATAGTGCATGTAGGAAACCAAGAATTGTTCATAGTAGGCTGGCAGCGGTGTTAGCTGGTGATGATTAGTTTTAGTTGGTGTTCATCCTGGTTTTTCAGTCAAATGCAGATTCTCTTTATTCACTGTGGTGTGTATGTTAGGATATTCAACTTTTGCCCGTTGCTTACAGATTATTATTACTTGGGAAGAAAGCTGTTGATTTCCTCTGAGTGTAAGATGCTGGATGCCTTCTTGGCTTTTGTGTGCAGTTAAAGGCTTATGCTTTTAAGTTCAAATGCAGGAGTTGTGAGCTAAATCAGGTAACCTGAATGTACTCTGAGCTTTTCTGTGGGTTTTGACACCACAAGCACAGGACACTATGAAATGCATAAATAGTCCCAAGAAATCCCCTTCAAGCATGCAAGTTGCAGCAGCGGTATAAACTGGACAGCAAGCTACTATCAAACTTGCTGACACCAAATGTCAATATGACATTTCTTGTGGAAGGAAAGGGAAACCAGCATATGAGGAAGAGTCTCATATCTTTTCAAGCTTTGGAACTGGGTGCACCTGGAAATCCTGAACCTGGAAAAACACTCCAAGAAGGATATTCTCCCCTGCATTTACTTTTGCAGTGTACATATGTTGTTGGCTTCAAGGCCACTTGCCACCCAGTTTTCACAGCTGCAGAGTTAACTATGACTTCCTTTTAGGTTTGCCATGCCTACTTCCTAATCAGGTAGATCAGTCCTTATTGCACTGGCAAAAGGCACTTTGTCCTTGGGAAGGCCAGCTGACTTGCCAGACACTCTGTGCTCCTATGGTGAATGGCATCTTTTCAGTCTCCCAGGATGGAGTTTTTCCTTTTCTTGTTGAGAGTGCTTATGTACACTTTACCTTTATTCTGTTCTGACATTCCTGAATGCCAGTGCCTACTATTGAATCTGCTAAAGCAAATATTTATCAAATTAAGCAATTAATGTGAATTATTAGAGGTTGAAGTGAAATACTAAAGGTATACTTCAAGCACTTTTTAATGGGACTTGAATGTAGCTTACAAGAGGCACAAGGACTCTGATATTAGCAGCCTGCTTTATTAACATATTCTTCCTCAGTTCATTTATTTAAACTTTCTTACTACCTGTACACTGATAGGCATTATTTTTTATAGCATTGTCTGTCTACAGAAGGCTGTTAGTGCTAATGTGGTTGTCAGAGGAAGTAGGTGTGATAACAGAAGTAACAGAACTTCAAATGCACAGTGTAACTGCTGGTGTAAAAAGTGAGACCTCAGAAATGGACAAAACCAAACATCCCATTCACCTACCCTGAAACTCCTCACCACTTTCAAATTGTCAGACTCCCTAGATGTGCCACCACCTAGGGCACTCACCTTCAAAACACACCTGACATTTTGGACAGAACATCAGCTTCTCATACCCTTGCACCATGGCACAAACCAGAAAAAACACCCATTCTATTCCAGAGGGTGCTGGTTTTCTGCAAAGCTATTAGACCCTGGAATGACTGTAATGAGACATTAAGACAGAAATAGCATAATTTGAAATTTTTCACTAGTGTGCTTTGGTACATTGTGTTATTTTCTGTTTTGAGCAACTCTTTCCATGGTCTTGAAGGGGTAATGAAGAGCAACATTTTATTCCATTGGCTTTTTTTCCCACAGGGTAAAAATGTTAATTGACCCATCAAATTTATGAGTATCATAAATGTTGTTCGTGGCAATTGTGTCCAGGTTCTCAAGATTAGACTAATGAGTGTAAAATTTGCCTTTTTGCATATCTGTCTCAACCAATACTTACATTCTATAATGATGGCATCTGTGTACAAGAAAGCTGTCTTGCAAGAAAGAGGTAAGAAAAAAGTGTTTCTTCTTGTAACAGTTTGTCATTCACAGAGGCTCCGTGATTTTTCCTGGAAAGTTGACTCTTGCGTCTTGTGGCAAACCTTTGTATAGAAGTTAATTTAAGCCCTTTTTCTTTGTACCACCAGGAAGGATGACAATATAAGATGCTGTAGAAGCCAGTAAACAACAATTGCTAAAAATAAATTGATTGTGTGTGCCTTGCATTTGTGATCTTTCATCTGTTTTGGCTCAATTACTAAACAGCAGGGATTGTAGCTATGTAAACAGAAGAAGCAAGGATATTTGCCAGCATTCTCATATGAAGCATTTATGTACCATTGCTTGCATCAAAATTAACAGAAGATTGAAAGGAAGCATCTAGATCCTGAAGTTACATCTCTTGAAATCACAGACCACTGTGCTGTGGATACTTAATAGAGATTAGTTTTCTGTAATTGTGCTAATGGAATAGCACAAGACCTGTGTTCTGCACTATTGTGCTTTCCTTCATGTTATGAGGTGCCTGTTTTACAAAAGATTTTGCACTGGTATCTTGCTTGAAGTGACAATGTGATGGTTCCTGAGCTCATCAGATTCGTGCAGCTTGGCAGGCTGGGTCCAGATTCTAAGAGGAATGACATTGGGTTACACTGAAACATTCTAGTAAATCAAATAATTCCAAGTTAGACACTCAGCAAAGTTTGCATCTGTTCTAAAGTTGTTCATGTTATTGTTCTTTTTGCAGTTTATTTTCTGTTCTGTTTTTTAAAGATCTTGCTCATCTCTGAACTGAATGCTGTCCTTCTGCATATCAAGGAGATATTTTCTTTTCTTGGTGATGAACAAGCAATCTGATGTGTTAAAATATACTTTCCTTAAGAGCCAGGTGAATAGAGGACCAAATGTTTCTATGATATTAACTTGGTCTCCACCCTCTCAATCATATTCTGAAGGAGATTAAACTGCATATGTGTCTTTGGCAGCAGTGAATTAGCAGGTGGTTCCGAAATCCCTGCACTTTTGTGGGAAGGACTGAAATATCCTTCAGAGATGGCTTAATCTTAAGAGTTTTAAGAGATATTTTGACATTTATTTTCACCTTTGGTGTTTTCCTTTTTAGTCAGTGATTAATTTATGAGCTAGCAAAATCCCTCACAGGACTACATATTCCATTAATTCCAGAGTAAGGATCCTGAATTTTTAAGAACTTGCTGCTTCTTGCAAAAATCCATAACTAACCAAGGAATTACCTTGCTCTGGTTTTTAGCATCCCTTAAAGGGCAGTGCTTTTAATTTGCTCAAATGGATAGGACTCCTACCAACAGACTGACTTTTTTAAAAGGAGTTGAGATTTGATTACTTGGCATACCAATGTAATGGGAGAGTGCAAAGCATATGATGTCTTTTGGAAAGAGGTCTGCAATCCTCTGCTTGTCACTGTAAGTGTGGACTGGGGCTAGAAGAAAAGGGGTCCCATGAAGGTTTGTCTTGTTCATCTTTTGCAGTCCTAGTGGGACCTTTAGGCCAGCAAATGTAGCTACTGAACTGGGGTAGAACATGAAAAAGTCTTTTAAATAATTAGAATCCCAGGATATGGCCATTTCACAGCATCACTGAGAACTGGTGCCTTCTGACAGAATGTGCTTAGGACTTTTATTCTTCCCCAAAGTGAAATTCATTGCTTTGTGGTAGATTTGCCGTACTTCAAAGAAAACAGCCCTTCCTTTTGGGTAGACTGCATTAGTGTTTTCTTGAAAACCGTTTGAAGTGGCTTCTATCCAGAGGTATGTTCTGTTCAGAGGAATGGTCTGTGTCATGACCAGCTATCTCATTTGAGCTGTGCTCTCATTCTCAGTAGACCTTGTGTTGTTTTGGTGCCTAGGATGGTCATTTAGTGAAAAGAGACTCCTTTAACACATTCTTCACTCAGGGAATCTGGGATATAGAAGTGTTTCCATCCTGACAGGGAAATGGCAAGATTAAGCCATTTTTCTGGGAAGACTGATGCAAGAGTGCTTACCTGTGTTTCCTGATGCATCTGTTGGCATGCAGAGTTGCAGGAAGTCAAGCAGCAGAAAGTAAATAAATTAGCAGCCTTTTTCCCCACTCACAGCATCTTGTCAAATTTTGGTCTTTGAAGCCCTTGGGGATCCTGCAAGAGCAGCAGTAACTCAAATGGGAAGAAAGTCTGGATTCAGTCAAGGATGTCAACACTCCCAGAGAGGAAAAGTGCATGTGTGAGAACTAGATGTCATTTTTGTGCTGTTTGTGGTTTATGTTATCTGACCACAAGCCAAATTCCTCATCCCTTGGCTACAGGGAGCCTCTTCTGAGACAGTAAGATGCCTTTTGAACCATGTTAGAATTGTCATGGTACTCTGCTCGTGGTAAAGGTACTGTGAAATTTCCACCATCTGTTGCCTCCTCCCCCTTCCAATCCTGTAGTGTTTTGCAGGATATGTTGTGAGTGTGGTAGCTAAAATCTTCCCAGGTCCATTTTCCATATGTGCAGGCTTACAGAAATCTTTAGAAGGCTGAGTCTGTGTGGGAGGTTTTGACCAGGCTCTTTTGAAGGATATATCTGTATCACTTGTCTGTCATTTCATTATTGGTGTGTGAATTTGTGATCTGGTCTTCATTCTTGTAATGTCTCAAACTACAGATATAGATAAACACACGCACATTCCCCCCCACTGGATTTTGTGCCAGGAGAAAAGTAGAGAAAAGAACCTGTGCCATGTGACTAGATCTTGGTTTTGTGGCCTTGAGCTGAAGTTAAGCCCGTTCTGTAGAATAACTGATCTCAGCCCATCTCCTGCTAAGCCTTAGATGGTGTTTGCCCACATTTTTGGCAGCTTAAAGCATACACATTCACAGTGCACAGCATGAAAGCATAAGATGCTCACCTTGAACAAATTTGAAATTTTCACATTAGGAATATATGGTTAGGAATATATACTCCTGAGATGTCAAATTTTGTTTTAAATAGGATTCTTCAGATGGTTGGGTAATAGACCTCTTTGAGACGATCCATGAGAAAATCAAGAGTTTGAGCTCCTTGATGCACCACACAAGATTTCTTTGGCAAAACAGGGTATCTCTTTTGAAATTTGAAATGAAGGCCTGGATTCCACAAAGCTTCCAGCTCAGAAATCAGTACTTTGAGGCATGGACTGATTTCTTTTTCCTTCTCGCTGGTAATAACTTGAAACAGCCTCTGCTAAACCCTTCTTTTCTCTCCTCCACAGGAATTCAGCTCTCCTAGTTTGTGGTCCAGCATTTTGCCAAGTTGACGGTAGTCTTGGAAGATGACAGTATATTTATCACATTACAAGTGTACAGTTCCTGTAGCAAGTAGTTGAGACACAGTGGACATGCTTGAGGTGATTTGTCTTCTCCTTGAGGTGTCTTCTCAGTGTCTTCTGCCAGGAGGCTACAGTGTGAAGCCAAGAGTTTCATTGCAGTGGGAGGACTCTGAAGTTGCAGATGCACAAACCAAATATATTTGGTTCCTCCTCAACCTTCTGAACCCGTATTTTCATGGGTTCAGAAGGTTGAAGAGGAATCAAAAGTAAAATATGTAGAATATCTTTAGCTTTCAGCTGCTGGGAATAGTGGGTTGAGGGGAATTTTACGCAATTAGCTGAATTGCCTCTGAGAGTAATAGGGTTTGGGTGTTTGCTCTGTATACTCACTTGGGTTTAGGTTTGTTTTATCTTTCTTTTTGGAGTAAAATGTTTCATAGAAACTAATAGTGGATTATTTATAAGGATTAGTGCAAGAGAGATTTTTGGTGAAGAAATGTCTCTATAACATCAGGTAGATCTAAGTGTTAGAAAAAGTAAACTCTGCAATGCCATTCAATCTGCTTCTCTTGCTAAACAAAAAAATGTGAATCTTGTACTATCTGTAAGACAGATTTTTATTAGTAAACAGAAATAAAATTCAGCTGCTCCAATTGCAATTATATAAATTTGCTTTCCAAGTATAGAATTTTTTCTTTTTATGAGCATAAGAAATAGTTAACATTATATAATACAATTATTGTAGCTTAATGTTTATTAATATTTAATTTACTATTGAATTTAGTATTTATTACTGTTATAAACATGGTTTAATATTTATTATTCAGCTGCTGTAATTTTGGCTCCAATGTATAATTACTCGGTAATTACATCATTCCCTGAAGCAAAACCATGATATAGTACTACATGAAACAAAAATGTTCCTATCTTAGAAACTGTGTGTCTAAAGTAGTCCTTTTCCCTGAATATCTGGAAACTACCTGGACTATAGACATTTATATAGCTGGATGACTCAGTGTTTCAGATGATAATTTCAGTTTTTCCTTGTTGTGGCTATCTCTGAACTCTCTGCAGGCATCAGTTACCCTGGAATTTGTAGAGATGTCAGTATCTTTTCCCCTCTCTCTGCCCAGTTTGGAACTGGTCTTGATTCAGTCTGGGACCCCTGGTTAGACATTGGACAAAGTGTGCAGCCTCCTTGCTGCAGATAAACAAGCTCAGGCTATCCTTAGGAAGAACGCATTGGGAGCTTTGGTTGGCCCTTCCCAGATTCATCTGTCATGGAGACATTCATGAAACTGAAGGGTAGGATATTCAGACTTGTGAAACAAATAGGTTTTTGCATGTGTGGCATGTTGCTGTAAATCCCACAGGCAATAGCTCAAATGAGGTATTTTAGGATGCGAGAAGGGGTCTCCATCTGTTTGGTTTCAGTCTTGCACATTGTTATTTTACACAAGGAAAAAACCCAAACCAAAATTTTCTAAGTTTTGGGTTTCAGGATAGGCCAGAATTTTCTGTGTGGAAAGTCACACACCTTCTGTCTACTGAATGATGAAGGCTTTTTATTCTGTTTTGAGGTAGTTTGTTTGAGGGTGGTTCTTTTGCATGAGCGTTTTTCCTGGCTTTTATGTTTCACAGATTATCAATCTGATCTAGTTCATACATTCATATCTTGTTTCTCACTCTTTCACATGAGATCTGTGTGCCTCCCAGGTCAATACCTATATACTATAATACCCATATACCTATCTATTATAATACCTAATACAAAAGCTTCTGGCTTTTGCTTTCCCTCTCTCTACTGAAACTTAGTAAATGAATTCAGAGGTTCATGGTGTGAACCTATGTGAAGGTATTGTCTCAGCAAGGGCATTAGTTTTGTGTAAGTACATGTTTTGGCAGAATATGAAAACCAGGGAAAGTTTCTTACTGCACAAGTCTCTCCTAAATAGAACTCCTAGTATTTCCATGTGTTTGCTTAGGCACAGATGGGCCCTTTCTTCCCTAGGTTCAACATAATTTTGGTAAATGGGAACCTACAAAAACAACTATTTTTGTCTTCCTGAAAATATAGGTCAGCTTATTGCCCATACTTCTTTTGCTGCCCTCAGCAGACTTGATGCAGCCAAAGTACCATCATTGTGTGGTAAATCTATAAATATTTCAAAGTGGGTTTTGTGATAACAGGTTTAAAAAAAAACTAAAAATCCCATTTTTATAGTATTCTCTCTCACTTCCCAAAACATCCTATCACTGCCAAAATGGGAATATTTAATGTTCTATTTTAATCATCTAAGCAGGATTTAACCACTATAAATTGAATATTTTTCTTCCCATGTTTTTAGTAGCATGACATGATCTCCTCATTTTAGAAATATTTATTAAAATAATTCCAATGCAAAACCTGAATATAACTAAGAGAAGCTTGTAAGAAAAAAAGGCAAAGGAAGTTTACTCAGCCCAGTGCCATTTTTACACCTCTGACTTCAGTGATTAACTTTCCCTACACATACACAGTTGCACATACCAGCACCATTTCAGTGGTGTTTACTGTAATAAGGTACCTTTCTGATGGAAGGTAAATCTTCTCTGTCAAAGTGCTTGTGATAGTCATTTTCTGTGCCCTTCAATGTGCTGGTGATGTGGTACAAGGCCACTTTGAAAAGCAGCCTATAATCACAATTCTTGAAAGTAATCTAACTCAAGAAATACAACATTACGATGTTATTAGCTGTAACAGCTATGAGCAAAAGAAAAGGAAGAAACCAGTCGTAATTCTTGCAATTCAGTGTGCATGTGTGTGTCTTCATACACATACATATGACATTTTAAATCATGTACTCATGTACCAAGTGTGTATCTGTGTCATGCTCTTGTGCTTGGTGCTCACAGCAAGTACAAAATAAGTAGCTTTTATTAGACACTTTTGTCAAAAGCGCAGTAAAAGTCCACAAAGTTTTGAATTATCTTGCTTTTATTTCCAGTGAAAATGTATGGTTAGTAAGCATAGATTATCTAGTATATGTTATCTTGTGTAAGTTAATTTGTTTCCCCACGCTAATTGGTTTGGGTTTCTGAGACCAAAACTTCTTAACCCTTGCAGCCATCTCCATTTCCAATGTACTTATGGGGTTTTTTGTCTGCTTGGTCTTTGTATGGCGTGCCCTATATCCGTGAGTCATGAAATAAGCAGCAGAGGCTACAGTGAGAACTACAGAATAAGAATGTACACCTTCAAAGTGCATATATAATAATTTTCTTCAAGGGTATTTTTGACAAGCATAGATTTGTTGAGACATTTGTGTGGGAGTGTTCACCTCAGTGTTGCTTTTCTCCACACATGAAAATAAACCACAGACTTTTAAATATCCTGAGAAAAATGTCTTCAAAGACAGATCAAAGGTCTTTACTAGTGTCTGAGGAAGCTTCCTCTCTTGTGAACTCATGTCTATGGAGAGCTGGTTAAGACAATCAAGATCATGATTCCATTGATTTGATCATTTGCAGCCTGCTCTGAGAGGAGATGTCTTGTTTGGAGAAGGGAGGAGGTGGGGGAATCCACAGATGCTCCTAATTTTACCAAGAAAGTAATGAATAAAATAACTTTTTAAAACCAACTCTGTTGGGTTTTCCCCCACTATGCTCTGTGGGTTGCTCTCCTTCAAACAGTTGTCTTAAACAGTGAATGTACAAGAGTTTTGTGTAAGAATGAGTAAAACATTTTTTAATTAAGTTTATCTGCTTTTGTGGCTATTGCGTTCAGTGAAATGTCCAGGTATGACTTTCACATCACAGAAATTTTATATCTTTGTTTGCTTGTTTCTTTGTTTTTGTTTTATTTCTGTTTGCTGTTTGTTTGTTTTGGGGTTTGGTTTTTTGCTTCTTGGTTTTGGTTTGATTTGTCCAAAAATCTCTTTCTATCTTCTTTTACATCAAAACAACACAGAACATATATGAGCTAAGCTTCGAAAGTTTGTGAACTGCTCCCTAAGCTGGAATTCCTCACCTTTTTAGCTAGCATTCAGGAAAATAAATTTATTTTTATCCTTTAAGGCCTGGGTTTTCTTTCTTATCTATTTCTTATGTCTGTCTGCTTCGTGAACTGCATATTTTGTCTTTCAGACCAATTTTTTATAGGCTTTCTGATAGTAGAGAGCTCTTAACTCTTAGAAGCTGTTGAGAATAGTGTTTCTCTTTTGAAGCATTTTACTGGTTTTGGCATGCTGCCACAAAGCATCTGTGGGTGCTAGGTAGGACTTCAGGCTTGTATCTAGACCTAGGGTTTCAAAGTTGGTGGATTAGGGGTTTTTTTGTTAGTTGTTGGTTTAAGCAAAACATTTTTAATACCCTCTCCACCAATGACTGTGTTCTACTGCTGCCTAGAAATTGGATAATAATATTTTGTTGGTTTGTCTGATCATAAATGAAATAATTTAATTTTCTTTTTTGTAGATGTTAGGATTTTCTTTTAGCTGTGGAGTGGATTTTTCTTGTATATCCTCAAGTTTTGATCTTCATTACATTCTGTGATTTGGTTCTTTGAAATAATACCAAGGTTTTCTTTGTAGTCTGTACTACAAAACCAGTGTGATATTGTTTTATTTTCTCCTTGCTTGCTTTTCTCATTCATGACAATACCTGAGAATGTAACAGCAAGCTAACATCTTCTTGTCTGACTGGGATAATCCTTAGCTGTGCAAAAAATTGGCTCTGGCATTTTCCTCTTCTGCCTGCAGCTACAAAATAATAACACATGCATGGCCATGGAAGATTCCTCAACTCCTTCCCCAAGCTCATATCCTCCATGTTTAATATTCAAGAGGAAAATTTGGATAAATATCCAAAATATTTTTCCCAGGAGTTTAATGAAAGTATTATCTCTCTCAGATCTCCAGTCCTCTCAATTTTCTATGCAGATTACACCTTATTGTCTATGGAACATAGTGGGTTTAGGTTTGGGGCTTTGGTGAGGGGAAGGGATGAATGGCAGGAGTTCCCTCCTCACCTCTGAGCCAGGAGTGCTGACTGGCACTGCCCTGTATCCTGCTTATGCTGCTCCACATATGCTGCCATAGGACTCTTGTGATGCCTGTGGACAAATTGCTTGATTTTGGTAAGAGTGCCCTGGGGTCATAAGGTGATCCTAAGAAATTTTGAAAACATTAATTCCTAGGCTTTGGTGGAAGTCAGTCTTGTGTTGGTCTTTCAAATCAAAACTCATTTTTGTGACGGGAATATGTATTTCTGCTTTTTGTTGTTTTGAGTATTTTTCTGACTTATTTTATTCTTACTTTTTGTGCTTATTAGCCTCTAGTTCTGCCTGTTGATCTTATGGCAGCAGGATATTTCAAATTTTCTACTGCATGTTCACCTCCACACAAATGAACACACAGGAAATGTGAACTTCCTTGTAGATTCTCAGGTCAGCTTTGTAGTTAGTTTTTAGTTTTTAAAGATTTTTTTCTTCATTAAAATTGATTATTGCCTCAAATAAGTGGAAGTAAAATTACAGTGATGGCTTATATTTTTCTATACTGTTCATATTAATTAGTGACTGTGCCTATATGTGTCTGCCAGGAAAATGTGAAAAGCACAGAATTTGAAAAGAAACTGTACACAGTGAAATTAATTTTTGTATGTTTTCACATTACATTTTTTACTAGCCATGACACTCCTTATTATTTATTATAATGCCTTACAGTATTCCCATAGGAAT
This sequence comes from Anomalospiza imberbis, assembly GCF_031753505.1. NCBI lineage: Eukaryota > Metazoa > Chordata > Aves > Passeriformes > Viduidae > Anomalospiza > Anomalospiza imberbis. The sequence continues at coordinate 51,334,636 of NC_089682.1, forward strand.
ATGCCCCGCTCTGATGACGCAACTTTGCAAAATGCAATAAAAATGCACTGGAAACCTCAGCTTTCTAATAGGAAGTTTCTTGTAAGCAGTGAAGTTAAAATGCCTCCTCCCAGCAAAAAGGAAGTAGGGCAGAGGTCAGTGAGCCAGGTAAATGTCCCTCCTCTCTGTCACTAGCTGTGCTTTCTTTTTCCCCCATATTGGAATTTTGGTCTTTAGGCCATCACCTGTGTTTTAATGTAGGGCAGGTAGAGAAAACCCCTATCCTGCTTTCACTGCTGCATAAGGACCCCACACTTTTGCCACATGAAGTTCACACGAAAAGGGAAAAGTTGTTGATTTGTGGCTGCAGCTGTGACTTCATCCTGGTTTTGATGATACTGTAGCTGAGTCCTTGGGGAAGGGCAAGGCATGGGGTGTAGAGCATCTACTGTTGGTTGTTCCTGTCTGTGTTTTTCCACTTGCTCAAATAAAATGTGTCTCTGGCGAGCTTCTAGCCCAGTGGCTAGTGAGAGTGGAGGAAACAGATCATGCAGATCTAAATGAGAGCATCTATGACTGTTTTGCAAGAGTCTGAGTTCAGAGAGGCCTGAAAGGAGCACCAAGGTCTGGATGTCTTCTTCCTCATCCCCACCCCTCTAAAGACCTCTCTGGAAAGCCCACTTCAAACACCTGTTATCCTTGTGGAAGAATGGTACTTAAAATGAAAGCAGAATCTTTGTATTGCCCAGCTTAACTGCTTGGCACCTGTTATCCTATATTTTGGTGTGACTTTGTTACATGTGTGTTGGTGCTGGAGACGTGCAGAACGCTTGTCCACCAGCCCCTGATGGCTTGTGACAAACAGTGGAACTAGGCAGGAGCAAGGTGGGACCTGGGGGACACAGTAGGGGACCCTCGTGCTGCCTGTGTTCAGCCCTGCAATTATAATGGGAACTCTGGGGAAGGAAGTGCTCCCTGAGCTGCAGTTGTTGTGAGTGCAATGATCTGCCAGGAGAGCCCTGTTAAAATTTCCTTTTTGTCTTGGCGGCAATTATAGTACATTTCTGCTGGTGTTTTCCTGGCTGCTACAGTTTTTTAGGTGTGTTGAGGAGGGCATGAACAGGTGACTCCAAATGTTTACATTTAACATGCAAGTCCTTCCTAATGAAGCAATGAGTCATATCCTGCAGGCAGAGATCCTTAGCTTGCTGCTTAGCAAGATTTCACCAAAATTATTTTATCAGAAGCTAATATTTAGCTCCTGAGAGCACTGTGCCTCTTCTGCACATAAATAATGCTAATTTGTTACACATTAAACCAGTGGGATAATGCCACTTTTGACAGTGCCTGTGCACCTCACCATCTGAACATACAGACGTCTCTCCTATAGATACAGTACATATACATATATGGAAAAGATAATGACTTATAAAAAAACTTATGACTTGGAAGTTTGTTTGTGAACATTTGCTTAGCATGAAAAAAGATCAATTCTGAAGTGGACACCCCTTCCCCCTTTTAATTACTGGGTGGTTGTAAAGGAGTCATTTTAATGCACAGGATGCGTGTGTATTTGTGATCGTATGTTCCCATGCATTAATAGTATTTTTGTTCTTTCTCTAAGAGGATAATTTTTCTTAGTGCTCTGCTCAAATCAATTCTGTTTGAGTGAATAAGTATTTAGAAAGTGTTAACAGTAGAGTGGATTTACCTTAATTAAGATGACACACAGCCTTGAATAGCTAGATGCTTCTGTATGTGCAAGCAGTTCCATTTGAGGAACAATCACAGATCCTTATACTATATCTGACACCAAAATTTAAGTTAAATTTCCAGAGGTAGAATAAAGGTAAGGCTTTTAAATGAAAGGCCAGAGAATTTGTCCTATATCATTTAATACCAAATACCCAGTAAACATCATAGTGCACATGGTGGGATTCTGCAAGCTTTCTTTGTGCTGATAGGCCCAATAAAGTCTCTGGGGCTGCATGTGCAAGACTGGATTACAGGGTTAGGGACTGTATTTTGTGACTATTACTGCTTGTATAACTCTTGAGTGCATATATTTTCCTTTAAGTATAGTCTGGACAGTCTCAAAATGTAGCATTTTAAAGGTCTCTTGTTAACACATATTTATTAATTAAAGAAACAAGTGGAGAAACAGTAAGATGTTTGATTTAAGTTTTGGTCACTTTCTTGTCACAGAGCCTTAAAAAAGAAGAAAACTAGAAAAAAAACCCAAAACACACACACACACACACATCCCCACACACACCCCCCCCCCACGTGAACCAAAGAAAAAACCCACCAAAGAACCACCACCACCACCACAAAAAACAACCCAAAAAAACCCAAACCCTTAACAACCAGCAAGCCATAGAATTTACTGGAATAAGAGAGGGGAAGGTATAGTCATAACTGAGAAGTAAAACTGACTGTCTGGTTTGGGTTTTAGGGATAGAGTTGAAGAAAAAAATGCAGAAGAAATGCCTATGTATGATAAATATGGTGTAGATTGTGGCTTTTAACACCAGCCTTAATAATGTCAGGAATAATGTTCATCATCATTTTCTGTTTTTGCGTGAGCTTAAGACAAATTACATAGTTTTATCCTCAGAGCATTTACATAGTGAGATTGTTTAGGTCATAGTTTCAGCTTTGTGCAAATTAGAGCTGCTGAAACTTACCCATCTCTTAAACATTAGTGATTTGTTTAAAATGTATGTGGTGACAGAGAAAGGCTTCAACAGTAAATATTAGTGCTTCTTGTTTCTGGCAATAGAATTAAATTGGAATAAGTTGCTCTTCTATGAGTTAAGTAAAATCCAGTCTTTTTGGGATAAAATGAAAGTAGCCTTTTGCAAATGTACATTCTAGATTTAGTTGTGCATTGTTTGAACATGATGAACAGAACTTAATGTCCTGCTAGGCCCTAGATAGGGTTCCTAAATGCCACTGAAAAAATTGACAAGAGTGATCCACTCAGAAACCTGATCATCTTTACCTTACTGCATCTTCATTGTGCCTTTCAAAATGAAGTTGTTGCTAAGGAGATATTGTAATGCACTGCATTTCTTTGGGATCTGAGCAGTGAAGAAGCCTTATAGCAAATTCTTGTACTTGTGGTTTTCTTCAAATATCTGTTAAGCCAGTGTTATCCTAACTGATATCCTTTATGTTCTGTGATCAACAGAGTTTGTCAGAGATGTGGGGCTTTAAGATACAATTCAGTTTAGCAAGCAGAACTTGATCCTAAATGATTACTATTGTTCAGGGCCTGTAAAAATAGTTTGGAAGATTAGTCACTACTACAGTAATAAATGTAGTGAGCAAGCTTTGAAAAAAATATTAAGACCACTATCCCATCAAGCTGTACAGGCCACCTGTGCAAGATGTAACCCTGTGGAGATTTAAGGCTGCCTTCCCAAAGGACCTGTACGACACTTGTAAGGCACAGCTTTGTCAAATTTGCAGCTGCGCGGTTAGTTATGGGCCCTGGTCATCTGCTCCCCAGCCTGGCAGGTCCAGCAAAGGCAGCATTTGGCCACTGTCCAGCTGCTGGAGCAGCGGTGTTTGCCAGCGCTGCTCTGAGGGGTCCCACGGGTCCCTTCTGTGCTCCCCGCCCCAGCTGCCTCCAGGTTTGCTGCTGTGCCCACAGAGCTCCTCTGCACCTGCTGACCTTGGCACTGGGGACAGCAGGGTGGCCTGGGAGGATGAAGGGACAGAAGAGAGGGAGGAAAGAAGCTCTTGACAAAACACATATGACAGTATTGAGGGAGTGGCCATGTCACCAATGTTAGAGTGTCATCGTTGTCTCAGGGAAGCTGTGCATGCAGGGTGAACTGGACAGAGCATCTGGAAGGCTGTGAATAACTCTGTGCCCTGTTGTGGGACACAAATAAAGCTCATAAGTATTTACATATGTAAAATTACCTGTCTCTAAAACTATCTAGGCATACACGTACTCAAACTCACTCCACTGTGAGGAAGCATTGTCAGGGCTGAGACGGTGATAGGTTGTAAAAAAAGGATGATTCTGTGTCCACAATTAGATCTCTTAATATAAATGCTTGTGCAGGAAGGTTTTCACACTAGCTTTGCATATGTACCTAGCCTATCTGGCTGTAGGCAGTGAAGAGGGATGGAGTTGGTATTCAGACTTCCACAATTCCAAAGGTGGATTCCCACTTGGGAAAAGCCCTGATTTCTCCATGAGGTGTAGCAGCAGAGATTGGTTGTTTAAGTTCCTAAACTCTGAAGTATGAAAACCTCTTTCTTTCCCTGTTGTGCACTCTTCCTTCTCAAAGGAATCAGTGTTGCTTCTCAGAAATCTTGAGCTTCCTGTTCAATGCAACATACCAGAGTTTTCCTTGCTTAAGAATTAAGTGTCAGAATCGTAGCAGGAAAATTGTGAAAAATAGATAACTTATCAGCCTATTTAATTAGGTACTTCTGTCTCTAAGAAAAAGTCCTGAGGCAGTTATTAGCAACTAATACTCAGCAAAGAGAGCTTGTGAGAGATTCCTTGTCATTGTTCTGGGAGTACTTCAACTTAGTTTCTAGCAATGCTCAGAAACCAGAGAGCTTCAGCACAGCAGATAAGCTAAGCCAGAAGGCATCATCATGCCTTTGTGCAAACATATTTTGGGTGTGGGATGCAGTTGAATCTCTATCTTAATAAAATGTAAAGTAGCACCAGACTACCTATGCTCCTGTCTCCTGGGACAAGCAGACCATGACTGCTCAAATAGGAAAGAAAATGTGTAAGACACGTGTGATTTAGGACTCAGATATGCTGAGCAGTAGACATGAAGTAAAAGGAAATAGTTATTTGCTCATAGCATGATGATGGGGGACACTCAGTGGATCAGTTTGCCCTAGAATTGAAACAAAGTGAAGTATTTTGATGTATAGCATGTAGCTAAAGCCCTGAAGTGAGTGCCACAGGATACAGCTGAGGCCAGAGGCATCAGTGCTTTCCGTGAGAAGATTCACAGAGGAACAGTTTAGTTGTGGTAGTTCAGAAGGACGTTCTGAAGGCAGCTGAAATTTTTAAGTGACAGCTGAGAGCATGCTAGGAAAGGGATCACTCCCATTGCTATCTTTCTGCAGACATCTGCTTTTGGCCACTGTCAGAAAGGTTTTTGAACTAGATCAGCCTTCGGCTTTCCTGATGAACTTTTTCCTATAGCATAGATAAGACTCCAGACTAAATAGTTCTCTAGTACTTTTTAAAGCTAGGTAGTGAAATATATTTTGTAGCAATCCACTAATTATTTGCAGTAGGGAGTCTAGGCTAACTTTGCCCATGCAAAACCTTATACATTAGGAGTTAACTGCTGTCACGAGTCATTATTTCCATTGAGGAGAGTGATTCATCTTTCCATGAGTATTCAACAGATCTCTCAGTGGGAATGAAATTTTAGCTCATGTCACCATTCTGTAGGAGAAAATACATGTGGAAACAGGACATTGTGTTTGGATACATGTGTTTTCTGTTGAACTGGGTTGTCTAAGAACTTTGGTCTCAAGTGTTTTGAGCAAATTTAGTATTTATTTGTCCATTATTAGCTTCAGAATGGTAGTTGTGGAGGAGAAGGCTTGCTCTTATGGGCAGTATAGCCTCTCAAATTTGCCTCAGTCCTGATTAGAAAAAACAGCTTTTAGCTGTTCTAACAGCGACTGGGGATGGTTTTCCAATCGATCTTTTACCTGACATGCATTTCTGCTGTATTCCTTTCATCTGTCTGGTGGAAATTTGCCTTATTTTTCTTTTATTGCTCATCAGAATGGTCTATTAGAGATGTTACTTATATTGGAAAAGCCTCTTGGGTAAGAGCTAATCATACTAGATATGCCTTCTGCACTACTGTGAAAATTTGGAAAGAATAACCATTTGGAGAATACAGTTTCAGGAGCTATAAATCCAGCATATCACAAGTTACCTTGCACTTCATTTGTGTCCCTGTGTTGAAATTTTTGTTTTTATTTTTTGCTTTGGCTGTCTTTTTAATACTCAACATACAAACTTAGTAGGGGAGTTGGATGGAATTTGGAAAAATCTGAAATTCAAATGCCACTTTTTTACAAAGAAAAAATATGCTACTGAACAGCATCTGTATTAAGATGGAGTAACAGTGTATTTTCAAGTATTGTATTTCTTGTGAAGAGGTGCCTAAGAAGATTAAATCAGAGGTCAGCTTTTTGAGAGGGTTTTGAAACTATGCACCATTATAGGATACAGGACTTTGATCTATTTGGTTTTAATAACTAAATTTTAGCACAGTATCCCAAATCCTAGTGTTCAGGAGTCAAGACGTTGGCATCCTTAAACGATTTTACAGTGCAAGCCAAGTGCAGGAGAATCACACTTCCAAGTGCAGGGTCCTAAATTTTGTGCAGCCACAGAAGTGATGACTGTCAGAGGAAAACTGTGAGAATGTTATCATTCACTGTTTTCTTTTGGTGCTTCCTGCAGCCCACTATGGTTCAGGCAATGATTGTGGTAAGAGGCTTTTAAATTGATGTAAGGACCAAGTTGATTTGACATGTTTTTTAACCAACTGTTTATTAGTTGAAATAATCTTGGGTGTTTTTTGGCATAGTTTATGTTTGAGTGGGAAATTGAATCATTGTCAGAAGTCTGTGTATATTTGAGCATGTTAAGCTGAAGTTACCAAATGGAACTGTGGGAGGCTCTTGGCTTGTGTTTAGTGAGTGAAAACCAGAGCTCCTACCTTGCTATCTCAAGAGCCACAAAAATGTTAACAGAAGTCAGAGATACAAGAAAAAAAATGTCTTCCATATAGCCTGTCTACTTGCCAGTACTAGCTTTTTCCTTAGGTTAGTTTCCACTATTTTGTTCCATCTAGTTTAAGGTATTACAAGGGATGAGACTTCCTCTGCATTCCTGTGGAAATTATTTTGCAGTCCTCATAAGACTTCGTGAATTTTTCCCCCTTATTTATATTTCCTGGTTCTTATATTTCCAGAGCAGTGTCCACACCAAAACTGTCAGGGGCTGCTTTCCTGTTAGTTTTGGCAAAATCATTCAGGCTTCCTTCTTGCTCCTGTCTGCTTTTGTTCAACTGAATGAACCAGTGAACATTCACATGCCTCAAACTACAAGTCTCTTAGGATAGGTGACACTTTGCTGAGGGCTGCTGTGAATGTTTTAAATCAACCTGCATGTATCAGGTAAAGCAGCTGGAGCTCTTAGAGTTTCTTTTATTGCATTTTCTTTTGTGTCTCTCAGACTGGGTTTTCACACAAAGCCTCCCTAACTGGTTTCCCATGTTGTCCTCTCTTCCACCCGTCTCCCCTTTAACACTAGGGTACTTGTGCATAAGCCTCACAATAGGCTTATGAAATGGCCAATTATAGGCACTTAAAGCTAGACTAAGGTGAACTCAATGATTCATCAGTAAGCAAAAGCTAAAATTAATCATGTAACCTGCTTGTAAGATTGCCTGTAAGTTTTTCCCCATATCATCAAAGATAATTTCCCCCAAAGAATATATTTGCTTGTATTTGGACTGTTAGATACCCAAGACAAACTAATTTGAATTGTTGTATGAGTCTCCAGGAACATGTAAGCTTTTGCAATTGTTTCAAACCCCAAAATATTTCTGGTCTATTATAATTTAATTGGTTCCCTCTATTTTGTCTTTCAATTATGTATAATAAAATTAAATTATTGTAACTAAATTCATCAGGAACTGTCGTGATAGGACAAGGAACATTCATTTGAATGTTATTTTCTTCCTAAGCATTTGTTCATTTAATTCATGGGCCAGGAGAAGTGATTGGAAATTGCTTACTTTTTCATTCTTTTTCTTGGTTTGCTGAACTAATTTCTTATGTGTTGACTTGCTTCTCAGCTTTTAACTTGAGCTGCTCTACACAAGACGGTGCACAGTGGCAGCTGCTTCTTGAAAAGCTGCCATTTGGAAGGCAGCGTGGAGGCTGTCCTGCAGACCTGCACACACACGTATAACACACATTAATGTGGGTACGCCCTGCCTAGGGTGGGAACAGAAGCTGCCAGAGGTATACAGAGACTTTTGTAACATTGAATCAGTTTTGTGAAAGATTTGGTTCTAAATCTTTTTCTCCCCCACAAGTCGAGTTTGTAAACGCTTTCTTAGGTCTGTTGTACATTCTGAAGTGTTTCACAGTCTGATAACAGATGAGCTAAGTCACTTGCTGCCAAAACCCTGCAAAGTGTGAGCCATATGTAACCTAGGGAGGAATGCTGGTCTTTTAAAACTATGCCAACCTTAATACTGTAACTAAATTATGGTTTAAATCATGAAGTCATCACAGTATTCTTGGAAGAAGCTGCAAACTAGGATCACTGTACATAAAGGGGGAAGATGCGTGCAACACCTGTAAACACAGTGAAAAAGGAAAGTAAGAAGCTGTGGCTATCTCTTTTATCAGGATATTTGTGCCGCATGATCACAGTCTCTCACCAGTCTTATAGCTGAGCATTTTTAACATGTACTCTGCACTCCTAGCTGCTGTTCTCTCAGAGCCTTTTCTAATGCCTGAATTGGAGAGATTGTGGGGTGGCGTAGAACTGTTCTCATCTCCTCCACAGCTCTTACACAAGGTGTGGAAAACCAACAAAGCAGAGAAACTTGGGTTTGGTGACATAGTAAGTTTGTATCATCTTAAAGCTGCTCCAAGGGAAGCCCTGGCCAGTGCAGTTCAGGAAACTGAGAGCAAGTACATTTACTTGAGTGGAGGAGGAGTGGAACTTAAAAATAATTCCCTTTTATACAAGTAAAGCTTGTATGCCAGATACCATACTGTATCTTTGTGGCTCTGTCTGCCCTCCCACAGCCAGTGTAACATGGGTGCAGATTTTGGCTTGTTTAGTTGAAATATGGGCATGATTGGTACAGATCAAATAATTTTTTGCTACTGAGAGATTCATTAATGCACTGAGCTCATGCTAGTGATTGTGTGAATGCTGCTTCCTATATGAATTTAAAAGGTTTCTGACAGTCAGCCTGACCTGAGACAGCTAGCTTTAAAACATCAGGAAGTTTTGTGAGCGTATTGGGCATGGAAGTTTGTTGTGTAACCCTATAACTAAGTTCTGTGCAAATTCAGAGTACTCTTTGCTGCTTATACAATTTTAGTGCAGCTTTATTGGTGCTACTGAACAAATGGACTGTTTTATTTGTGGAGAGTCAGCCAAGTGGCTCTCTGTGGGAGAATGCTGATAAACCTGATTGTTTTAAACCTGGGTGTCTCTCTGCTGTTTTTCAAACACAGTATGTCTCTTCATTCTGTATATATCATGTTGTCTTGCCTCCCCATCCCTGGCTGCCATAGAGGTGGTATCACTTCCTAAGTTCTCATCCCTCTTCATGATCTTGCTCATTTTGCTCACCGGAAAAGCTCAGTCTTTTACTTCCCTCTGTTAAACCCTTTGAGACTACTCAGCACCCTGAAAAGTCATTATTCTTCCAGAGTTCCTGCAAGACTTCAGTGTCTGTTTTGGTGAGGCAGTTAAGGAGTTAAGGGCTTGTGGAGTTTCAAAGAAATGCCGGACTGCTGCTGTAAAGTATTGCTACAAATCCTAGCTGACCTCATTCTTGTCAGACAACAGTGATAAAATCCAAAAATGGGTGCAAGACGGGAAGTGTTTCAGAAAGGTGTGTGTTTCATGCAAAGACATCAGAAATATCCTTTCTCCCAGGGCCACGTACCATAAGATCCATATTAATTTAAATGAAACAGTGAAATTCCAGGATATGTTTACAGAAACATCATTTCAGTCCAGAAAAAACATTGCTTGTTGCTCTAATGTACAAATGGCAAAAGTAGTTCTGGTAACCACTGTATGTATTTAATATAATGATATTGCTGGCTGTATGAACCTACTTGCTAAACATGTGGGGGCTTCACATAATTTTTGATAGTTTTGTTTACTATTTTAAGGGGTATCTTTGACTTGAAAAAGTGGTAAAGTAGGAATACAAATCTACATATATTTTCCCATTTACTTTATGCTCAAAGACTGATTTGATATCTAATGTGCTTTTCACTAATTTAGTCAACTGAGTTCCTTAGTAAGCAGAAGAAAATCTCATTATTCCCCTTATGCATTCTCTGATTTACAGTTTAAAAGATTTGGCTTTTTAAATATTTAACATTTTTCACTAGTCCATCTACCAAGTTACCTGCAAAAAGTGTTCTGTATATACAGGTTCTTATTATTTTCATTGTACTGAAAAGTCCAGACATGAGAAAGCTTGTATTTTATTTATATTTTTAGAAGTACCCATGTAAAAGCATGCAAATAAAAATAATTCCTACCGGTTCAGAGCTCTTCTGCTGATAGTTAGGGATATTTCCCCTAAATTTCCTCTTAGTTGTCTCCAGAATTGTGCCTCTTATATTATGAATCTGCAGTAAAAATCAAACGTAAATGATTATTAACAAGCTTAAGTAAATCTTGCTTAAGAGATTTTTTCTTTAGATTGCAGAGGTTCTTATTTCAGCATTAGCTTGATAGATTTTTATGAAATAATTTATTAAGAGTTAGACTTGATCCAGTAAAGATTCTACCATTTAAAATGTTGCACATGAGTAATATGATTAACTGAAATGAAGTCTAGCAGATGCCTGTAGAAATATTAAAATAAAGCACTGCTATTTAGCCTCTGCTCTTTGTTTTATGTAAAAACTTCATTCTTCTGTACTTTTTCCCCCATATTCTTCTATAGTTTAAAAAAATATTAATTTATGTTGGTAGGGAGTGAACAAACTCTAGCTCCTGGAACTCATGTAGTAATTTCCTCCTTGGAAATTTGCCTGTTTGTGAAGCAGGGTCACTGAAAAGTGACCCTTTGAAAAGTGCAGCTCATGGCCAGGGATCATGGGGATGCTGAATGGTATAATAGCAGAGGTTGGGCTTTTTTATAGAGATGTGACCTAGGACCTCAGGTGAGGTGCATGAGGAGATAAAGGCAGGTAGTGGATGGAACACCTGAGTGCAACTGAACTCAGCCCTGCTACATGCTGAGGAATACAATAAGTATGATCTGTGTTTTTAGAAGATGATCCAACGATATTACAGAAAAGAAAGGGAAGGAAAATGGGATTATTTAGATACAGGAAGACCTGTATATTTTTTGTTGTTTGCTGGTATCAACTCATTTGATATATACACACAGTTGTTTCAAACTGAATTATAGTTTAGATTTGTCTGCTGTTCCTGGAAGTTATTGCCAAGAGTGAAAAACCGCATAATACATCTCTACTATTAAACCATCTATTACTGATGGGTGATGACAGAGTAGAGGGAGAAGGCACCAGTTAGTCTGGGTTAGCTCATGTGCTCTGGATAACTGTTTCTTGAACACTTAGATTTCTAAAGTTCTACTAGTCTATGTTGATTTCCCACTGCTTTCTGGATGTGATGAATTGTCTCCATGTCAATGTCAGGTAATCTTAAGTAATCCCATGATTGTCTGCCTCAAACTTTTTCAGGTAATGTGCCTTTTGATCACTTTTTATTGGCTATTTTAATAAGATAACAAATACCAGAAAGGCTGCAATAACACCTTTTAACAAAAGAAACATGTTTGAGTTTTTAAAATTACAGATGACCTGTGTTGTCACTTACATTTTATTTGTCTTTGCTTTTAAATGCTAGAGGCACAAAATTTTGGATCTGTAGTGGCTTTCTTGTTTAAATTCTGAATTTTTGACAGTGAAGCAGGGAATTCATTCTCAAAGTGAAAAGGGAGAAAGTTTTTGTAATTACCAAACAGTTACTGATTCAGACACAGGAGGGAGATGAAACTATAATCTTGTTTTACTAATTGTTGGTTAAAACAAAAAACTTATGTGAGATTCATTGTAATTATTCACCTTACAAAATTATATAGCAATGAAAGGTATGAGAAATTATGTCAATCCATTAGTCTGTCTCCTTGGCTTTTCAAGGAGATCTACCACAAGCAACTTAAATAATGTGTTTTCTTGTAACAGTGATGTAAAAAATATGTTATTTAAGGTTTTGGTTTTTTTTATTTTTCTTCAAAATATATTTTGGGTTGGTTTTGACCAATAAAAGTGGATTTTGTTTCTGTTCAGTCCGTAATTCAAGCCAGTTCTGTGACTTTCTCTTTTTGAGCTCAGTGTATTCTTATCTTTCTCCTGCATCTTTTCACATGCATATGAAGCATTTACCTCCTCATCAAATGTATAGAAGAATTTGGCACTTGTCTTGGTATTCTGAAAGAAACTAAAACCAGGCTATTATGATTGTCTTCATAAAAGGCTCTTCCATGGTGCACACAGAACGTCAAGGAATATATTGGCTTACTGCTTAGAAAGCTTTGTTTAAAAATCTGCAGATTCGTTGGTGAAAAGGGCAGGATTTCTGAATTGATTTGGTGAGGTTTTTTAAAAATCCAAGCAATTGAGATTTTTTGTTAAATTAATGTTTTTACCTTCATGTTCACCTTTTTTTAATTGGATAATTGAGATAAGGCCTGGCATAGATGAGTTAAAGGTATCAATTTTGTGAGTAGCTACCTGTGAAACGTAGAAATGATCAAAATCACAACACCCTGCTCTCCCTTGCGTACTTTGAATGACACCTACATGTGAATTAAGACCCAAAAGGAAATACTAAAGTATTCATAGGGTACATGAAAGTCCTGATAGTGGCAAGGGTAGTTAGTGTTTCCTAAGAGCAAGGCTGTAGTTTAGGGTGGTTAGACATGCCTTCCTTAATGAATGGGATAAAATACATAAATCTCTCCACTGTTGTCGCCTGTCTCCACACTTACAGCCTATTTATGTGCTTTTTGAGTACTAGTTGCACAAACCCTCTTGAGAGTTTTCTTACAGAATTCTTATAAACACTTCAAGAAAACCATTTGCATTGCACCTGTGGCAGTTGTGTCTGCTCTGCTTTTACTCTCTGTCCTGCTTTCAGAGGGTACCATTTGACTCTTCTGAGCCTGTTTCTGCTCTGGTAAAGGGGGTAGTGATGCTGCCCTGTTTTGGTAAGGCATCCTTCTGATCAAGAGGTGAAAGACCAGATAGAGCCTTCTTTTTACCGATCCCAAGAGAACTTAAATACAAACTGCATGAAGGCTTGCAGTGTCTGAAGGAGATTTAAGGAAATCCTGCTGGGATTTGATTCTGTGTCTGAGTCATTTGAGCTTGTTTTTTGACCCATTAATAAACCCTTGTCACACTACTGCTGTTGCCTTTTGTTACAGTCATTACGTTCCTCTGGAGTCTCTGTAGCCATTGTCTGCTTTGTTTCTTTGGTTTTGTTTTTCTTCACTAGGGATAGATTTTTAAGTTGGCAGAAGGCGTAAAATTCATTTCCCACCAGCAGAAAACTCTGTGTGTTTGCAAGGGCTATATAATAGCCATGCAAGCTCCGCTTCATTGTTCCCTTTGGCAAAGTGCAGCTTTCAGTCTCACTTCAGTAGGTGTGCAGCCTCAGAGGGCTGTGAGTGCTCCTTCTCCTTGCCATTCAGCAGCCTGAACTGGCAAAGGAAGCAGTGCCACAGAGGAAGGTGTAGGAGAAGCCTCTAAGGACCCAGATATGTGCTGTGGGATATTCAGCACTGCAGAAAGCTCTTCTCACCCTTTTGTGTGTGTGTGGAGGCATGCACAGGCTCTCCCCATGGGACAGATACCTAACATGTTTGAAAGAGTCTCTGTGAGCTTTGGCTTTCTGCTGAGTGTGTGTGGGCCATTTAGAACAGACAGCTTTCTCAGAGGGGACAAAGGTCAGTTTAAAATTTTTAGGTGCACTATGTAATGCAAGCTGTTGGCAGATTTGGAAGAGACCCGTGAAATCTTTGTCAAGGAAGAGGCCTTTTGTTTCCAAGAGAAAGTTTTGGATGCAGAGTGAGGAGTATTTGCTAGATATGTCTGAAATATGTTTGTTTTGAAAGCCACTATTGAATTAGGTGTAAACTGTGAGCCTGGTTTATATTCCTCAGGGCAGGGGAAGATGGAATCTCTTGTTTATCTGAGTGCAGGTTTTCCCCAGGGTGCTTATATACACTACAGAATATTCATTAAGCTCTTGGCATTGTATCTCTAAATCTTTTCTTTGATTTCAAGTCTTAAATTAAAAAAGACAAGCCAGATATCCCCACTCCTCCCAAAATAAACCTAAGTTGTGAAACTGTCCTTAGCACTTCTGCTGAATGAAGCACAAACACCTACTGTTTTCTGGCAAGCCCTGTTTATCAATGTAGACACTCTTCTGAGAGTTGTTTCACTGTGTCCACATAGTCTTTACCTGACCTTCAGAAAGAGTGATGACAAAGGGAATAGTTGTAAGGCAGATTACTGTCAATTTAAGATTTGGGGTTATCTGTGTTTTGCAGCACGTGACATTGAACAACTACCAGAGACAAAAGAATTTTTTGCTTCTCTCAAGTTACTGTTAGCTTTAAAGTAAGAAGCCAGGAAAGGGACATGCCATTTACATAAGTCTAGAAAACCTTCAAAACATCTCTTTTAAAATTTACATTAAGAGATTTAGAGCTAGTGTCATGGCATGATGGAGAAGCTTTCCAAACTGGTTTGAGAAGATAAGTGCATTTTCTTTGTTATTTTGCTTTCCACTAATATTGTGATTATTGTGCTACCATTTTAGCTGTACAGTTGGTCATATTTTGTACGCTACTTTTAATATTGAAAAAAGGATGCCATTAATAATGAGTAGGAACAAAATATTTAGCTGGTTTTAACTGAGGTAACACATTTCAGCTACTTCAGCTCAGCTCTTGTAGAGGGTCAAAGACAAAGGAGATTTCAATTTCTAGGGCTTTGCTTTAAGATAGAAAGTAGACCTGCAGCCCTGTGCTTCAAAGTCATGAAGGTAAGAAATTAATTTGGCAGTTCACAGAATTGTTGCTAAGATAAAATGAGAGGAAAGTGAGGGAAAAAGGAGTGTTCAGTGGGAAGGAAGCATCAAGAAAATAGTCTACTTAGGAAGACTTAGAAACAGAGGAAGCTGTGAGAAACTGATCAAAATACCATCATAAGAAGTGGGTTTGCCATACACTTAGAGTTAAGCACACATTTTCTGTGGGGCTCTTCTGGAAATTGCTACTATTAAATGGTTTTTGTGGACTTGAGTTTTAACACAGTGGCTGCTACTACCTGCACACCTTGTTTTGGGTGACAGTTTTGTTTGTTTCAAGAAACTAAGGATAATTCCATTCTGCTTTTAAGGTAATCTGCAGGGTTTTTTTATTTGCTTCGGAGTGAATGGTAGTGATCTGCCCTTCCTTCAAGAGATAATTACTTTTACAGGATATTTAAGGTGAAATAGCCATATACAATAATGTAGATTATAGCCACATTTATCGAAATGACTGCTATCAGTTCAGACTGAGCAATAATTTTTAAAAGAAATTGTAAATTTTCCATTTTTCGCTTGCCCCAGTGATTCCCCTAATCCTTTTTTTATTTTGTGGAGTAACCAAGATACCTGGCTGAGACATGAATCTTGCCTAACAGTACACTTTGTACTCATCATACAATTAGTTCTCAACTGTACACTATAAAAGATGTTTAAAAACATCTAGACTAAAATGGAAATTATGTAACTGTGGTGAAAACTTCAAAAGAAAGCTTGGGGGTTTCCCCCCCACCCCCTTTGCTTTGTTTAGGTACATGTTTGGACTGGATTTTTATCTGTGCACTCTTGCAAATCCTTCGTATTTGTACTCTTAACTGGTTCATCAGGAATTTTTAATGAAGTATGTAATCTCATGGTGGGAAGGTACCTTTTTTGTTTTTCCTTTTTCCTAGTTTCCATGTTCTTTTAGGGTGTGGTTCAAACTAAAATGAAATTTAGGTTGGTCTTTCCTTTTTTTGACCTGCCAAAGGGGTTGTTCTGTTAGCATTGCTCTGCTCCCTGTAAATCAGACATTCTTCTTGGGCTGCGTCAGGTTACTAATGACATGATTAATGCAGGAAGGGTAGAGAAGGATGACGTAGTGGCTCATGCAAAGTTTACCTGAGAATTATCTGTAGCTCTCTACTGTTTAGTGTCTGTGTGAGTCATGGCCTGAAGCTCTGCCATTCCCTGTTCTTCAGCTGGGCAAGATCACACTTACCTCATTCTATGTATGCATTTCTCCCTTTCCTGCCAGATCTGATTAGAAGCACTTTTGTTTTAAACTGTTTATGAAACATTCAATACACTTCTTGCAGATAGCTGACCATAAGTCTAAATGAAAAGTGCCATTAGATATCTGTGATCCAGACAGCTTTAGAAACTTTCTCTGTCCTTACATGAATTCTGATTTTTATCAACTGAAGTCTTTTTCACGTTCACGGGTTTAACAGTGATAGTGTTTTGACATTAATGAGCTTTGAAATAGGACCGTGAGTCAGTTGCCATCTGTCTCCTGTTTCTTCTTGTGTATTTGTATGGATAAAAGCTTACAAAATACAAACAGCAAGTTTGTGCTGCTCTCTCTGGCTTTTGAAACTTCCTTGGGCTGCAGGTGCAAGAGTTCCCATCAAATTTAGTTCACCTATTGATTCCTTAATGAAGCATTTGGGAAATTCATCTTACTGATATGAAAACACAAGCATGTTCTCTGATAGACTTTGAAGCCTTGGTCATTTCCTTAGTGAGGGCTGGCTCAATGTACGTGCAGACAATATGTGTTCTGCTGTTTGTGTATGTGTGTCCTTTAACTGTCACATGTTCTCAAGTCTCTTTTAAAAGACCAGAATTAAGTCAGTGTGGAATTTTCAAGTAATGCTGATTATTTTTTCAAGATTGCTTTGTTTTCTCTGTAGAACTGTCACAAAGTATTTCAGGACTTCAGCTTTCCTCAGCTGAAACTGTCGCCTTTTCTCTGTGTGAGCTGCTGTCTGAATTATCTTGTGCAAAAAGAGCTTAATGTTTAACTGCACAAGAATATGCTGAAAGCAGGCTATCATTTTCCAGCCAGCTCATATCTCGCAACCTGCCAAAGCCTATATCAGGAGCACAATGTATGGGAAAAAGTTCTAAAATGATAGACAGAAAAATGTCTTGTGGGAAACCTAAAATGCCTTGAGACTCATTCTGTTACTAAAGAATATTTTTACAAGCACAGCATCATTCCCTTTACTTTTTGAAATTTTCAAAAAGGAAAGCTTGAGAGCATAACATTTGTGTAGAATGTAAACAACCTTGATAAGTGGAAAAGTGGCATTTCTTGGAAATAATATTGCCTTAAGAGAAAAGAATGGTTAAAGTGAATAATTAGCTAGAAAAAACCCCAAAACAACCCAGCTCAGTTATAAAAAGCTCAATTACTTCTAATAAAGGCTATACTGATGCTTGACATAAAACTTTATGTGCACTCTGATTACATTTTGCAAACATATCTTAAAGGAAAACAAACATCCTATGATCTGTTAATCTGAAAGGATGCACCAGATGAGTAAATTCTTATTGTAAACATATCATTAAAATATCTAAAAGTTCTCCAATGCAATGTGCACACTTTTTACCTACATTGCAGCATATGCTAATGGAGTTAGCGATTATAATTACTCAAATGCCTAAATGGGGATAGCAAAAGTTCATGTTCAGCTAAATGTTGTCTGTATTTAATTTTCCTGCTTTTAAAGGAACTGTTTACATAAAAGAGTACCCTAGATTTTATTCAGTGAGTCAGTGTTTAGGCAAAAAATAAGCATATAGTTTGACACGTGCCTTTATGTAAGCCATGTTTCTAGAATCTGTCTTTCAGTTTGAGCAGTGAAATGGTATTTCTGGCCTTTGTTTTCTTCTGGTGAAATAGCCAGTGCCTTGGCTGTAGAACTGATTTTTTGCTTTTTGACCAAACCCCTCTTCTTTCATGCTTGCAACTAGAAAATGAATCAAAAAAGGATTTAAAATGTTGGTGGGTTTTTTTGAGTTTTTTTTTTTTTTTTTTTTTTTTTTTTGTTTCTTTTTTTTTAATTGAAAGGCACAGAATGAAGTAGAAGTGTAAAAAGTAAAAAGTAACTGTTCTGTTCTGTAAAACTTGCACCTTCACTTGTGCAGGTTTATGAGGCAGGACATCACCACCCTCCAGTTCATCAGGTTGTGGTTGCCTTTTGCTGCACAAAGCAGCCAACAGCCCTGGAGAGAAAGAGAGAGAGCAAGCTCTGTCTGGCTCCTTGGCTCAGGCAAGCCCACAAATCCAGAGGAAGCTCTGATTGAGGAAGGACCTGAGAGGCAGGAAACAGATGTTGGCAGCAGTGTCCTGGCTCAGGTAGCCAGATAACAAGTGTATCAAGCCAAAATAACTAAGTGGGTTAAATGGCTATAACTGTAGCTCAGTCTTTTTTATTGGGCTACTTAAATCTAGGTTTATCTAAGGAGTAGTGTGCCTTTTGCACATGTTCTTTGTTTGGCATTTGTGGTGTGTTGTCAAACTTCAGAGACCTTGTCTGATAACACCAAGGTCATCCACCACGTGTTTCTGTGTGCAGTTAGGTACCTTTCTCAAAAGCTTGCTAGGGTCATCCAGGTATTTCAGTAGTTGTTATTTTCTGTTTGGCCAAAGATCACCATGCATAGGGTGATGCAAAAGGACGACATCAGAGTCTTACATGTTCAGAAAAAGTCCTTTGAAGTTTCCAAAACAATGAAGATTTAGTATTTTATTTTTGCTGTGTATGCCTTTCTTCCAGTGGCCTTTGCTAGTACAAGCATTATAGGAAGCCTGCAGCAAATTATTGCACTTGTGTGTTGGTATCTTATCTTCCAGGGAGAGTGCATAGAAATACATTTTCCAATCTGCTCTCAGGTTTTGGATGTTCCTGGTATCCATTCATCAGTTCAACAATTTCACATTACAGGATCCCGAAAAGATATGGAGAATCTCAGGGTTGAAAAACAAAATAAATTTTAAAAACACAAACAAACTCACAACAAAACAAAAACTCAAAAAAAAAAAAAAAGCCCAAGTAAACAAAACAAACAAAAACGCCACCCTTGAGTAGTACAAGTGGAATTGAAGAGAACTATGATCTTCAAGAGAACTTGATGCTTCAAGGTTGTGCCATGAAGGCATCGCTTGTCAAAGAGAGGTGGTCCATGCTTGTGATGCAGTGGATCAGCAGTGCAGAGGTCTGTGCCTAGAGCCTTTCTTTGGCTCCTCTGGCTTTTGAGAAGGGCCTGGACAGCACCTCTGTGATGGGATTTCTTGCATTTCGTTTGAGACTCTTTGTCAGTCAGGTGTTTCTTCGAAGCAAAGAAGAAGGTTTGTTGGTGGCCTGCCTGTAGTTCTGAACCCTTTCAGGGTTGTTGCTGCCTGGCTTCTGGCTCACTGTGGGAGCCTTAGTCTGAGCTCCTGCAGGTAGATAGTGGCAGGGGAAGTCAGAGGGTTTCTCAGTGCCCTCTTGCTCTTTGGTTTAACAGCATGAGAAAAATGCATAATGTTACCATCAGAGATCTTCCTTCGTTCCTGTTCTAAATTTCCTCCCGGGGTTTGCTGAGTTTGTCTTGTTTTTAGATAGCCGTGATTTTCCCTCATCTCCCATGACTGCTGCCTCTACCATTTTTCCATTTGAGAAGGTGTTTCCAGAGATAACCTCTTAAGCTTCCTGAGTGCAACCCTGTGACATTTTTAATTTGTATATGTTATTTTCTGCCACTTCTCTAGCACTGGAAATTTCCATTTCCCAAATCTCTTTAGGAGAGGTAGGAAAAAACTCACTTTGTGCGGGTAATGAGGCATAGGTGGTGTATTTGTCTTTTCAATCTCTATAACAAATATTTTCCATTTCTGAATTTATTAACTCCCCTTGTTTGTAAATATTGGAATGTGCTGACTGGGGATTTGTTTAAATATCATATAAAGGTTTTTCTCTTGTAGTGAGTCTCCTAAATGCTTGAAAAAGATAACTAGTCACAAAACTTAACACCGCTATAGTGTTTTAGAAGCTGGTTCAGATATGAAGATAATTTGTTTTCCTAGTTGAATACCACTAAGTGAAAATGGAATGAACCTGTTTAAAAGTATTGGTTCTGATACTTCTGTCACTGACCTGTTGTTCTAGGGAAGAAGGACTTTTATCTGTTTTTCAGACAATCATTCCCTGTGTTGGGGATGGACCAGCTGAGAAACAGATTTTGATGATAATAAGTTTTAGCAAATTTCATTCCAGTGGCTTCCCAGGTAGGAGAGAGGGATCTTGGTGCGAGCTTGTGGACCTACTTAGATTTTTTCAAATCCCCATAAGACACAAATTAATGGGAAGTCAAACCACATTGGTTCCACTGTTTGTAGAGCTTCTTGCTCTTTTCTGTGGTGTTTTTTTAAAATCAAATTATGTCTGCCTTTGCTAAACTTCTGTTGTGTTGCTAGCTTTACTGTGTATGTTCCAGTTGCTAAAATACAAGAAGCCACAAAGGGCGCCAATGTAATAAACAAGAACAAATAAGGAGAGTCTGAAATGCTGTTTCTTGCAGATAGTTGACTTAAAATCTGAAATAAAAAATGTTTCTGTTTTTGGTATTTATTTTATTTATAACTTTCTTACACCACTATGAACTTCTTTTCTTCCACCAGAATAAATGGAAGAGGACTGCTGCTCACTTGCAGCTATGTAAGAAATGCAAGCAATGAAAGTAAAAAATACTTCAGATTTGAGAATTAGTTTTTATCTAAAAGTAATGATTTTACATTCTGAATGTTAGGTCTGTTTTCAATTCTGTAGGCATGTTCCTTAGGCAAATTTTTGAAAACACCAGCTTCTGATGAAAGTTCAAGTTTCTGATTTTTCATCTTTCTCATTTCTGATTGCCATATAATATAACAAAATAGTCACCATGATGCTTGTGCTTACTTTAGCTGTAGTTATTTATAAATAACAAGGATTGGGCATGGAAAACTATGATTAGAAAAGCAATTTAGCCTGGTAGATATCCTTCAAAATCCTCCTCTTTATGTGTGACAACAGTATGAGATTACATTCAGTTTAAATTTGAGTCCTTTATTTAAAAGTTTCTGAATTTCTGTGGTCCAACCTTCTCTTTGAAACCTTGAAAATTGCCTATTTGAAGCTTGTGTCTGCATAATCCTTACTACAGAATTGCTCCAATTTTCTTTGGCGACCAATCCATTCAGGCAAGGTGTTTTTATATTCCCTTGTCACGCTGCTCCAAGGCAGGTTTCCCTCTGCTAAAATGGTTTCCTTTATTACTTATTTGTTTATATTTGTAGTGGCTTCCCTCGCAAGGTTAATTACTGTTTCAAAGAAATTGCAATTTCCTGTTCTTGTGTAACTTGTTTACTTTAGATTTGTTCAGGAATTCTTTCTATTTTGAAGATGTAATGTTCCAAGGGATGATTCTTAGTCTTTCTTACCTTTTCCTCTCTCTTTTCTTCTAATTTTAGGTAAGAATGAGTTTTGCATTGACTTCTTGGTTTTGAAGAATTTCTGCTTGGGTAAAGTATTAATCTCTCTATATTCCTTAAAAAATGGTATTCTTTTTCTCTGTATTTAAGGGAAGAGGGGGAATTCTTGGCCAAAGCTAGTGTTGTAGCTTTTAAATACTCTGATACAGTTGCTGGAAGAGAATTTGAAAATTTCAAATAGGTGTTTGGGTTTTTCTTAATAATTTTCTATATGAAGGATGATAGTAAAAATGTACAAGCAAGTTATTAACTGTCACCTGTAGTAATTTGGAGAAGTTTGAAATATATTTCTCTTAAATGAAGCAATGTATTGCTTCAGATTTCTTACCTGCATGCTTAAAGGCCCTGCCCAAGTTTGTAGTAAGGCTTATATAGTAGAAGCTCTTTGTCTATATCCAAAAAGAATTTAAAGCTAGATAGTAAAAAGTAGGTCAGCTAAACCCACACACACTGAAAATTAAATGGTAACTCAACAGAGTAATTAACACACATTGCAATACCAGGATTTCAGAGTTGTTTATTCTATTTTGGAATAAAAAAGCCTGCTATGTCTTTACTGTGTAATAATGATGTAGGGGCTGTACTGAACTGTGCATTTCTCTCCCCAGCCATTACTAACTGTAGATTTGGAAGCTTTCTGTTAAGAGGCTGCAATTTCAAGGGAAAAGATCTTTCATTTAGCAAGCCTAGAGACAATTTCTGATTATAGGAGAATTGGTTTATTGTGGAAAGTTGTAATGCAACTATAAATATGACTTCCTGTGCAGTAGACATGTTTGCCAGATTCTGGAAGCTTGAAAAAGGAGATCTTGTCTGGTTACAATTCACAATCAACCTATGGAAAGAAGTTGGGAACAACAGCCCATTTCTTTTATCAGGGACGCTCTTGGTTCAAACTACTGCAGTTCAGCTTTTTTATTCTTTTTCCTATACATATACAGTTTTAATTAATCCGTGAGAGGCCCAGCATGAGGTAATGCTGGAAATCAACAATTTGAATCCTGTGATTCTTAATAGAGAATTAATGAAAACAGAGGTATTGCTATCTCCTTGGTCAGAACATATGTTATTTGGACAAGGCAGGCTCTGGGCTGCTATGTGCATAATAATCCCTTGGGGTTTGTCTGGTTTAACAAGATCAAAACTAAAACAAGAAATAGTGTAATTCATACTGGGAAATAACCCTGATCTTTAAAATTCTCTAGCATATGTATTGTCACAACTTAGTTAGAAGGACCCTCTGGAGTCATCTACTCTGATCCTTTTGTGTAATGTAAGGCAAAAATATCTTGCTTATTATTTAAACAAAATTTTACATGGGCTTCAGCCTCTAATAAAGTCACTGTAAGCTGTGTTAATTTTAATTTTTCTTAAGTCAAAAATGTGTTTCTTCTTTGCCATGCTATCTGAAAGACCATAAGAGAATCTCTCAAAGGAAAAGCTTGAGATGCTGTGCTTCTAGAGACAAACCTTTAGTTGCCCAGAGTTGGGTGTATGGTGTTTGTCCTTATCTTTACGGCTCCCCATGAAACTGGATCTCAGGTAGCACTGAGGAAGAGGTGGGAAGCAGTATGACAAGCACAGTAGGGTAGAGAAGTAGTGACACTTGATGGTATGAGAGTGAGGAAAAAGTGTGAGAAAGCTGGCATCAATCACTGCTTCAGAGAGGTAAGAAAACATTGATCTAGGATTTAAAAGGGTTGATTCCTCTACTTGGTCTCTATGTACTGGCCTTGTCTGTGTTCTTATTTTTAGAGTAACAAGGCTTAGAAGAGATTCAGGCCATTAGGTAGTGGTTCTCAGTGGGAGAAACCTGAGATGAGGAAAAGGGAAAACACTTGTGATCCATGTCCTGCTCACACTCTTGCTTATGTACTTTCACTCACTCACTGTTGTCCTTTCCTAGCAATCTCTTTTGTTGGTTAAAGAATTACCATAGTTGAGAGTTTGAGGCTGAGCGCAGCTTTAATTACCTGTCTGGAGTATTGCATTAGTTTCACTCTGTCAGCTACCCACCTCCATATGTTCTCTCACCCTGCTTGTGTTCAACTGCCATGCAGTGTTACGTACTCCACAAAGGACCTGAAACCTGGACATTGTGCCCCTGCTTTGGGCCACATCAGCATGCAGTGCATGTATGTATACTGCAAACACAGCACAAGCCTGGGCCATGTGGATAGCCTTGCTACAGTGCAGTTTTCTTTTTTCTCTTCTGTGTGTTGTTTTCTGAATGGACAGTAGCTTGGGGGCAGGGAGGAAAGAACAATACACCGTGAAAAAACCCTAGGTTTCAATTCCTTGAGATCAGGGTTTGCAATGGTTTTATAGAGTCACTTTTTATCATTCAATTAAGAAAACAGTTAATAGACCTACATTTGAGTACAGATAGAAACACTGCTTTCTTTGATCTGAGTTCTGTCCTGTGACTTAAAGGAGCCACACTCCTACAGACAAACTGTCTTCTCTGAAGGTCTTCACTATCATAAAGCTCCTAATCTGGAGAAAAAATGAAGTATGCAGTTCAGATTATTTTAAAATATATATTAACTAAAAAAAAAAAAAGGAAAAAAATTAAGTATAGAAGTAGATTACATCACTTGTTCTGCAGTACCTATATTTTCTGCAAGGATACCAGTTTGCTGCCAAAATATGACTCAAAAGATCAATAGCAAACAATCTGTACAAGTTTACACAAGAGAACTGAAGTAGTTCATTCCATAAGCATTGTGTTTTAAAAGCACACATTTCAAAAATAGATACTTCTTTGGGAAGGCTGCTTTCTTAATTTTCGCTGTTGCTTTCAGAAGTATGTCCAAATAGTTACAAGGTTGTTGTTTTTTTTTTTTTTTTTCCTGAGAAAACTGTTGCTGCACACTGAGGATGTAAGGGAATTGGAATGACTATGGCTCTGAATTCTTGCAGTTAATAGAGGTCAGTCATAATATTTCTGTCCACAAAGACAGTCTTAAATTTAAAAAAAGAAATTACAAGTTTGGTGCCTATTTATTGTAACAAAGAATTGAAATGGAGGTCTGAAAGGTACATTCCTATTTGAGGATATGCTGATCGTGGTGGCTGTGGTTGAGGGAGCCTCATTTGTCATGTCTTTCTAAATATTGCTGTGCATTTCATGTTTAATGTGTTTTGATGCCTTTAAAACCCCTTGGATTTTTTAATCTAAAAATCTGTGTATTAAGAAGCGAATGATACTTTCTCCATATCTGTGCTTGGTTAACGTTCTACAGAAAAAAAATACTTGCACAACATAATACTGCACTGATAGACATAACTCCTATGTCTTTATAGTCCTTTTTTGTTGACACTGTCAAACATATTGCTTCTCAGTCATTGTCTTCAGAGTACCTTTAGTCATCTGTATGTTGGTCCATTTACCAAGCCAAATATCAGGAGGGAAAAGGAAGGAGAGCTGCCAACTCTTCCCTGTTTTTTTTATTTCTGAGATTAAAAAGCTTCACACAAATTTCTCAAGCTCTAGGAGTTAAAATTTGCAGTTTAGGAATGAATCCTATCCCTTTTGTTCAGCTCATACTTTTCATTAAACTCTTTGGCTCTTGATTTGACATTATCTACCCAGTAACTGATAGTCACAGTCTCTACAGCATTTCCAACAATTTCAGAGGCATCCTGTCCATCTACAGATAGTAATGTTTGATAGCGCTGGGGGCTTTTTTATGCTACAAATGTTTGAGTATGTCATAGCTTTTAGATTTGAGAAAAAGCACACATTTTAGAAAAACAACTCAAAAAAGTAGAAATTGGAAAAATTGGAGTAGATGGGAAAGAAGGGCAACTGAGGTAGTCAGGGCTCTCAGCTCTGGGTCTATTGCTCAATGTTCCTTAATTTTGGCACTTATCTGTTGAGATTGTGAGAACAACCTTCATTATTCTTAGCAGTTAACCCACCACAAAGGCTTGTTCTCCTTTTATAGAGGGCTTGTCAAAATACTGTGACAACTAGGCTGATTTTAGACAGATCCTGGCTCTAAAAAGACAGTAAGTCTGCAAGTCAAACATGGAGGGCAGCCATTGGCACTGGAGAAGTAAGAAACCACAGATTGTTTTCTCATTGGATGAAGAGCTTGAAGCAACGTAAAGTTAATTGAGGAATTCCTTGAAAGTGAAGTCAGCCTAAAATAAAAGCTTTGGGGTCTATAATTTAGTAAATGTGAAAGCTTTGTGAGCAGTAGTGAACATAAAAGTTTGAAAAAAACAT
This sequence comes from Anomalospiza imberbis, assembly GCF_031753505.1. Lineage (NCBI taxonomy): Eukaryota > Metazoa > Chordata > Aves > Passeriformes > Viduidae > Anomalospiza > Anomalospiza imberbis. The sequence goes on from NC_089682.1 coordinate 51,360,277, forward strand.
ATTTTAATAAACATATCTGGCTTGTGTTATAGACTGTCCTGTTTTAATTATTTGTCCAAATAATGTAGATTTGCAGTATGATCTCTAATTACGCACAGTTTGATTTATGGAGCTGGCCCCACATAAACTGTGATGTCATGCTGTACTGCTCAAAATTACAGCTCTGCTCTTGCAGTTTAAAGATGATTATTTTTAACTTTGGAATGCTTCAGTTTTGTGCATCTTGGCTTTTAGCTTTGTGAACTTAAGATATGCTCTGCTCCTCTCCTCCTTCCTCTTCCCAGATCAAAGCAATCTGTTGTAATGTAACCAGAACAAAACCTATTGAAATGGACTTCTGAACACTATCAGCTTTAATTCTTGTTGGTAAATAAGAAGAAAAGCAAGACTCTTCATGCTTGCTGTTGGGGGGGTTGAGAAATAGATACAGCAGGAATTGAACTATGTTTTGCCAGGTGTCCAGATGCTGATGCCATTCCAGAGCAGGAATGCTTCATTTATGTCTCCAAAAGATCTTAGTTTTCTTCTGATGCTATAATTAAAGAAAAAGAGGGGGAGGGAATGCAGGGAAAAAACACAATCACACATACACACAAAGAAAGGAGAGAGGTGGGATCTGCACTGCCTGTTTCTGCAGGTAATAATTATTTACTAGGAATGGGAGCTCTCACGCACATGAGTTTCTACTCATATGTGTTACATTTTCTGCTTGTTTCCCATTTGAATAGGAAAATTTGCCTTTCCTTAAAGCAAGGTCTGTTTGAAATGCAAAAGGAAGCTTTGCACAGGAGGATTTCTGCATTTCCCTACAGAGGAGGTCTTCTGCAGCGATGAGCAACATCCCTTCCTACCAGCGTTCCTGATCTGGACTTGTGGGCAAAGGGCCAACACACCAGAATGTGGAGGAAGGGAGAACTGAAAGCTGGATCTGACTATATCTCTCCTGCCAAGCTCATTGAGCATGTGAAGAAGAGAACAGCATTTCAGGGTTGTGGGAGTCTTCCTGTGGAGGTGTCAAGACTGCTTCAGGCAAGGCCCCCATAGCCTGACAGCGTACTGGGGAGGGAACAAGAATGAAGTCATGGAGGTGTCACAGTTATACTGGAGGCACTTAATTACCTAGCAATATCAAAAGGTGGGAATTGTGTTTGGAAGGCAGTAGCTGTGGCAAAGGAAGGCAGATTCCGTTTTCTAACAAAGCAATTTCTTACTGGGAGGGGAAAGTGAAAATACCTTCCTGTGGATTTTAGTGGGAAGATTCTGTGAGCTGCTCTTGGTGGTGATTACAGTGTTTCAGGCTCATGCAGGTTGAGAACAATGCATGTTGAGTCATTGCAAAGCTGTACTTCTCATGAGGAGCCTTGATTATATAGCAGCTGACTCAGTTTCTATGCTATAAATTGATTACAGTTAAAAAGACTCATAAAAAGTCATGGGATTTCTTAGGGTTTTTTATAAGAATATTCTCAAATGTGTATTACATTTTTAATATAATCAGTTGTTGACTAATATATTGATTTTAGATGTGTAACTGCTCGTAGTTGTCCTCTAAGTATATTCAGTTTAGGTAATGAGGTTTGAAGACAGTGTTGCTTCAGGGGAAAAGGGGAAAGAAGTTCCTACCCTGTCGCTGCTTCAGTGCCAGTGAATGTAAATGGCTGGAAAGTGTGCACGAGTTTGCTGATGAATTATATGTACAGTGGAAAGATTGCATGTCTGAGTTTATCTGCTCTTTTTTTGATCTGGCAAAATTGCCAACTGAAACTAAATGTAACCATCTAGAATAAGGTGAAAGCATTAATTTTTGAACATTTAGATCTCTGGTTTGGTGTCAGTTACTGGGGCCTGTAATGTCTTGATTGTAACATATCAGTAAACAGCCAACTTTGCTTATGAGCAGACCATCTCTCTTGTTTGATGAAATGAAATTAAATAAGTGATAGGTTTCAGATAATTCCAATGCTCATGTTTTCTCTTGTGTTAATATATGTTTGGGTTTTTTATTATGATTATTATTATTATCAGTTACAAATCTATAATCTCTTTTCCAGGCTGGTAAATCAGCAAAGTTAAAATCAATCTTGCCCAGAGATCTGGGTGAGGTGGCTGTCATGCAGTGTGTGTGTCTGGGCACATGCATTGGTTTTGTCCTCACTTTCTTGAGTGGTTCTGGCAATATACTTCGTAGAGAAACAGTCAGACCTGGAGGAACTTACAACTAACAGCAGTTTAATTTTTTTCTGTGTATTAAATGACTGATGTAGGTTTAATTAATTCTTTTTGGCAGCTCTTCTCCTGACACTTACTTGCAGAAACTGATCTTGGAACTTAGAGGAACAGCTTGCCTCTGAGAGTAATAACAGCTTCTCCATAATTTTGTCTTGTCATTAAAACTGGACGTTCATCCACAAGCTGCCTCACAGCTCTGTAGTTAAGGACTGAAAATACTCTGTGAGGATCTTTAGCCTGCAATATATACTGAAGTGATCTTTATGGCCAAAAAGTTAAGGGGGTGATGATGACTGTCATGAGAAACGAACAGGGAGGTGGGACATGAACATGCCTGCTGTGATACCTCTGGAATTGCCAGGAGCTGACCAGATGGAAAGTTAATGACACTTAGCAGTTAGAATACTTCAAGTAGCTCCCCCTTCCTTTTGCTCTATAATGTAAAGCTGTTTAGTGTTACACAAAAAAAAAAACCCAGTCTCTTCAAGAACATGTGCCTGAAATTATTTTTTTGATACTGATGCCAAAACCAACTAGAATCACAGCATACAAAAGTACTTGAATAGATGATCAAATCTGGTACACAAGGACTCTCATGATTGTGAAGTCTTGTGAATGACACAAGGAAGAGCGCATCTGGCAGCTGCATAATTTGAACAAGTCCTTGGGCATTGATTAATGGTGTTCTGGTCACATACAAGCACTTACCACATCTCTTGCAAAATTCTGCCCTCTCATACCCACTTTCTCAGCTGCAATTGTTCCCTGGCTTGTTTTGGTCAGAACAAGCAGGCTCAGAACAACCAAAAAAGTTGAGGGAGCTCATTTGTGCTAACATGTCTTGGGTGGATATGACTAGAGAATGATCACACAAGCAGCTAGGCAAATTTGAGGAGTGTTGACCTGCCCTTTGGCTGTGTGTAGGAAATGGGAGACATCTCCTCTTAGGAGAGGTGGCTCCTGGCAGAGGATGCATGCTCACAGCCAGGGATGTCTCTGCTCTGCATCTGGGGGCTGCTAAGGCAAGTGCACACAGATTATCACCTGACTGCTGTGTCATGCGTTGCAAGCTTGAGCTGCTTGGCAGAGAAGCTGTGATGCCCCAGGTCAGAGTGTAGCTCTAGGAAAGCTAAGCAGCCTTCGTGGCTGCACATTTAAAGGCAGACTGCTGCACTTGTTGGCAGAGATAAAAATAGCACAGCTTTGCTTTTGGTGTTTAGTGAGACCACTTCTGGCAGGCATAATGGAAGGCGTGCTTTTCCTCAAATGCAGCTTTTGCCTGAGTAAAGCTTTGGCTCGTTATTGATTATATCTGGATTTCAGAAGGCAGTGCTAAGATGATTCACATTCATTAAGTAAACTTCCAGCACCATCCTGGGAGGCAGGTTTAGAGAGGGTTTAGAGAGGAGGAAATGGAGATGAGTAACCTAAAGGTGCAAAGGGAATCTGCTTCAGAGCTGAAATTAAACTTTGGCTCTAGGCATCATGCCTGTGGAAAATCCTACACTACTTGAGTTTCATGTCAACACTGTCCCATTACAGCACTGTAATTCAGAGTAATTTATAAATCTGTATCTGTGATGGACAAGGTTTTCATAAACCACATCCATTAACAATAAAAGGACTGCTATTAAAAAATGAAGTAATAAAAAGATTATACCATCAGTTGCATGGATAGACTGGCTAAGAAAGGGTATCACTTCTTTATATCTGGCTTCTACTGAGCATTGAGAAGCAGATTGTCAGACTATTGGCCACCTAGTCCTGTATGTCATCTATAACAGCCGGAGAAAGATTACAGGGACAGGACAAGTCTACAGTCATGCCTTTTTTTTTTTTTTGTCACGTCTTGCTGGTTTTGACAAATTTGCTCAAATTCTGTTCTGAAATCTATTTTCAGCTTTGAATTTTGGAAATTGTGCCTCATTGTGATAATATATCCATAGTCATCTCTATTTTCTTGTGAATTGTATGATTAAGCACACCCGAGCCTCCCTCAGACATGTTCTGTAATCACCATCTGCTAGTGGTGTGTTGTGATATACACTTGCATTTGTGAAGCTGCTTTTAATGCAGGATAAATTTGTCTGTCCACCATAGCCTAGAAGACTTGAGAGAAATGTGATGAGTCTAGTTACAGTGTTCATTCTTTCATTCATTGTATAGAAGAATTAGTGGTTATTGAAACTGCCAAAAGACCTTTCCTGTAGGAATTTGGAGGGAGATAAAGAAAGCCCTTATAAAATGTGGAAGAAGTCACTGTGTTTCATATTTTCTTCCCAGAGCTCTGTAGTTGCCTCCTTGCCATGGGTAGGCCAATCATTTATGCTAGCATCAGGACATGCTTGCACTGAGCGGCTTTTGCATTATCATAGGCCATCCAGTCCACTTAGTAATCTTTGAAAGAAGTCTTTTATGGCTTTGTTTTTAATTCTTGTGTGAACATTTTTCCTTTAAAACAACAACATCATAAAATTATTTTATTAAAAGCTACAAAAGTGGGTAATTAATTAAATTTTTTTCTAAGATTTTAAAAGCAAAGATTTGATTTTTTTTTTAGTAGTTACACTGGGTTCTGTATGGTTGTAAGGAGCAAGGGAAGTGAGGATAACAAATTTCCCCTGGCTTTCAGGGGAAAAATGCAGGCACATGGGTGAAAGACCCAGCATGTTGTTCTCGGAAGAAGCGGTTTCATTTTTCCTAATGTGGACATGCAGTACTAAAGCTTGCTGGTTTGTGACTGAGCAGTACTAAAATGCTGCTCATTGTCAGTCTCTTCACATCTGAATCATATTATTCAATCCAGATTTTCTTTGAAACCGCTGTCAGATGTGCAGTATGGATGAATGCTTGGAGAAATCAATGGGTGTTTGGCATTCTGATGCTTTTAATTATTGAGGTTAATCGTTAATTTCACACATGGAGAGAAAATGCTTATTTCTGTTATCTGTTTAGATTTACATGTTGAATGAAAGGTATAGCTGACTTTTTTGTAAGAAAAAATAACTATGGAGAAAATAGCAGGCTTTTGCTTTGCTTATGCTATGCATTTGGAAACAAGGTAGAATTGGTTTTATGCATCCCTTTGTAATCATGAATGTATTTCTTTATTTGCTTGAACAAGTATTTCACTAGAAAACAGTGGCATTTGGTTTCATTGCTCCTTCATCCAAATTTTACCAAGGAGGAGAAGAAAAAGAACCTTTCTGGGTTCCTTTCAAATAGTGATACCCTGTCTTCCTGCAAGTAAACAGATCCCGATTTCTCATCTGCAAATAAACATTGAGTTACCTTCATTTCTCATGTGCAAATAAAAAGCAAGAGCTTCTCATTCCATCTGTCAGATCAATGGTTAGTATGTGCGTTGTTGCATCCTCACCTGACACACATTGTTTTTATTTTCCTTTTATCCCTTAATTTATAAAGGTGACTGAAACCTGCAGAAAAGACCTTGGTACCTGGAAATTTAACTTTCAGCTATAGGAATGAAATCTGGTACTAAATACTGCTCCTTTCCAAGAACCTTATCATGCCTGCGTTTTGCAAAGTATTTCAGCAGCTTTTATTTCATCCTGTATGGATGAGCTTCTGATTTATTTTTCTTGTTTATATAGTATTTATTAAGTATAAGTAATGAAAAATCAAAGAGCTATACCAGAGAAGCAGGGGATTAATTTCTGTTTGGAACATGTACCTAGTCATGATTGTGAAGGTTCTTTTTTCTGCTCTTCTGGGTTTTTTTTTAAACGTATGGCTAGAACATCCCATATGTTGTAATACTTTCCATTTGCAGAGCCCTCTGTTTCATGATTGCAAGCTGCTCTGTAAACATTTTTTTGGTCTGACAGTCATTTTTCAGAGTCTGGAACCCTCTCCATTTTTGGTGGGAATGCAGCTAAGTGATTTGTTCAGGGTCATACAGGGTATCAGCTAGAGCATAGTGGTGACATGGATTTGTACATTTTTTACTTTTCTGATGTCTTTATTGTATTTTTGTCTACATTACGTAGTATAGTGCAGCATACCTGGAAAATAACTAGAAGAATGTTTTGGGCTGAAAATACAAAGTTTGGAGAATAACTTGAGAGAGTTTGGAATAAGTAATCACTACTTCTGTACATATTTTGAAAATTATGATTGAGAATAATAGATAAACTGGACTAACAGTCTTAGGAAGATACTTCCTTATGGATTATTTTAGATCATACACAAATGCTCTATATTGCTTGTGTGTAAATTTGAGTTTTTAAAATTCCAGAATAGAAAATGTTAAGATTAGACATTTTGATCTGCATGGTCTTTGTGTCTGGTGGTTTGGGGGATTTTTTTGTGCATGGCTTTATTGGTGGTTTGGGGTTTTTTTATGTTCCTTCCTCTTCCCTACTGTATACAATTGCAATACTTCCGCTGCTGCTAAGTGTAAGCAAATCTTGCATACCACAAAGGTGATAGGCTGAGGGGATTTTCAGTAGCTGAACACAGGAAATAGTTCTAGGTAAATAAGGAAGGTCTTGGAGAAGAATTTTGGTGTCCCTAGTAAGGAGGAGCATTTAATAATGATAGGGTTTCTTCCTTCCTTTTTTCCTCTTTAGTTCTGGTTGTTTCTGTGGACCATTATTTCTGTTGCTGTTTCAATACTTGTGTTTATGAAAAGATATCATCACTTCCAATAATACTTTTGTATAGATGATGGTATTCCCTATATATTAAATAACTTGAGAATTTCAGGAAATTCAATTATGTAATCACAGGGGATTTTCATATTGCTTTTTGTGGGTAGTGTAACTCCTAAAAAGGAGTTCCTCAAGGGTGTTGAGAATATTTTACAAAGATGAGTTAAGTGAAACATTAGTTCAGTTACCACTGGTATTCAATACGGAAGAGAGCAGATGTGATAGTGGTTTGGGAGGCAGCTGAGGTAACATCTAGGAACATCTGGTGGATTTTTCCCTAGCAGCTGAAGGAACTACACAGATGCTAAATATTTTTTCCCCATGTTCTGCCCAACAATTCTTATGATGTTGGCATGTTGTGACTCGAAAGTACGCCCATCTCCCCCAGTATTGACTTCTATTTCTATCACTGAATGTTTGCCTGTGAAGCTGAAGAGAATCATATGAAGAATTTGAAAATGCTTTACTTAAACTTGCATTGATGTAATAAGAAAGCTATTGGCCATTTCTCTCCTGCACCCACTGGTCACTGTATGTAAGGGAGTCTGTACTAGCTTGTATTATAACTCTGTATTTCACCTGAGGCTTTGGTTTACTAATCTACAGTCATCTCTGAGCTATTAATGTATGTAGAAACAGTTTCAACAGTTTCAATTTTGCTGTTACCTACTCTCAGGATCTTAGAGCTGTTTTTTTAAAGATGTTCTCTACATGAAAATCTGAAGGTTGGTTTGGTTGTTTTTTTGTTTTTTTTTCCAAATAACAATTGAGTTTAACCAGCTATCAGGTTGATTGCTGAGACTGAAAAGGTAAAAACTAAATAATTTTCCTGTCTTCTTTTGAGAACTCAACCTCATTAAAGTTATTATAAGAGCCAGGAATGTTACAAAACATTGATTTTTTTTTTTCAGTAGCATTTTATCATGAGTATTTTCTGAAACCTTCTCAGTCAGCCATCACACTTGTACAAGTCACATTAACTCATTCCCTCAAATCAACAGACTGAGAACAGATGTTCCTATGAGTTTCAAAGCAGCTGCAAAGCTGTCTGGAGTCCTAACAGCACAGTCACATGTCCCAGCCTACCTAGGCAGAGCTAATTTACTGTTGGGTGCACAGTTTTCATTCAGAGTGCCATGTTGATGAGCAAGAGCACTGCCTGTCTTCAAAGCTTCAAATTTGCTGTGATCTTTCTGGCTTAAATTGGCCATTTAAGTTGTTCAGTGTCTAATGAAACCTGTGAAGTGACTGGTGTGGGCTGCCCTGCGACTAGAGAAGCTAGTAGAGCTCATACCCAAATATCTGATCCCTTTTGCTCAGCCTGAGTGAAAATTGTTTGGTGGAGCAAGGCAAACATGGATGGGATGGAGTGGGATGCCCTCTGGCATGACCATGAAGAATTACCAGACACCATAACAATATTGTCATCTGAGAAATCCTGTTTAGAGTTTTTCCAAGAATGCATAATTTGAAGTTCATGTTATCATATCCCTTGGCCATCCCACTTAACGACGGGAAGACAGGCATGTAAATTTATTTTCAACAGGCATGGTGTTCATGAGCCATGAATGTGCCACTTCATAGATTTAGCTTACTGTGATGATTTGCAATTGACTGACTGCAATTGCTGGCTCCAGGTGCTTACAGCACTGTCTGTTTCTGAGCACTGTGGAGTTTTCCTGCCAGCTGAATCCAGGCTGAGTGGAAGGAGGAGATTCTCTTCTATTTATTAAATGATATTTTAGATAAATCAGAGTTGTTCTCAGATGTGTTTGTTTTTATTCTTGCTATCAAGAACCATCTAATTCTTGTGGGACTGAGGCAATTCAAAATTCTGAATTCTTTGTCATATGTTTTGAACTCAGCATAGCTGAGGACTTTGAGCTACCATGTACTTTCTCCATTGCCCCCAAATGGAGGTAGAGTAGGGAAGAAAAGCCCTTACTCTTGGTGGCTGTAGTCTGAAGAGTGTTATGCTACCCTCCACAACAATTATCTCTCATGAATGTATTCCTTGGTGCTTTTGTTTTCTTTCTAATCTCTTCTGGCTCATTTTTCTACTTTGTGTTTTCTGACTACTAATTGCAGTATGCTTTAGAAACTGTAATATGGGGAGTTGCTAATTAGTAGGAAAAAACTAAACTTTGATATATTTTGGTGAGTTTCACTTGCCAACAACTTTAATCGCATAACAAATTTTGGGAGAGGAAAGAGGGAAGCAAACCGCCCCCCCCCGCCATGAATTCTTAATTTCAGTAAATGACTTGCTGTATTATTAGGAACATAACATAATGGCCACACAGTTAAATATTTACTTGAGAGTTTATTTAATACAGCTTGCTTTCTTTTCAAGCTACAAATTTCTACATTGCGTCCTTTATTCAACTGTTTTATTCAACTGTCTTCCTAAACTCATAATCTCTATATCTGTGATGTTAAAGAAACCAGAGTGTGAGGTCAAAATTTCCATTACATAGCCAGAGAGGAATTTCGAGGAACAATGCCAAAATCACTTTAAAAAATAAATTTACAGGAAAGATGACTCATCAATCAACAATTGCTGTTCTAGAAAATACAATTAGTTATATATGTTTTGGGTACAGAGATGGACAAAATGCACCCTGACAGGCAGGGTTAGATTAGGGTGATTTGTTTGTTTGTTTCCAGACAGTTTTACCTTGACTCCATGTTTCTTTTTCACCCTAAAGGAGGACCCTAAGTAGCACACAGCTTCACATTGTTGGAATCATTGCCTCTCAGAACTACAACTATCCAGCAAAAAGAAAAAGATTTTCTGGTTTCTTGATTCTTGCACTAATTAGCTAAGCAGCCAAAGGACAAGAGGAATAGTCTCCTCCTGTGCTCTTGAAACTTAACATGAGGCCACCTGAGAGATCAAAATACAGCATCTTATACTTAATGGAAGTGTCAGACTTCTGCTTCAGTATGCAGTAATATCAATATGAAAAAAATGTGATAAAAAGCAGTTTTCCCTCTTCTAAAATACTTGAATAAATAGCACACAAGAGTGAAAACCCTTCTGAGAGGAAATATGTTGAACTATGGCAGTGTCTCTGGGGAAGTGTGGCAGGCTTGCTGCTTGTGGCTTTTTGTGTCATGCCAATCCTTCAGTGGGAAAGACTCTGGTGTCTCCGGTCTTCCCTGTCCCTTGAGCCACATGACCTTTCTGCTGGGTTAACCTTACATGTGAAGAAACAAATGAGTACTGTGACTTGAATGAGATGGCACTGGAGATGAATCTGCCACAACCTATGGTCCTTTCTGCAACCATGTTGGCTTTCTGATCTGAACAGGGAAGAGGGAAGGAAATGGTGTAACCACTCACAGTCCCTCTCTCAGAGGGTAGATTGGATAGTTAGCAGGGCTGGATGTTTCTTCCCAACAGAAGACGCAGTGATTCTGTAAAGCTTTCCTGCTCACGAGACACTTCATCAGAGTAGCATACCAGCTGAAGGTGTGACTTCTGACTTCATTGCTTTTTGGCCTTAGAAGACATTTAGTCAATACTGTAGTTACTTGTAAGTAGGAAGCACACTCTTGTACCCTGCATTATACATGTTGATTTTACAGATTTTCCTTTGCAGTCACATTGTTTCCTGGAATAATAGTGTGGCAACCTTGACAGTACATGCTTTTTGAAAAGGGATGTGATCTGCGAGCCAACCCTGTCTGCTCTATGTCTTTCACTGCATTTAATTTTGATGCTTCCCTATATTACTGTTAAGATGTTAGCATATTTAGAGCTGACTTCACTTATTGAAGCAGATAATTTACAAGAGTGCAGATTGCCTGTTTCTTCTGGAGCTTAAACCTGTCAGAACCACAGGGACATCTCCTCTCTCAGTATTGATAGGTATGGTGTTACAGGTAAAGGGTAGCACTTCTCACATTCAGTACATTTGAAAATACTTGTGAGAAACAGCTGAAGCTCTTCTGGGTACAGGATGTGTCACTGACTGTTCTCTGTTTCTCCCCACTAATGTCAGATGTGTTTGCAGCACAGCAGTGTAGGGTTCAGTGCATGTTAGCAAACAGCTTAGCGTGCCTAATATGACAGGGGACAACAGTGATCTGGCAGCAGAGTCCTTTTGAGGGTTAAATGGGAGTCCTGCAGAAATGGATGCATTCCTTCACCCCAAACTCTTTTTCCTTGGGTTTTCTTCACAGATTGGATTTCTGGATATTTGTTTTTAATGTGTTATTGCAGAGAGTTGGATCATGGGTGACATGTTTGAGTGATGGCTACAATACTTACAGCTTTCAGAACACAGTATGGGGGCCATCTCTTGGCTTAACCTTACCCTCAAGGGTGATAAGTAAATGCACCAAAAGAGTTTCTCCCAGTCTTCCTCAAAAAATATTCCCTTTTAGCCCTAGAGGCTGGAGAGCCTAGCAACTATCTCTGTGTTTTATTTTCCTTAAGATGCTGTGATACCATGGTGATGAGTTATTAATAAATCTCCAGGCAGATGGAGAGAGCTTTTAACTGAGAATAACCATATATGAACAAATGTCTGATTTGGTCTGTTGGGCAGAGCAGCTGAGCATTTAGCACAAAAATACGACTTAATCTGCAAATAAATCAGAGCAGTCTTTTTGCTTAAATGTCAAAATTACACCATGTTTATGGAAGAGCAAAGGATTGTAAAGTACTGCATGCATTATTTTAAGTATATGAACATAATGAATTAGAGCTGAGACTTTTTTTTTTTCAGATTTGTTGCATTTCTGAACATATTATGAGCTATTGTAAGTGCAGTAACAGTTTCCCATACAGCACAGTGCTCTGCTTTGATGGCACTGACTCACAATTCTGTAAGTCTTTATACTAATGTGGAGTAATCTCTATAACAGTGACACTAATCCCCTCTTCTAATATGGAACTTGAGTTTAAAAATCTGTGAAATAGAAGCTTTAAAGCAGCTTTTGGAAATTAGCAATTTATAAACTCTCAATCTGTCATCCATACCAGTAGAAATGTCTCTATAATAACAGAGCAACAGGGTACTCATTTTAGGAAAAACAGTGAAGCCTTGAGGATTTTTCTTTTTTTCCTTTGTTAATGTGTGACTGGCATTAATTGCATAACAGGAGCAGCAAGATTTTGTTTACAAGTGGTGTGAAATTGTTGTATCACCCTACTCAAATGATGCTTCCTTAATCTCTTGTGCAATTTTGCTGTGCTGCAGTCAGCCTACATTGTGTTTCAGCTGTTGTTAAAGGTTTGAGGTACCAATGCCTTACATGGCAGCTTTGTAGCTTCCTGAAATTCTCACTTATCAGCTTTCAGATGCTGATGAGGACCACAGCAGCCATCTCCATGAATGTGGAAAGCTGGACAGAACATTTCTTTTTAATAATTCACTTAACAATTTCAGGTGATTGTATTTATTGAGAGAATAGGCCCTTAAAATTCTCCAACTGCCTTTACACACATTGTGAGAGGCATTGTTTTGAAATTTGCCTTAAAAATACTGTAGAGATACCTAAGCATGCTGAAGAACTGAGAGCAAAATTTACATGACCTCTCAACTGAGTTATTTGTAAAATATAGGTGAAGTGTCTACAACTGCTGGGACTTTTTATTCCATATGGGGATATAAGGGATTTTGTAAAGCATTCCAGCAGAGTGAGACAATCACCAATCTTTCTGCTGTATGCGTGGGGTATTTTTTTTTCTTATGTTAGGAATGCTTTTTCTGAGTAAAAATCTTTCTTTTTTGTTGCTTTGGGGTGGCTTTTGCATTTGTTTTTGTGTTTGGCTTTTTTTGTAGCCAACAAAGATGCAAAACAAGCTGTTCCATCTGTACAATGCACTATTATTCTCAAAGAAAACTTTTTAGTAGAAAGATGCTGGAAAAGGGACAGTCTTGATGAAGCAATTGTCAGGGAAACTAGGGGAGGAAGTGTATTGCATGAAGACACATTGATTTTCTTTAGAGCAACGATGTTCTTTTGCTTTTGAGGTTTCTTGAATTCACAGGATAAAATATTTCTTAATAAGCCCATCTCCCTTTACCTATGGGAAGAGTTTTGTCTAGATTTAACCTCGGCTGTAGCCTTGCTGCTTTTGTCTCTGGCTGCATGGTGGTAAAAAAAAAAAAAGGGAATGAGCCATTATAAGATGTAGTTTTCCTATGACTGTGTCATGTTGGAGTCCTCAAAGGTCCTGGGCTCTGTCCACTGTGCCAGGCATCCTGTGGATCTCCACTTGGTTGCAACTCCTCCATCCCTGCTTTATTGTAAAGAACCACACTGGCATGTTGTAAAGAACCACACTGGCATGTTGTAAAGAACCACACTGGCATGTTGTATCATACAAAAAGGGAAGGCATTTCTCTCAGCAGCCAACTAAGTGTAAGTTCAGGGCTTTACAGTGCAGTATTGGGCTGTGCAAATAAGCTCAGAAAGATGACAAGGTGTACAGGACATGACAGTAAGATACAAACACGTGCAGTGGAACTTAAAGGAGCAGTAAGAGGTAAAACGAATATAGGTTAGAGTTGGGGCAGTGGTGTTTCCTCTGGACTTAGGCATAGTATTTTTCTTCTCTTAAAGTAAACTACTTTAAGAGAAGCCATAAATGCAACAAACCAAGGAGCAATTTGAGGAGGTCAGGCATCATACATGAGAATCAAAGAACTTGGTAGTGAGCAGCTTGGTGGCTGGGGAGTTCTTCCCATCATATCTTAATAATGTGAATTTGGTGTACAGGTGGAGGCAGACACCCATTGGAAAAGCAGTTTGTGATAAGATTTGGAATAATTTTTCTTACAACTCATTATTTCTCCAGTTTACAAATTACTTCACTTTATTTGGATCCCAGACACTTACTGCCTGATAAGGAGAAGTTCTTACTGTTTACAATTTGGAGATTTTTACTCAGGCTCCTGTGATGTCTTAAGTGCTTCTGTAAAGGAGGAATGCAATATGGAAAAGAATATCAGCTGTAAATTAATTAATGAGGGAATTGCAATAGATATGGCAATGAGCATCTGCTTTGAAGACCATTGATGGTGAGATAGAGAGTGGTTTACTAAAGGTATTCTGTAGAATAAGCAGTAATGCTAATGAAGTTTCAGTGCTAGTGCAAAGGCACAAATGAATTTTTAAGATAATCAAGGAGGCAGTGCATTCATTAGTTTGATAGAAACATTAAGCCGTTTTATTAAAGGGACAATTTGAAGTGTACTAGACTGATGTTAATTGCATGTATTATGAGGCAAGTACAGTTTTGTGTCATAGCCATATCCTCTATTGTTAACTGTGAATTTTGTAAAAGCTGCAAGATTGCTTTCTCCTAGAGCTGTTGATTTCTTTTACAAAGAGCAGAAGCTGTACTACCTTAATCTTTTACATTGTACTGGTGGGCAGCAAATTCCAAATTCAAACCTTTCTTTAATTTTCACCAATATGACATAAACGGACATTGCACATAAAAGGCTGAGCCATTGCATATGGCTCCTGGTATAAAGAGTATTACAGTAACAGAAATGCCCTGGTAATAAATTTATGTGAATGGTAACCATGTGTCTCTGAATGCCTCCTGTTTCTCATTCAAGTTAAATGTTACTCTATCAATACTTGCCAGATATCTTGCACTCTCATGTCACTGCAATATTTTTAAGCCTTTTGATGCCTTTCAGTTTTTGAAGCTATTGTATTATGTTTAAGATCCTTAAATTGGGTCATAACAAAAATATTTCTATTTATCTAATCCATTTCCCTGTCTTCAGACTGCTTGGTGTACTAGAGCATGTAATAAAGGAGAGAGATTTAAACAGCTTCCTTCAGTATGAGGAGAAAATACTCTGAAAATCACAAGTTTCCTTTAAAAACCAAAGCTTTTTGAACTGACTGCAGTGTGATGGGAGTGGCTGTGAACGATTAAACTTCCTTGCAGGGGGTGGGATTTGTAGGATGCAGAGCTAGTGAGTCATTATTTCCAATTCTTGGGAAAAAAAAAAGGGGGGGGGGGGAAATGGATTTCTATAGCTATTGACTACTGTGTGTCAGAAGTGGAGTAAGTGTTATGTTTTGTTGTGTATCAGTTTTCCAGATGCTTTGATTTGATTCAGGTTGGAATCCAGTAGCCATCCAGTTGCACTGCTCACAGAAAGAATGGAGGAGTTGTGCGGGTTTTTTTTAATCACACCAATTATAATCTCTTGTTAACCTCGTGCCCTGTTGGCCAAAACATGAGCACATTTCCCTTAGTGCCTTAGTTCCCTTAGCTTGTGATTGTTCTCTTATATGTGGTGAGGAGCCTGCTTAGGAGAGAGCCAACAGTAATTCCCTCATCACCTTTGCTCAAAGCTGCAGTTGCTGAGGGCAGATGATATTCACAGCTCGAAATCCAGGAACAAGCTTTTCAGGCACTGCTTTTGTCCTGGAGATACTGTCCATCCAGTACTACCCTTGCCCTGACCATTCAGCTTGCACCTTTTGCTACCAGTTAGGTTGTTCTGACTTCACTTCAAGTTGCATTTATTCAACACAATGGCAAGAGCTCCTAAGTAAAGATCTCGTTAAGAGGCAGTGACCCCATGCAGCATTTTGTCTGGATCCTGCTTATTTTGAGATAAGTAGAGCTTTTCTCAAACAAGGCCTGACTGTACTCGACATCTATTAAAAGCACCCTCTAGTTTAAAAACAAAAAAGGTCTTCTGGAATCGTAGTCTTCTGAAATGTCTCAAAACTATTTAAATGCTGGCAGCCAGCATAAAGCCTTTGCCTGATCCTAATCTCCAGAATGCAACAGGCATCATATCATTGCCTGGCTATTTTCAGCTGATTCTGTGTACTGCACATCTAAAACTAGAACAAAACTGTCACTGCTCTGCTTTGCTTTCCGACCCTAACTGCTGCATTGGCCCTGTTTTTTTGATTTTTCTTTTCCTTCTTCAGATATTTAGAACAAAATCAGGTACTTCAACCCAATGTGGGATTTTTTTAAGGTTGCAGTGTTCTTTGGGCTGGAGAAGTGTGACATTTCTGTTGGCAAGCATTTGATTCCTACACTTCCTGATCTTTGAATCAAATAAGCAGCTGCTTCAATAAGGTATTTATTGATATTCATAATTCCCATATACGCATCAGTTTTTCAGAACAATCCTGATTGTGTTCTGGAAGCTTTTGTGGGATTTAATCCCAGATTTGGTGATCTCCCATGGGCTGTATAGCTTTGTATTGTCACTTGTCTCTGTCTCCCTTCAGCTGGGGTCCTCCATCCCACATTTATGTTTCCTGCTTTGCTTTTTTTACTGTTTCAAACTCTAAATTTTTCCAGTCTTTACTTTTATTTCTACTTTCATAGCTTGGTGATGAATTGTCACTACCTGTTGCTTGTCCTGTGGCTCTTCTCATCCTTAGGAGCAAGCTGACTACCATGACACTGCTGGTGGGCTACAGACCTGTAGATTTTTCTTTGTCTCACTCTGAAATACAAACCAAAACAAAAAAACAGTGCCTTAAAAAATAACTAAGGCCTGTACAATTTCCTTCTAGAGAAGAAGCAAAGGTTCCAGTAGTTGGGCTGTCATTTATGCCAGAAGCAGAATACCTAGTCCTTTAATTTTGTGTCATTTGCTCTGGCACATAATAAGTGAAGGAACCTCTTTACTATGTGGGTAGAAAAAGAGGAGAAAAGTCTATTGTAATTTTTTTATTGATAAGGAAAAATTGGTAAAGGTGCAGGAACACAGGGGAGAAACACAGAAGTCTTTCAGCAAAAGAAAGAAAATTTCTAGTTTACAATGCATACTCAGTGGAACTGGGCATGGAAGCACAGAAAGCACGAGGAAATGTAGGTTGAGAGATTTTGAGGCAAGCTTGGAAAATGTATGTGAGGATATAATGCTTACTAATAATGCATATTTTATATATATATATATATATATATATATATATATATATACAGACCAAATAATAGGTGATATATTAAATAAAATTTAAAAATTGAAGTCTGTTATGCAGTTATAGAAAACAGAATGGCATGTGATTGGAACCACCCATCTCAAGGATCTTTATCTCACTCACCCTGTCCTGCTCTCACACATCAGTGTTTGGCAAAAACTGGGAGGGACAAAGAGAACAGTGTATTTGGTGGACAGACTTCTGAGAAGCTGAATTTGATGATTTGAGCAATATATTGAGACAAAATCAGTTGACCTTTCAACGTGGTCTTCCATGAATTGGGCCCTTGTATTTCTCTAAAAAAATTATTTTGTTGAATTTAGGTGCAGATTTGGTCTCATCTCTTTTTTATATAAACCTACAGAAAAAAGACTTTCTAGGATTAATGTTTCATGCACCTGGTTCAGATGAGACTTGTTACATCACTAAAATAGGCTTTTATGGCTTTCCTACTAAAACTGCATTTGAGTGCTTTTAAAAGCTTTTTTTTATATTGGACATGATAATATTTAAGGCACTATTTTGGCTAATAGTTTAAATCTGCATTTAGAAAATTGTTAAAATGAATGCTATTTTTGTTATGTAATATTATAAACCACACATGCCCTGTAGTCTCTTCTCTAATTAGGAAACAATTAAAATTACAAAAAGTCTACGTCTTGACACCAAATTTTAATGGCTTTAGGCTTGAATTGTATTATAGCAGCTCAGGGGAATGCTAATGGGACATTTTGATCCCTCTGAAAACTTCCATGAATGCCCATGTAGAAGCTGAAAATAAATATTGTTTCAGTCTAAATGACTATAGAATTAAACTACAAGGACTGCTCCTGACCTCAGTTGCCTCATTTCTAACATTCCACACTGTGTAGTTGTCACAAGGTAGAACAGCACAAAAGTTGACTGACACTTTTTTAGACCCCATAAAAGAAAATAATAGCATGTCTGACATACATAATTGAATAGATTTCTAAAATATTCAAGTTTGGAGACTGAATTCCTGTGCAGACCAAGCTTTTACATTGGGAAATGAGACTCATGAATATATTTCATATTTGCTTATACACCACAGTATTCACAGAATGTTTTTTTAATTCACTTCGGTTCAACATTTTAATTATATGTTAAAACACAAATACCTACAGGCCCAAATAATTCTCGTCATGGACTGCTGATTTTTTTCATTTTTAGATGATGGAAACTGCCTGGAGTCCTGAGACAATGGAAAGTCTCAAGACTTCATGTACAAAAGTCAAGGAAGAAATACCGGAGTGTACCCTAAGGCTGATTATTTCATTCCCTCCCTTTTTTCCTCACAAAAAAGATGTATCTCAGACAGTGCTCTGAGCATCTACTGAAGTATTGCTTGCACTTCTAATATAGGTTTTTGCCTTTTTGTTAAGGTGCATAAGTTGGACAGGAGTTGAGAGTGAAACTGAGGTCATGGTTCAGCCTTCTACCAGCTCTGTGACACTGCCCATACAGAGTCATGATTGATCCTTCCGTCAGTTTTGTCTTCCAGTAGCTTTGAGAATGTCCATGTAATAGCTTAGAGCGTGGGTGAAGTGTTCATTAAAATGTTGCTCATGCCCAAAAGCCTTAGGCAGCCTGACTGATCAGTTCTCTCCGGGCTTCCATGGCACAAATTGTATTTCCATTGTGTGAGGATCTTCAGTTCTCCTGTCTACATCTAATACTCTTAAAAATCTTCAGCTGGATTTGATCTCTTCTCAGTCTTGAGGTAGATTGGATTTACATAAACTACAAGCACAGCAAAAATCAGTACTGGCTGACCACATTGTTTTAGTTTGTAGGGCAGATGGGATGCAAACTCCATTTTATACACAGTCATCATTCACCCAAATGTGAAGGTCCACATACTGAATTCCTGACTTTATTAAAGCCCTTGGACATGATAAGACATTAATCAGGGCCTTCATATAAGTATGGGTATTTCATGGCTTTGCTGGCGTTAATGTCCATCCTGAATTTGTTGAAGTAGTTACTGTTGTGAAAAGATTCAGTCTTGTACTTGAGCTGAAGCTGGACATGCTCCAGTGAGTGGCTTTCCATGGGCCCAAACCCACAGTGTTAGGCATCATGTAACTGCTTGGAGGACTGAGTGAACAGAAAGAAGAGATGATTTCAGGACTCAAGTTCTTTGATCCAAAATTTGTTATGGTACTAATTTGACTTCAAATCACAATTGTGTTGTATTGTCTGGGTGGATATAAATTTTACCCTACTAAAAATAGGGGTTGCAATAACTAGGAGAAGGATTTTAGGTTGGAGACCTGGGTTCTAATTTTTTTCTGACTGACAAGTTAGAAAATTAGTGAATGATTTTGTAGCTCAGAGTTGCTTATTTTCAGCAACTCCAGAATCCTTTGCAGCCAAAACTGCTGTTGTCAAACTTCAAGGACTGAATCCACGAGATGTGGTTTTCAAATTCTTCCTAACTGGAAGCTGTTTTTTTCTTTACAAAAAACTCACACAGGAATGGAGGGTCTCGTTTATCCCCCACAGCATAAGTTCCCCATACTCTTACACCACATTTTTGCTACTTTGAGAGAGTCGCTCTCACCAGGTGGATTACTAACAAGGTTGGTATATGAGCTAATAAACTGCTTTATGTTCTGTAGTCACAGCTGGGCTGCTCCCATACCTGACCCTCACAAAGCTATTGCAGTGTGTCTAGACATGTCTTTGGATCTGCGTTACTTGCCTACATGCAATAGAAGCTCTGCATTCTCTTCCCTTATGCTTGCAACATCTTCAGCTTTTTCCTCCTTTCCAGCTTCTCTGATTGCATTCATACGAGGACAAAATTCTGTCATTTCATCCTGCATGCTTTCTCAGTATTGGCTGCCAGATAAATAGCGTGTGCTTCCTGTTCATTTGTTGTCTTAGACATTGATTTTGCCTGTTTTAAAGGACTTTAAGGTTTGGCAAGGCTAATATTATGGTGACAGTTGTGTTCTTTCACCAAGTTCTTCCTCTTAGCTTGACTGCTTTTCTGTTCCAGAGGAGAGCAATAACCAATTTTTCTTTTTTGCTTTCACTGCTCAGCTTGATGCTAATCTGCCAGCATTTCTTCCTCTGATCTCTTATTGTCTACCCAGCCTCAGTCTTGCTTCCTTTATTCTGACAGCTGCTCCAGACTCGCCTCCTTTTATGTCCTTCACATATTTGTTTGTGTGTCATCTTTGTTGGTGCCTTTGATGTTTGGCATGACCATACTGAGATCTCTGCTTGAAGGAACTTGCCTTTCTAGTGGCCCAGAAGGCACCAAAGAAGGAAATGAAGGAGAGGAATCATCTGGAACCAATGAGTTCATGGGCTTGTTATCAGCAAATAGTTCTAGGTCTTATCCCAGTTCCACTGTATGGGACAGTGTGGCATTATTTCATCCTACACCTTGTACTCTCTGTCTGCATCTGCACTGTCAAGAGAGACCAGATGCCAAAGTGGACTGGGACTTGTAACTGAATGTTTTCTTTGTTTTAAGCAGCTGGTGGATTTTTTTTTTCCTCCATTAGGTTACAATCTTGTTTTTAAGGATAAACATACTTGAGATGCCTTTCACTCTTCCTTTGCAAGATGCAAGTATTTTTTCCCCCAATATAGGAGGTATTAGATCTTATAATACTGCATTTTTAGACAAATTGTGGTGATTTCATCCTGGAATTATAGGGGGGTTCCAAAACTATATTTTACACAGTGAGGTTAGAATATGCATCCTTTCACTGTGGTATTTTAAAGAACTGATAGGCAGAGTTTTACATACAATTCAGCATTTCATAATAATATTGTATTGAATTTAGAGTATTTGGTCAAGAAATGGGATTATGAATAAACTGGTGGAGTAACTGTATAGCCAGCTGCTTTGAAGTAGTGCTCAGTCATTTAATTTCATATGAATTTTAAATAAAGATTCCACCTTGTTTATTGTATTAAATTCCACTTGGTGTGCATTCTTGGACCTCTGTGGTCTGTTCGTAACAGAAGGATTTTGAGACATGAAACTGTTTACTTTCTGAACTTTAAAGTGCTTTGCACTTTATTCCTTTTAATAATTAAATGGTTCTTTAAAATCTGAGGTTGAGACTGGAAGCAGTTCTTTTTCATCTGCTTCTCACCAGCACAGTTGAAGTTTCTCAAAAGAAAAGACATAAGATCTGAATATCCTAAACTATCCAAATTAGTGTACTTTTTCTTGGTGATAAATAGTGCCCTGGAAAGTATCAGTTAATTCAGTCTTAAATCTTTAAGAGGTAATTTTGACAGGGTTCTGTAAGTGTAGAAAGTTCAACAGAGTAACCAGAGAAAGGTTCCTAATGAAATCTTGGCTTTGGTGGTGAAAATGTCTGTCTAGTTTTAATAAAAGCTTGGTTACACTGCATTCATGAGGATTTCTGCAAGTCTGCCCTGATGACATATAAACTTTAAATTAGGCATAGTCAATAAAAGGCCACCTAATATGGTTTCATATTTTGAGTGGTTTCTCTGTAATTGCCCCAGCTAGTTAGTCTGGTTTCTAACCATTTTGGCATCTGCATGTGCTGAAATAAATCATCAAGGAAAAGATGGAGCTTGTACAGCTTGTAATGATGTGAAGTGACCTGACAGAGACCTGCCTCCTGCTGCCTCCTTATTTAGTGACCTTCCACAAGTGATGAGACAGCAGTCTTCTCCCAGCAGCTGTTTTCTGAGTTTGGTCTGACAAATGGTATCATAAAGATGGCAGGTGAGGTTAAGAGATCTGATCAGAACATATAGATTTAACAGCCACCAAAAGGTACAAAAGAATATAAGGAAAAACAATCAAGTGCTGTCTCTTTATCATTGTATCAGTTTTCTTCGCATAGTCCCTTGTGAAAGCTTTTACTGATGGCTTTCAGCTATGTATCATTATAATACCTCCAATAAGCATTACGTAATAGGAAAAATATGCTACACTGAGCAATGAAACTGGTGTTAGCCAGTCCTGTGGCCCATATCAAAATGCTCTCACTGGTATTCCCTGTAACAACACTTCCTCAGATGAAATGGACTACAGCACATCATCAAGTAAGAGTTCATACATCCATTTTAATGGTTTTTGCATAAAAAACTGTTACAAGTAATGGCTGTGACTACTCAAGAGAAAAAGAACCCATTTTTTCCTCTCTGTAATAGTTCAGACAATTTTCAAGCATATTCTCTGCCATTGCTGTGTTTGCATGGCTAAATAGGCAAACACTCTATGTGTTTATTCTCTCAGGCACTGAGGAAGGGGAGAAAACACAGTGATGATAAAACCACAAGAATTAACTAGAACAGCTGGGTAGACAGTAGCACTTAACTGATTTTTATTGTTTGTTCTCTTACTGACGGTTCAGTGGATTACAAGTTGTCTCCTATTAATAGTGTGGTTTATCCTTCAGTCTAAGATAAGTCAGGAATTCAGGTGCTTACCTGATATGGAGCTCCTGTACTCAACTTCTGTCATAAAATTATTCTTAACTCTTTGAATTCTCCTTACATTAAAACATTTTATTTTTAAGGGTGTTAACTGAGAAAGAAAAAGTCCTTCAGGCATCTTTATTTGGATGGTTATTTCCTGTGTTTGGTTCTATTAAAGCATAGGAGTTACAGGTTACAGATTTTCAGTTGTCATCTTGAAGAGTTTTGAAGACTATTATTAACAGATAAAGTTAGGTAGGATATATGTAGGTTTAGAGATCTTTTGTCATGAAGCTTCAGTATAAAAAGTACACTGGAAAACTAATATATTCCAAAGATGCTGAGTTATAAAAAAGGCACATGTCTCTCTGTATGAATGATAGTTTTGGCCGAATGCAACGTAACATAATAAGTATTAATGTAACGGGTGATTAAATTTGTCACATTAATGACACAATGAATTTTAGCACACAGGCATTGTAAAGGGGAAGGTGACTGGTGGCAATGGAATGGACAGATGGACTTTGTAATGCTTGCAGTGAGAGCTGGAGAGGACCATTTTTGGTCATGATTTTTTTTTTTTTTTCATTTAAATTTTAGATAATTATCTCAGAGTAAATTGACACCACAAAAAATTATGAAGGATCATAACTTATGGAGGATGGAGAAAGGCATTATTCTGTAGCTACAAACAGGGTCCATCAGGCACTCAGGACCTAAAGAAAAGTTGACAGTTTTACCTGTAGCCATGTGTGGTGCTCACACATAGTGTGGGAATGATTTATTTCAGCTGGCTGAGAAGCTCAGCATCTGCAGAGTGCTCCTGTGTCATCACCTTCTAAGCATAAGCAGGCACCCATCCTTGTGTTCAGGCCTTGCTCTACTCCTGCCATGCATAGGGGTGGGAAGGGCAGCCCATGGGCCATGAGTGCATCACAGCAGTGTCTGATGTAAACATTTACGTCTGCTTCAGCCTGTGCATGGGGAAACAGGACATAACAGCAGCCCAGCTACAATCTTGTTTACCCAGTCAGCATGTTTAAAGATATAAATGTTTTTATTCTTTTTCTTTTGGATATTTGTAAAGTGTGTTTTGGGCTTAGTGGGAAATTTATAGTGTAATGTTTGGTAGCAGTTGTATATTTTGAGGATGGTGCCATGAGAAACAGGATGCCCAGGTCCTACCTTGTTTGAACAATCTTTCTAGGTTTTACTGCCATGCTCCACACCATGGGATGCAAGTACTTCCCAAGCCCTCTGACCTGTAGAGGCAAGGGCAGGGTAGGCACTGCACCTTATGCTTCTTAGGGATGGAAGGTAGAGGCCTTTTGCTCTGTACCATGGAAGTTTTCCCTGATACAGCAGGGTTTTTTTGTTGCCTGGGTTCTGAGGTGGAATTCTTCAACCACCTCAAAAGTTGTTGGCAAAGTGATCTTGAAGAAAATTGCCTCAGGTACTGTACTGGGGGATGACACATTATTAATGTGTTGGCCTAAATTTCAAATCCTAAGGTGGAATAGGGTGGCAGCCGTGTAAGAAGCAAGTTCACCAACCAGTGTTGTTAAATGCCTTTGACCAGGGCATACTGAGGGGCCAGGCAAGATCTTTTGGGACCTACTTTGCTAAACAGTTCAAATTTGAACAGGCCTTGTTCCAGAGGGCTTATGGACAGTATCAATGGAAGGAAAAATGTGGGGAATACAAAAGTAAAAACAACTGTGCTACACATGTGAAATTGGATTAATGTTATGATTTTTGTTATGGGGAAATAGCATGCAAGAAGGAAAGGCTATTTTAGTGAAGAGGGAGAAAACCAGAGAGAATGAAGGCAGAACAGAAAGAGCCAAGCACACAGTTAATGGAGCCAAGAATAAAATAAGGCACTGAGATTAGAGGAGGCAGAGAAACACCATGTTTAAGTAAGGAATAAGGGTAAACCTAATGCTTGTACTACTCTGTAGATTTTGAAGAGTGCATCTTGACCTGCACTCCTGCAATATTTTCCTCTGAAATGTTATATTGGAAAGGATGGATGCTGAACTGTCCAAAGGACAAGTAGAACCTGCTGAAAGTAATTGTGCCCATTTGATGAAAGCTTGAGCTTTGGCATGCCTGGTCAGTGCAAGGATCTAGAAGCAGCTTTCCTTTTTCTTCCCAATTTCAAGTCCTTCACAATCAGAATTCCTGTACTGCAATCGCACTGTTATAAGAAAGCTGCAGACTTCATATCTTGTTTCTATGTTGGCTGTAAAAATTGGACCTATCCCTAGACACAGTTTCACTGAGACTAGGAACCAACTGCTGTCCTACAGTCTGTCCCAGGTCTAGCCCCCTTCACCCCTGGCTTTGGAGTCCAGCCTTTCACAGCTTTCTGCCTCTTCTGGGTTAACTTGATCTTCCCATGGGATAAGTTCCAAACTCTCCACGTCCCTATGTGCCTCCAAAGAAGATGTGCCCTAGGCCTGCATCCCTTCCCAACTTATCCCACCCTAAGGTATATCACAAGAAGCAGCTTTAGGCCTTTTTTGTCTGCTGAATGAAAGATTCCCTTCAGTAGTCAAAAAAGTAGAAACCTGAGGAACAGCACTTGATGTGCACTTTGATTTAGAAACAGTTTAATGTTTTTCTGGGTGTTCCTGGCACTGTTGCCTCCTACATAGGATGCTCAAAGATCCTCCATTGTACATTGGGAGCTTTGAAGGTGTGCCTGTAAGTTATTACCAAGGAATAGAGAAGGTAAGTTGTAAAAATCTGATGGCCAGTAATATTGATGAGAGTGGGTGAACCTCAGGAAGAAATTTAAGGCTATTTTTATCTTTTCCACCCTGGTCTCGACTCCCATTTTGGTACCCAGAATTTATAAAATAAATCAAATTAAAGGTGTGGGGGTTTTTTTGGGTTTTTTTTTTTTGTTTGTTTGTTTTTTGGTTTTTTTTTGTATGTAAGTTGTGCTTCAACTGTTAATGTACTGGAAAGAGCACCTGCACAGCCTGTGTCCCAGTCTCCCACAGCTATATGTCAGTTGGATAACACCACCATAACAGGCCATTTTAGCCTCCCAACAGTTGCCCTTGACATTCTGTTGCACAAAATGTTGTTTTTCACCCTTCATCAGAGATGGAGACGTGCGTGTTGCAGCACTACAGTAAATAGTAAGAGAGTTTGTTTTCTTAACCTTTGTCTATCTGTATTTCAAAACTCACAATTTATCTAGTAACTTCATCAGGAGGCTGGGATGTTTCTAAGGCAGCGTAAGCAGAGATACCACATAGCAGAGTTTGTTGGGAGAGCGTGACTATGGATGTAAGAAGATGCACCGTGACTGAGGTTTTAACTCCCAGATTTCCAGTGGGAACTTAGTGAACAGAAAGCTGCCATCACCTTCCAGGTTGTGTTCTTCCCCTTTTTGTGCTGGGACGTCTCTGACAAGGGGCTCAGCACACACCCCACTATGACCTCTTCCAGCCAGGTCCTGGTTTTCATCCCTCAGCCGTGTGCCTGATTCAGCTCAGGTGCTTCTGTCCCACAGTGACAGACACAGCAGAGAGCTACAGTGCAGGTGTGTAACTGTAGATATCTGCACATTTAAAATATAAAAGTGAGCATTATAATGGGTGCTATGCCAGAATGCATTTTTACTTTTTTTACTTTTGCTTTTAATAGCCCCAAATGGATTTAGTAATGTTTCCTTTCTGTTTTTATTTTGGTGGTTCTTTTTTTTACCTTGTCTATGTTACATTACTAAATTCAATGAATACATAAATTCAGCCTTCAAAGCTGAACATGTACACATATTAGAAGTGGAAGAGTTTAGGGTTTTTGGAGTTCGATGTGTGTGTTGGGTTTAATGTGTCCAGTCTTCTGGTCTTGATGACATTTGGGATGGGATTCTTTTTTCCTCTGTGCATGTTCTGTTCAGCAAGTCGACAGTCTGATACTGATAAAGGTTTTAGGTGCAACAGGAGTACAGCTAATAAGAAAGCAATGAGTTGGTGTGTATTTCTGTGCTGTGCTGCTCCCTACTGAATTGTCTGACTACCAGATATATTAAGGAGTTAACGACTGAGGTGTTCTCCTGGAGGGGTGCTGATGGAGCCTGGTGGTTTTACAGCTGAAGAACAGGGGTTTAGAGCAAGCTGTGCCAGCCTAAGAAGCTTCTCTCTCCATTTTTATCATAAATTGTGATAAGAATTATCACAAAATATCATAAATTAGTTATGCTAAGGTGATACTCAGCAAAAGGCAGCTAGCATTGCGAGCAGCAGGGTCTTTAGATGGTTAATGTCAGGGTAAAGAGAAGGAAAGGTGATTTTCCAGTATGTGCTGCATGTTCCGGGAGCCTCTTCTGTGCAGGAAACAATCCCGTAGTCATAGTTAACTGTCAGCAACTTACCATATTCGGATTCCCTAAACAAAATGCAATGTTTAGTTCAGCTTTGAAGGGCAAACAGTTCCTTACAGAGCTTAATTGCTTTGTTTACATGTAGCTAGTTACTTATCAAGTGGCAAGAACAATAGGCTGAGTGCCTCGCTTAACCCATGATCAGAATGAGATAAAACACCGAAGACAGCTAGGCTGTATTTCTTAAACAGACCACAGGTCAGATGCAGCCTCCTTGGCTGGCTGTCTCCTAGAAAACCTGCTGCCTGGCATATCCTTTGTCTCCACAGCAGCTGTGTGACTTTGCCATATTGTCCTTGCTGTCTGATCTTCACCTAAAAGCAAGTGGTGTTTCTTGGGTCTCTCTATTTCACGTGCACCAGGCACCTTCCTGAGAGCTGACCATTCCTGGCACAGCGCAGCATGCAGTGAACATCAGACCATCATCACACCAGGCTTTGACCCCACGTTACCCCACAGCTTCACCTGGACCATGCCCAGTTTGCAACAGAGGCAGCTGCCTTTCCTCCTCCCTGTGAGACGGCAGGGCAGGGCCTTGGGGAAGTGTGAGCCTTGATTTCCCAACCAGCCACACCTGTCTTGTGGGATGAGGAGCAAAATGGAGTTTACTTCGTTAAGCCAGATCTCTGCCAGTCACTCATGCCGGCTACTGACAGGAGGCCTTTTAACAAGGGTGCTTCAGCCACGCCAGAACACTTCTCTTGTCTCACAGTCCTCCAGCCACGGGCAGTACCCCGTGATCCAGCGTGACAGGAGTTCATGACCCAACACATGCTTTCCCTGCCCAGAAGTTGAGAAGTTCATTGTCAGGTCTGCCAGATTAATAGAGACGAAAGAAGATTTTTGGTTGGGACTGCAGCTCTCACACCCTCAAGGAGTCCCTTGTGTCTTGGGGGAGCATGGGGCTCACACCAGGTCTCCCTGCATAATTGAGTTTTCCTGAGCTCTGAGCAGAGAGGACATTCCAGAGATTTTTGTCTGTTTGCTTCTCCATTTCACTGGTAGCTTTTCTCCTCATAACATCTAAATTAAAAGTCAGAAAGTTTGCTGAGAAAGACTCCTAGTTTGTTCCTCAGGTAGTTTATTTTGGCAGAAGGAAATTCTCCATTACACTGCTTGTACCAAAGGAGTAAGGTAGGTGTTCTGCATTAATTTGCCAGAGGTTAAGTAAGCTTCAGCCATCCCTGCAAACTGGAGAACAAGTTGCTAACAGCTCTTATTTTGTAAATCTGTGTGCAACTGGGAATGCGAGGCCTTTGAAAATATGCACAGAAAGTTTAAGTGCAGGAGAGCACCTGTGAACCAAAAATCTTCTTTATCTTTTTCTATGAGTGAATTATTAACTGGCACAGTTGTACACTCCAATCTTAGGTACAGTTTACAGTTGTCACTTGCACTTGAAGGGGTGTAAATGGAGGCTGATATGCTTTATAGCAGTCATCTCCACAGCTGTTCCTCTTCCCTCTGTAGGCAATCTCTCACTTGCAGAGGGGATGTAAGGCAGAAATATTTCCTATTTTTGTACATTTGTGGTACAGAGGAACAAAATCATGCAAATTACAAGACCACAATGACAGTGGTATTCTGGAGAATATCACAAATTATCATTACCTTCCCAAGCCTTTACACTATGAAAATAAATTTTAAAAGTCTGCTGAAGATTTAAGCACTAAGAGCCCCTTCCCCTCCATCACCACCTAAATATATGAGCTGCTTCTAGAGCTGGAGGCCTCCTCAGTAAGACTACCACTTGTTTTGAACTTATACAAGCATTTACAGCTACCATATAAATTGAAATGCTAGCATGTCTGCTCTTGTCTTGTCATTCTTTTGTTTTTGTAACACAGAGCCCAGTAGCCATCACAAAAATCTTAGGAAATATGTCTCTGAGGAGGAAGACTCAACACAAGGATCGATCATATTCCTCACAAGAATTCAACATCTGAATCAGGGGTTGCTGGAGACTAGCCTGAAAGATGCTAAGGATGTGACCCTCAGGAAAATTTTCGAATTGTGGCTTTCCTGTACTGTCCTGCTGATTCTTTTTTTTTTTTTTTTTTTTTTTTTTTTTCCAGTCATGCAGCCCCTAGCCTGATGTCCCAACCATTAGGTTGCCCTCCATGAACAAAACTCAGGAAACTCCTGAGTTCATCATCCAAGAAAACCTTTTTTTTGGAATACAGACTGAAAATGATAATCTGTTTTGTCAAGTGTTTCCACACCTCTGTAAACATGCAGTCTCCTCGTCTAGATGATCTCATGCATATATTCATCAAAGTTCTTACTTTGCTTTGAGACCACATTTGCAGCAAAACAGTAATACATGCAATATAAAAAGGTTTTGGGTGAGATCCAGTACAAGCATCTCGTGGTGAAATCATTCTTAATATTATTTAACAGCTACCTGGTGTCTGATCCAGAGAAACTGGTCACAATTACACCTTCCTTTAGACACTTAAGTCAATGGCACATGTGAGGCTTGGATGTTACATGAATGTAGGGCAAGGAGGACACAGATCGTAATTTGTCTCTCACATAGTCAAGCCCATTCCTTCTCCATTTTTTGACAGTGGATTGTTGATCGAGTGACAGCTGCTAAACAGGTACGAGCTCATCAGCACTCCTTACCAAAGAAACCTTGTCTGGAAACTCTTACCTCTCTCACTGGAAGTGGAGGGAAGGAAAATTGGAAGTCTCTGGCTTAAGGAAAACCATTTGGTACTACCAAGTTAAGTGAAGATCAGCTAACCTGCTGGAGCATCACAGGCTGGAAACCTGAATGTTCTGGCAGATGCCATTATTTTGGCAGTGGTGCAGGTGGCAGTCCTGCGAAGTCCTCATGGTCTTTATCACGTAGTAGGAAGTGGCATTGCTGCCCTGGATGCAAACATCCTGAAAAAGAAGTGGTTAGTTAGTGACTCCACAGAAATAAATTCTTGGACACAGGTGATTTCTTGAGTATTGGAGTGCAAGGTCACAATATGAGTACTGTAGAAGAAGTTATCGGTGTTGCCAGTGACAGATGTAATACATACCAATGATTGTCTTGCAGAACAAAAACCCCAACACCAAACCCAGCAGTTTTACAGACTCCTTGCTTTTCAGCTTTCAAAACTCTTCTGGAGGGTTTTTGCAAATGGGTGATCTAAAACCAAGGCTGATTAAATATCTATTCTACCTCCTGTCACCTTGGAAACAGGGAATGCCTACTGTGAAAACAGTCTGAAGCATCCAGGATGCAAATTCAGATGTTCATGTAAAACAGACTTTTCCCCCTTTTTTATTGCTCAGAACAATATGAGAGTCTAGAGCAAGGTCTGCACTTCCAGCTATGTGCACAGCGTAGCAAGTACATTGCGGCAGCTTATGTCTGGCAACACTTCATGGTAAATGTTGCCTTGGAATTAGGAGTGCCCATGTCTCTACTGCTGAAAGTAGGGAAAAAACTCACTTTCACACTCCATAATGCAGAGCATGCACCCACACAGTTTTAGCTCCTTATTTATTGTAGCCAGTTTATTGTGGGCCATGGTAACTATCTATGTTATATGTCTGTTCTTGCTTGCATCCCTGGGAGATAATGAGATTGTGTAGTGGTTATATTGACAGCAGGGTTTCTTTTTCAAATTCCTTTTCTTCTGTTCTGTTCTTCGTGCAGCCCACTGAAATAATGTCTTTCTATGCTGCGGAGCTCTTCCAAGAGATTTTTCTTTTTCATTGGGTACATCCATAAAAAAACAAGGAATTCTACCTTGCAGTTTTGTTTCCTCAAAACATCAGTCTACATCCACCCTTTTAAGTCATCTTACTTTTGTCCCTAATCTGTCTTAATATCTTCAGGCAACCAAGAAACTGGCCTTCCATCTGTTTTGAACTCTTGAGAATTGCTCAACAGTTGCACAAAATTGTTTTTCCTCCTCCTGCTGTGAAGATAGTACCAAATTAGGAGTGTGTTATGGGCCAGGCTGTTCCCAATTGCCAGGGGCTGTGATCTCTTAACCTAAAGATGGAGAGATTTCCTTGCTGTGCTTGACATGGAGGCCTGAAAGTCCTGTGCTCCTTTAGGCGCTTTAGGGTTCTCAGTGTCTTACAGGGAATTTATTTCCCAGCTTTCCTGACACTTAACTGTGTGTGGCCAGGTAAATATTACAGGGTGTGCACAGCCAAAGAGTACAGTGCCCCAAAAAGTTAGTGGAAAGAAATTGAGCTAACATTAGGCCTGATTTTCTTGCTCCTTTGTCAGAGGCCACGATAGACTAAACAGTTTGTGATAAGTAAAATGTTGCCCTCTAATCCTGTTTTTTCACTAAATTTGAAGAGAGATGGCAGGATTACCACCTTGGGTTTGGTTTGGGGGTTGTAGTCTCAACACTAGTGATTACAATAAACTAGGATCCTCAACTTCAGAGGATGTCCTCTTGATGTCCTCTTATCCTGGAAATTAAATTATGCTGATTTAAATGTCTGCTTCCGTTGTCTTTCCAAAATGCTTGCCATTTTGGGACACGCTGCGTGCTAGGTTTAAGTTCACTTAGCAAAGCTTTTTTATTGGAGTGGTTCATGTGACTTGTTAACATGCAAGAAATTATTAAGCTTTCACTTCCTCCACTCCCATTTCCTGTTTGGATGTTGAAAGGAAGCCCTGATTGCTAATTTGTGATTAGCCAACAACCCAGAGTGAACTTAATCCTGTGGGTTTGTGTGGTGCTTGCCTATGCAGATACAGCCTCACTCAAGAGTAGGATTACTGAAGCTCACGTTTCATGGGGAGAGCTGCAAACAATCTGCTCTTCTTTCGTGAATTCCTGGCCTGCCTTCTGAGAGCAGAGGTAATGCCTGGCCTGCCAGAGCTTGGGAGGCAACACTAAAACGTTGGATGCTGCAGTGGAGAAGGGACACATGAGGGTGTTTTCCCAGTCTTGCTTGCCCAGGAGGTGGCACTGCGAAATAGTGGGATTTTTACCTGCAGTGTTTGTTGTCTCACCCGACTGTGATTGTTTGAGATGTGACAGAAGAGTGAAGTTCCTTAGTCAGTAGAAAAAGAGTGACTTGTACTTCTTTTAGGATGCCTCACTGCTCTCCTGTGTGAAACACGTGGTGCTATCTGCTTTGCACTCCTGCGTTAGGGAGCTGACCTTCACATGTACGCAGCCAGGATCAGAACTGGGTTTGTGGGTGAGATTGTTCTGGCCACAAAAGAAGTGGTGATGTCTTTGGAGCATCTTCCATGGCATTTGTGCAAGTGCTTTGTGTCCCCCTTGATACTTCCCAGACCTACTGACAAAGCAGCCAAAATGAAGAGCCATATACATGTAGTATGTGCTAGAAAACTAGAAAGTTTTGAGGAGTCTCTGTGGGATCTCTCTGTCCTGCGTGCATTGTGCTATGTTCCTGTTAGAGTACTGGTTGCTCTGGTTTAGTGCTTGTACATAACACACACAGAACTTTTTAAGGGATCTCTGACCCATCCTGCAAGTGCCTGACCTGACTTGTGCTGCCAAATGCAGGCCAACGCAGCTGAGATAAATCTAGAGAATTTCCAGGTCTTTCATTTTTATTATGGTGATAAGCTGAGACCATTTTCATTTCTCTCTCTTATAAAAGCCTGAGCTTAGGAGCACATACAGATCTGTGGATAATTCTGATCTTGGAATGGATATAATACTTTACAAAGCCTTAAGGCAACCTTATTAACCTGCTTCTTTTAATTCTCAGAAAGGTAAAAAACGGTAATGCTTTTATAACACAAGAACATATTTGTAACACAATGTAACAAATACGTTCACAATATATCTTGGAGCTAGAAATGTTACGGGAATGCAAAATACTTTTGTTATTATTAATCAAATATTAAGTTGCCTATACATCTATAACAAAGGCCTCTTAGCAAACACATCCCTTTAAAATAGCCTGACCCTTTACACTTTTCAGAGACATTAATAGTTTCCTGGCTCAGTGTTTTAGGAAATGTCGTCATAGTCTGGAGGAACCAATAAAAACATAAGTCACCTATTTTGTCTGATCGTTTTACGCCAGGATATTTGAGGCTGGAAGCTGTGGAGGGGTAGGAGGGGACTGCTTCATTTGTGTGGGTGGAAGATGTAGAGGATTTAATACTGCTAGTCTAACTTTACATATTAGGACTCTAGAACTGTGTGAAAAATAGTATTTTTTAATTTCATAGACAGAGGCTTTGGATCGTTTTTGTAACTATTTAATGATTTTTTTTTCTCCTTCCTATGCCATTTATTACTAGTGCCTGATAAAAGGGATGTTGTCTTTGGGGAAGAGTATTCTGTTGAATTTAGGTTTTCATTGTCCTTTAATAAAGAGGTGAGAGCTCTTAAGAAATGTCAGTGCCTTAAAACAAATATTGGTAGCTGATTATGACAATATGATTGGTGGGACAATAGCTTTTTTGGTATGGTCAAAGGAGACCATTTCCTACAAGCAGAAAATGCAATTACTTAAACTGAAGAATGTTGAAATCAGGGCGACAGAAGAACTACTACTGTATGAAATCTTAGTACAACGCATCGTTACATGCCATTGTGAAAAGCAAACCATGAATGCCTGCAACAGGCATCTGGTGACACTTTGTTCTCCATTACAAATTCCAGCATTTACAGTGGGACAAACCCTGCCGTCCTTCCATGGTTTTGATTTTCTCCCTTCTGAGACAAGGCTTCCAGCAAGTGTGTTAGTCCTGACTCTGATCTCTTGGCTGTGGAGAGCAGATACACATTACAGTTTTTCCCCTACTGTGCTGTTGTCTGCTGCAAGCTTCACACAGCCCCTCGGAGGTAACATCTCTGTTCCTGTTGATTTGTGCTTGGTTGCATGGAGATGGGAAAGGCTGTTCTGACCCCATTTATCCTCTGCCTCTTCCCAGAGAGTCCTCCAGAGAGGACCAAAGTTTTTGCCTGTTTTTGGGAAGTCATGCTCTGTTTTCTCTTCTGTGTTCCATCAGCGTTGGAGAGCAGTGTAATGTTTGTCAGCAGTCTAGAGAAACTGAAGGATAACACTTACTTCATCCCACATAGCTGTCTTTACAGAAATGAGCTGCGGCACCAAAAGAGACAGCCACCACCACTGCAAGCTGCACCATAATGCATTATGTTCTCCTCACCTGCCCCCCAAAGTAGAAAAATTAAACATGATTTCTTTTCAGCTTCTGCTGTAGCCCCAAACGGAAGTTATGTGCAGCTGTCAGTGGTTCACTGAGAGTTCAAACCATGTTCAGGCTGCAGCTCAGGGTCTGCAAACACCCATTAAAATGTGCTTTGGGATTTCACAAAGATGCAAAAGGAGGGCACAGGTACCAAGATTCCCTGATTAGAGTCCAGTCTAAAGGGAAAATTGCTGCTGATCTAGTGCATTTGTGTTTCATGAATCCAACAAGGTGTTATCTCAATTCTTATACAAGAAGCTGGCAAATGAACCCCACAAATGAACCCTTTTGTTAACTCTCACCAGCCATCTGCTTTTTATGTTTTTGGAGGCTTTTCTCTCTACCTTTCAATTTAATATACTGAATTCTTATTCTTTTTGAAGCTGAGTGTGCATCAGCGCTGTGGCAAAGAGACTGTGTCCTGTTACCTTCCACTCATGACAGCCACTAGGAGATGTTGCCACAGCAGAGGCATCCCTTTTGTACCTGTCAGTATGGCTTATCCCTTTTGTGTATGTTTTAGCAGGTCAGGCCTAGACTTGTTTCTGTGCACTATGCCATGAGATACCCCTTTCAAATTCCTTCTTAAGCTGGAGCTGGATCTGTGTGTGGAGGTGACGCTGGAGTGTCAGTATCCCCTAGCACTTGGTGATACCAGGGTCACTGCTCGGTCCCAAAGCACAACATACAGACAACAGCCAAACTGAGATAGTTTCTTTCCCAAATGACACCATTTGAGGCCTGAAGAGACGTGCATTGAGCAGGATATGTAGGTGGAGGGCTGAGTACAACATTGTTATTGCTGCTTGCTCCCACAACAAATTCAGAACAAAGTCGCCATGTCAGATGCTCCTACCAACTACTTGGGGGCTTTGGAGTAGACAAGTCTCTCTCTGACTTGCTGTCTTCCATGCTTGGATTTCATCTCATTCATCAGAGGGTATAGGACCTGATGGGAGAAGTGTAGCTTTTTTGTCATCCCTGTTTCTTGGGTGTTCAGGGTCTAGGGAAGGCAAAGCTCTTGTCAGTTAAATCCTTAGTTCAGTCATTTGCAAATGGGAGCTTTTTAATTGTTATTGGTGTATGGTTAAATTGTTGTGAGCTGTGCACATATCAGTTCTAAAATAAACACCTCTCTCATCCAGCAGAGGAATTGTGACCTCAGGAAGAACCAGATTTAAAAATAAGATTATCACT
Organism: Anomalospiza imberbis; assembly: GCF_031753505.1. Taxonomy (NCBI): domain Eukaryota; kingdom Metazoa; phylum Chordata; class Aves; order Passeriformes; family Viduidae; genus Anomalospiza; species Anomalospiza imberbis. Next base: position 51,395,330 of record NC_089682.1, read on the forward strand.
TTAATCCTCAGCTTGTGCCACCCTCCCCTCAAGCTTTTGTGATGATGGCTGGATTTTCTTCATTGACTGTAGGATTTTTTCCAATTAACAATGACATTCTCCCAATCCTACCCAAAGAGATTTAGTGAAAGTGAAACTGTAGAGAAGATGAAGGCAAACTATTTCTTACATTTTTGTCTTATTCCTGTGTCCTACCATATGACTTGGCCATAGCAGTCGTGTGAAAATGCATGACCTGTTCTGTAAAGCTGAATACGCTGCAGTCTCTGTGTTTACAGCAGATACAAGGAAAAGGTTTTGTCTTCAAGCATGTCTGTGCAGGGCCTAGAACACTTTTGGCTCTCCATAAGAAATAATAATAATAAGGCCAAAACCTCTCTGCCAGCTAGTGAAATGAAAATGCTGTACTTCACAGTTATGTCATTGGAGAATTGTATTTCATTAGAGCTGATATTAAAAACTGTGATGTCAGTAGTGAAATGTGACTGACTTCAAATTTGCAAAACACATAGGAAATTTTTTTGTAATGTGTTGTCACTTTAGTAGTCTGGCAGTCCTTTAGGTTCACTCATAAAACTTTAAGCTCTCAGAAGGGGAAAACCCCAAGGCTATTTCCCCTAAGCTTTAACAGCTTTGCTTTTACTAGCAAATGCCATTTTTACAAAGTATATGCAAGTAATGTTCTGGATGCTTCAAACAGCAGCAGCTGTTAGGACTTTCAGGTTGGGGAACTGGATTAGGTAGTCATGAGAAGTAAGTTATTCTAGATGTTTAAATGGGAGCTTTTAGAAAGTCAGTGAACAGGGTAAAGAATAGCAGTGCAAACTGTTTCTGGTTATTAAATGTAAACACATGCCTGTCTTTTTGCTGTTTTCACTTCCCATTTGGTGGCTCACGGGCTTGTGTGGAATGACTGTGTGCACAGCACTTGTGTTGAGTTGGTTCCAAGAGGTGACTGAGCTGCAGAACAGTTTCCATGTTAGTTTTCACAAATTTATGAAGTACTTGTAAATCTGGCTTTTGTGTTAGTCAGAGAAAAGACATGAAGGGGTATATGTGAGTATATGTATTAGCTCTTATTTTTGCTTGCTAGACAATATTTAAATGTCCAGTGCAGTATGTAAGATTGCTTCTGTTACAGTTAAATTTATTGTAGGAAATTATACTTGATTCTAGGCAGGATTTTCTGCTTTGAGTTTTTGCTCAGATGTGGAGAACTTGTGAACATACATAGTTGTTTGCTAATATAAAAATATGTTATGGTTAAACAAGCAAATGCAAACTGTTTGTGGCTTGAAAATAGGATAATGACTAGATGTGTATCCTTTTCTGCTTGGATACATCTGACTCCACACTGTTCTCCTTATTGAATACTACACTAGGCAATAGCCATTGTCTGCCACATCCTCTCAGAAGCTGTTTTGGTGCTGTACCACCAAATAAGACAGACAATGGCACAGTTCACATTTGGGGCCTTTTTCCCTACACACTCTGATTATAGTCTCTCCACACTGATTTTTTTACCAGATTTTTAGGAGCTTGCTACTTTCAGGACTTCTCTCTCTTTTGAAATCTGCCATCAGTGATAAGGGACAATATCTGATACACAATTTTAAAACATCCTGTGCAAGATTTTCTTTAGGAAGGAGTCTCCAATGAACCTGGTACAACCTTTCTTACAGGTCTATCCAATTATGTATAGCATTTCGTAAAAATTCACTGGAGTTAATGGCATAAAAGTAGAGAATCTTAGTAATGTGAAAGCTGATCAGTGGACAGACAGGGCTGAAATGCCAGTTAATCCCTGGCTGGGCAGATGCAGCTGTTCCTTTTTTACTTTGTCAGCCTACTCGTGTGAGCAGGTCATTGTCTCTTTGGTGAGACAAAAGAGTGGGATGCTTGTGTGTAAGGGTTAGATCAGCCCGTGGGATCAGGGTCTGGTTAAGGGAGTTTGTTTTTATCAGCACATTCTGAGGCAAGTGGAAACTGGATGATTTGGATTGTGGAAAGTCCCTGAAGTGTGCATATGTTCAGCTTATTAGCTTCATGTATTTGGGGACTGTAAAATCAGTGACAAAACCACCATTTTTTTCTTTCTTTTTTAAAGTTTTTTGTTGTTGTTGTTGTGGTCTCTTTTTATTTTGGTAAAAATAGTAAAGGCATTGAGACACTTTCTGGAAACAGAAAACATTCCCAGCTTTTATGGTTATGTGGTCAGTAAGCTCTTGCTTGTTCCCTTATAAGCAATATTCTTAACAGGAAAAAGTTGCTACTATTTCAGGTCACTGTGTGTGTTTTATTTTACAGTTGCCATGGTGCTGGTAAGACAGATATGTTCTGTAGTTGTTTGTCTTGTTTTAAGATGTGAATTTTATTTTCAGCACTGTATTTGCAGCATAATAGCATGTGCAGTAATTTTCCATACTTCACCAAAGTTGCCCACACTGGAGTTACTGCACTGTTTTTTTCTTGTTTGTCATATAATGTTTTACATGGCCACTTTTGGTACACTAGAGTCAATAGCTTCCACATAGAGCCTTTGAATTTTGGATATTCTATAGCCTAGTGGATACTTAGAGACATTATGTCATGGTTGCAGTCTTACACAAACCAGAGAGCCTAATCTAGTAGTTTTTTATACAGCTCAATAAACTTGGCTGAGCTACAGCTTATCTTCTGAGGAGGTATCCAGTATTGATTTAAGGACTTCAGGTGATGGAGAATCTAACAAAGATTAACTGTAAGTTGTAGCTACTAAATTTTACTGAGCTCTGTCAGTGTTTAAAAATGTAGCTTTACTTAAAATAAAGTGCAGCAAAGCAACAGCGGCAGCAGCCATAGCCAAGATCCACCACCTCTCCTTTGTTTTCCTCATGTTTTCTCTTTTTTTTAGTGAGATTGTCATCACGCTGTTCGGAATCAAATCTCACTGTACTCCAGCTTTTAGTTATTGCTATTACAGAAATAATTTTAGGGGAGTCTGTAAGGTTTTCAAAGTAAATTTGACAATCTGAAGTGTGTTGGCATAACTAGAAATGAGTCAAGCCCAAGACACTGACACTGGCATTGAGCTGCGGTTTTTCCCTGCTGCAAGTTCCAGTTACTTTAATGACACCTGTCGTTGGTTCACTGAGAATCAGCTTTACTGGCTGACATGGGTCTGTTTATCACACAGGAAACTGCAGTGAGGTGCCTGCAAGTGTCACAAGGCTCTCTTCCTCTTACCCCTACACGTGGCATTCAGCTGGAATATAGTATTGAAGAAAGAGAGAATTTTTATGTTGCTGTGTTGTAGTCAGCTAGATCAAGTAAAGCAAATCTGTTTTGTCTTTGCATCTCTTTGGCCTTGCCTTTTTGGTTTATTTGTTTGCTTGTGGAGATTTTCTTTAGGTTTTTTTTGTGTGTTTTTTAAAATAGCTGAAAATACGGATCAGCTTTGGAGGAAATAGTGAAAGGAAAGAAGCCCATAGCTACCAAAACAAACTTGACTGATGCTGTGTCATGAGAGAGTAGACCTGTTCATCAAGTTTATTAGCAGTGCATGTAAGAAAGATGTAAAAGCATTTTCTGCTGTTGCAGGATGCTGGGTTTGAGAATAACAAAAATTCAACCCTTATAATTACAGCAGTGACACAGCCAGAGGCTGGTTTGGGGTTGCACCACTTGTGTATCCTTTCCACAAGGTATCTAAAATCTAATTAGTGAAAAGGGATACACAAAACACCCACCTGTCTTTTTAGTTGAATTTGCTTCTTGTTGGACAGTGTTTAGGGGCTTTTGAATTAAAAGCAGTTAAAAACTGTATTGCTGCTTTCAGCTGTTTCTTTAACCTTGCTGAAGTCATCCCTGAGTAGATATAAGGGCAAAGAATTGCTTTGCCAACCAAAGATATTTACAGAAGAGGGAGTTCGTGATTTCTGTCACACCTGTTTGCCCTCATGGCTTGTTTTCTTTAAGGTTCCAAGAGAACTTAAAGAGCTCCAAGAGACTGTTTTTCCTGTATACATATACAAGAGTTAAGTTTCTAAACTTGAGGCATTGGTTTTCTGAGCATCAATATGATCAACTATCATTCAAGCTAGCAGAAACTTGACTGAGAGTAAGAATTGACTCAAATTCAAGTTACTGGAGTGGCAGGTGGGTGGCATCCTCTTTTTGGATGAGCCATTTCTCATCACAGATGTAATCTGAAGATTATTACCATTGCTTTATTCTTAATTCATATGCAGTTTATAAGCCAGCTTTTGTGCCTGATAAGAACATGTGGTCTTGAACCATTTAAAGTTTTCCAGGATTTGGAGTTTATTACTGCTGTAAAAGACTTCAATAACAGACTTCTTTCAGTTGGCTTTCTGTATTTATTTTATGTTTATTATTTTAAAATTGATACTCATCCTGACAAATTATGAAACAGGCTTTCAATTATTCAGTATGCTGTTTTGGTTGAGAGAGATCCTTCTTAATTGTCTCTGTTTTCTTTTCTTGGCATATACATCTTCTTTCCATGACACATATTTATATTAAGTGGTATAAAAACTATGAACTCAGCTTCTTCAAGGGATATGTTACAAACAGACTGTGAGTGTAAATCAATGCAATTATGTGCTGGCAATTAAGAGGTTAAATAAGTTTCCAATTTAAGAAACAAGGTGGGAAGGTTGTCTGAAGCCACTTGGAGCTGTGTCTTTCCAGCAACCACAGGTCAACAGGGTACCCATGTCACATAGGATAACCAGGTGGCACACAGTACCTGGGCCCTCTGGAGCTTACACAGTTCTGCTGCTGCTGCTGCTTTTGCTATGTATGACGTTATGTCTCTGTGTTCCCAAAACTTGCCTTCCAAGATGTACCTCAAACAAAACACCTTGCTTGATCCTAATGTTATAGGTGGCATTTAGGACTTTTTTAGTTTTAGGATGTAACTTTTTAACAGAATCTGTAGTCAATGGTGGAAACCAAAAGAACATCAAAGTGAAAAATGTTTTGGCTCCTTAACTTAAATGCTAACGTCAGCTCAGCTGAGCTCCCAGATTCCCATTTGGCAAAAGACAGATTACATAAGCAGCAGTAATTTTCCCCATGCTTGGAAAGAATTGGTCAAAATGCTTAGCAACTCCCCACAAGTGCAGTGAGCTGCTGCCTGCAGTGCTTGGTCAGAAAGCTAAAACCTTTTGGCAGGACTGTGGTCAGCCAGCCCAGCTCTGCCTGCGTGGGCCAGGGAGGCCTGTCTGCTCTGCTGGCCACCACTCCTCTTCTCTTCCCAAGGGGATGTGCTGGACCAGCTGTGTGGCAAAGCCAGCTTGGGAGCTCTGGGTGGGGCCAGCCTGAAGGTACCCACAGTTACGGTGAATGTTGAATGAGGTTTATGGAGTTCTTTGCCTGATAGTAAACTAAAAGTTTTAAAAAATCACAGACAAATGCTCAATGCATCTCCTAGAGCAAGGGGGACTGGCATTTGGAAAATTCACCTTTGCATTTGTTTGGAATTTATTTTCATGCTCTCTGTGAGGATTGTTGTCTGAAATGAAGTGCCTCTGTTTGTGCTTCCAATACGGATGCCTTTCATTCTTCCTCTAAATTATACCAAATGCTCAGCAGGAAGAGCAGATGTTCAGCAATTACAGAAAAATAAATTAATTGAAAAGGAAAATAAATCTGGAGGTGGGGCAGGGTATTTCAATTGCCAGGTCACTCTAGTATAGGACAATCTGCTACATGTTGTGAGCACAGACAAAGGCAGACAGAGGATCCCAACTGGTACCCTGCCCTGGACTCCTCCCAGGCCAGCACTGGAGCTGTCAGCCCACCAAAGTCCTACCTCACCAGGCCCAGAGGAGCACAGGGACACAATGACAGGCAGAAAACTAATGAAGACACAAAGGAAGGGACACCATGGCTAGAGTCCTCTCCAGGATTGCCTCAGCCCCAGAGTCCAGATCTGAAACCCATCAAGATGAGTCAATGCCAGAGCACTTTTTGGAGATATCTGGGTAGCAGCTGGAGTGGGCTTGTTTGTCCAGGTGCCAGCAGCTGGGAGCACTGGGATCTGGAAGTGGCTACTGGGCAGACTCTGTGAGCCCAGCAGCTGAAGGAATCTGTATTGCTCATGTGTGTGGACATGCATGTGTGTGTATAAATATTACTAGGAGACCCCTTCCTGTTCAGCTGAGGAGGGGCTGTGTTTTCTCTACTGAGAACACATTTTCAGCCCTGCTGCTGGTTGCACCTGGGAGCATGGGGCTGTGCTGTGCAGCCTCAGTTCTTCTGACAGCTTTGTCAGATCAGGCCTATTCCACTTATTCTCCTACTGATAATCACTTAAAATCAAGTAGATGAGGAACATGCAAACTGAAATTTTTTAGAGACTGGTAACCATATGTGTTTTCAGACTTTGTACAGTACCAGGTGAGCAGCAGGAGCTTGAGCTAGTAGTATGGATAGGCAGTGAAGGAAATTATATGGCCAAACTGACTAATAAACTAATTACTCAGGTATCACCAAAGGGGAAATCTGATGAGGCAGATATAATCTAAATTGGGGTTTGAACTAGCTAGCAGCTGCAGAGGATGGATCAGTTTCTATATTTTAGTGCAAATAAAGAGCCAAGGCTGAAGTTTTATGTCTTTAGCAGAACACAACAGCCTGAAGAGCTCAATAGAGGAGGTAATATGGAAGAAGAATGGCTTTCATTACTTTAGGAGAAGGAAGCAGTAAATCTGCAGCATAGATTTTAGTGCCATATGAGGTGAACTCACCCATGCTTGCTTGCTGAGATCACATGAGATGCCTAAGTATGTTTTTTGATAACACACGTTTTTGAGTGCTTTGTGTAAGCTCCTATGTAAGAATCCTTTAGTGCCAGTCTTCTGTTTAATACTGTCCTATCAGGTGCTGAAGTTAAATTTGGCTCCTACTTTTGAAAGGTTTTGTTGATGGATTGCCTGGAATCTGTGAGCCATAACCTCTGGAAAAGTGTTATTTTGAAGCCTATTTTTACGTTGATACTGAAACCATTAAATCTGGTAACTGAAGCAGCAATTGTTTTTATTCTAGCAATGGAAGCTGAATTTAGAACATTGTTTTTATTGCAATTAAGAAATCCCTCGAGGAGGAGCCCTGCAACATCTTATTTAAAGGGTTAAAATCCTTGTTATGTTATTCAGCTCTCATTTAACTCTGATGATTGTGTGGGTTTTGGATTAGCAAAACCACAGCTGTTCCCAGCACCTTCTGGTGCATCAAATGGTTGTGAAAGGTGTAAGTGCAGAGTAAGGACTCTTCTAATAACAGTGCCCACTGCTCCTTAAAACCTGCACTGCTTCTTATAGAAATCTGGCCACTTGGGTTTTTTTGAAGGATAATATGGCATGTGTGTGCTTAATTTTAATTTTATACATGGTTAGTTTGATTTATGTTTTAGACTTTTCTGGTCATCTTTTCCCAGTTTGTCTGCATAATTAAAAATTTACTTGAAACACTTCTGCACTTCAGTTACCACTGACTAGTACCAAAATTACACCATGTAGTACATCTGATTGGGGCAAGTTGACTTTTGCTTTTTTAATATTCTACCTGAAGTGTTTTGCCTTCACTGTGTTAAAATATGAGAAATTATAAACCCAGTAGCGTTCAGATGGTTTCTTTGTAGTGTACAATTGTTGTTAGCTGTCTCTCCACAAAACAGACACAGCTTGACTGACTTTGAAACAAATTACCCCAGTTTTCAGGGCCAATAACCAAAATCAAGGAATTCTGTTTTCTTCTGGAAAAGTGATAGAAAGAAACATCTAAATGAAACAGCTAAATTAAATATTAGCATCTTTTGGAAGCAAATAACTATTCAAAATATGTAATAAAATTTACAGTTATGGTTACAAGATGATCTAACTAAATTTCATTTATATTTTGCAGATGCATATAAGGCCTGTTGAGGCAAGTCCAGCCATGTGCAGAAATTTAGGAACTTATTTAATTTCCTGATTGAGCTTCTTGTTTTGGTCATTTTGATTTCAGGGGCATTTGGGTCTGTTTTTTTAAAAAAAGCTTGTTAAGTATCTGTATTTTCTCTGAGGAGTTCAGAAATAATGTTCCAGTAATACGTGAAGATCTAAAATGGTACTTTACATTTATTGTATGACTGACTTCGCTATTTAGAGGAAAAACTGCTCAATTGACCACAGAATTTCTTAATTCTCTTTCTTTGAGAAATTTTGAGAAATTGAGAATTTGAGAATTTCTTTGAGAGAAGTCTGCTATATCTGATGTGGTGTGTTGTTTTATGATGCTAAGATCTGCTTGTAAAATACCAAGAGAGTGGGAAGGTGGAGTACTGTGTAAGAAATACCAAAGGATGTGAAATTTTAATTTTGGAAGAAAAGTTTAAACATTAGGTTCTTGTGAAAATGTAGCAAAAAGCTTTACATTAGTACATATATTGAGGAAGTTTAATGTCAGATTCCTTTTGTGTTTTTTAATAGATAAGTGTCTGTGACTAGAAAGTAAGTTCTGAATTCCACAAAATCAGTAGGAAGTTTGCCATTGAATTCTGTTTGACTAAGATTTGGCTTATGGTGTTTATGACACTCAGGCTGGATTCCTTTCTTAGTCACACTGGTGAAGCTCAAAACCGTTTGCTGCTCACTGGTTGTAATCCACAGCAGTGGCTTACTGTACAGAAAACCCCTCCAAATAGATGAAGCATTCAATAAGAAAAGCTTTGGAAAGATTGGCTCTGCTGGGGGCAAGTCTCAGGCCATCTCATCAGACAAAGAAAGGTGAGGCATTCCTTAATGTAGCATGGAGAACAGAGAACTTCATTGTTCAAAACCAACTTTTTAAGCTTCAACCAGGAAGCATAAGAACAAAATATTTCATACTTAAGCATAAGTACAAAATATGCTTCAAATTTGTCTGCTTTCCCTTTTCTTGTGGATCAACAGTGAAGTGTTTCAGATGTTCAGTTCAGATGTTTCTAGGAAGACCCAGCTTTATTTCAGATGTTTGTTGTGAGTCTATGCTCTCCATTCAGACAGGTCTCTGTGGGCAGAAGTAGATGGAGCTTCTGCCGTTGTTCCAAGTGGGTTCCAACACAAAGGCTGTTTCCAACCTAAATGATTTTGTGATTCTATGGCATTTTGTCAATGTGATGGCCAAAGCAAGCAAGTGGTTATAATTCGTCCCTTCCACTTTTGGCGTTAATGAAGAGAATGGAATTGATAGACACATTAATTATTCTGTTACATTCTTTCCAAAAGAAAAATTCCCAAATTACAGTAATTTCATGGAAGTATTGCAGCAATGCTTTTTAATCAGAAATCTTAATGGCAAGAGGATGAAAATTACTATCCGTATTGGGATTGCATAACAGACCACCAGACATCAAGAAATATCCATAATAGGAATTTTGGTTTATAGTCTTTTTAGTTTGAAGCCAAGAGATCTAACAATCCTGTTACACAACATACTTACGCACTTTGCTAAGTTTTGATCATTAGACTCCCCATGGAGTTTGAAAGAAAGGAAATAAAAAGCCCATGACACTAGTTTTGTTGACCCTCTTCCAACCTGCTAACAGCTCTTGTTATTTTTATTGTTTAAGGAAAAAAATAAAAAAATTAAAATTGTCTTGCAAGAGCATGGGATTCCAGCTATTCTGCAAAAGATAAAAATTCTGAATGTTTTATAGGATGTAAATTGCCAGGGTTAGAGGCTGTGAGATTTGCACTCTGGCTTTTGAAACACAGCTTCAGAGAATTGCCAGTGAAATACTTTCAGAAATGTGCTTTACCTAGAATTCTAAATGAATCTCACAAGGCTTTAAATGACCTGTGTCATAGAGTCACTGTGGTTACGTGTGAGAATACTTTGTAATGCTGTGTTCCATTTACTACGTGACTGGCAGAGCTTCAGAAATACAGTGCTTTGGAAAATCACATTAAATATTTTCACATGCTTCAATTGACTCTTAAAAATCTTCTGAAACACAAAAGAAATTCTTAGTCACTGCAAGAACATGTAATGGATCTAACTGCTGTATTGCCTCATTTTTCACAATTGTTCTGTTTAGCCATAAGCATATGTATTGCCACTATTTGAAGACTTCGGTCAGGATTTCTTTGCACCAACAGAAAAATTCCTATTTAAGTCAACGGCACAGTAAAGACCCCCTGTAAGCTATCTGAGGTAATAAGGTCGAGGTGTGAGAGAGAGCTGAGAATGATTGGGATCATTCACAAAGGATGGGAAGAATTGCCTGATGCAGGATGAGAGACTAAGGAGAAAACAAGAACCAGTTTTATACTAGATTACACAGCAATGCAGACCAGTACAGTTACATATGGTAGACCTTCCTTTACTTGATTTTGTGGGGTCCTCCCATGTCTTCATCTTCCTTCCTAACAAAATGGATGGCAATTTACTTCCTTCACAGTATCACAGTTTCATCCTGCAGCCTTTTAACTGGGAGAACCAACTAAGATGTTTCAGTAGAAAAAGGTTTGTGAAATACCACATAATTTGAGTTTTAGAAACATAAATGAGACATTTGCCTACCTGGCTCTGAATGCACTTGCCTGCCTGCATGACCTAAAAGTCCTGACATGGTGATGCAAGATGTTTCCAGCCTACAATTTATTTAGGTTAGTGCTACTTCCTTAGGAAGGCAATTTATTGGTTTTATGTGACAAGCAAGTCAGAGCTGTGTACTGTCTTGGACATAATGAGCTATGTCTCTCTGTCACGTCTGAATGAAAGATTAGAAAAAACCCACCACATTAACCTGTAGGCTTTTTCCCCCCACCTCCTGTTTCTTCATGGCTTACAGAGGTGGTGGATCTCTACAGCTGCCAAGAAGTGATCAGAGGGTGTTACTGTGAGCCAGCTGTGAAGGCTTCCCTTTCCATGAGTCAAATCAGTCTGCAAACTTCATCTTTTTTTACTGCAAAGACATCTTAAGGCATCTTACTCCTTAAGAAGGAGTTCAAGAGCAAGTTAAAAGTAGAGTGAAGCAGCCTTGTTACAAGTAAATGTTAGTTATACATAAGATTGTTACAGACTGAATATATTTTCCCTCATTTGTAGTTTGAATGAAATAAATATTCAAATGAGCCTTGGCCTCAAAATTAAACAGTTAAACAAAACCCATGGAATTACACATTCTTGTCTCTTTTAAGACTGGCATCAATTTTTCTGTGTTTTTATTTAGAATGTGTTTTAAACTGCTTGCTACATTTCCTAGGATTTTAATCTGGTTTGGATTAAAGTTTTCAGATGGAGGGACCGTCTTACTCCTCTGAATTAAACATTGCATAATGAAATTGAGTTGCTCAGGGCTTATGCACTGAATAATAGTGCAACTGTACTGTTGCTTTGTTCCTACATAATTATACTCACTTTATTTGCCAGTGGCTACAGAAAAGCTTAGTCCATTTATTTAGATTTTGTCTTTGAGATGTCTGCTATTCCTAATGATTGCATGATTTGTAACTCCACATTCCTCACCACCATGCCAATAAAAGAAGTGTCATTTCTTAGGGATGAAACTGTTGGTTCCAAATGATTTTATATAGACCCCACATATATCAAAACAGCTGAAGGAATTGTGTAGACAATCAAGGGTAGGATCTCATTAATTTCCTTTTAGTTTAAAAATGTGTGCCCAGTTTAGAGCAGTTCCTTTTACTGGACTGTACAAACATAGCCAAAAACTGAGGGGAGCTATTGAGCCACTCACTATCTATCCTGAAGTTATTAAAAAAAAATCCAAACCTGTAAATTATTTGGAGGAAAAACAACAGAACAGAGAATAATCTGCCAGATTATTATACATGGGTACTTGGGAGTGGTGTAAGCACATTATGTTGGATTAATGTTAAGGGTCAGCCAAGAAGGAAAGCTGCTGGAGTCTATCCTTTGGTGTCCCTGTGCATGGAGAATCCTGCTGGCACTCTTGATCCCTGACAGTGTAAGATCAGTACATCGTTGGCCGTGTAAAATCAGCTTATCACAGGAATTTGTCCTAATAGGCTGGCTAATCTTTTAAATTTGGTAAGTCAAACAACTGCAACTCTGAACTATGTTTGGTAGGGAAAAAACATATTCTCTGTAAAGTGTATCCTAGAAAACACAGAAGGGACTAAGTGCTCAATATTCTATCCATACGTGGGGATAAGCGTTTCCGTAGTTTCAAGCACTGACTGTGTTCATCAGTGCTTGGTGATTAACTTCTGTGGGGAATAGACAGTAGAGGGGCCCTTGGATCCTTACCTGAAAATGCATAATTTTGAGCTATTTTGCATCTGGAAGGAAGGAAGTTCCAATTTTTGAGGTCAACCATATTAACAAACCTCACTAGATATATTTTTAGTTCACTGAATGAAAGTCAGATTTGGCTGGTGAAGAATGTGTTTCCTTCTGCTAAGTGTGTTAGCTGATACTTTATTACAGAATGTTTTCTTTCCCATTTTTCTTGCATCTGGCAAAGTGTAAAACTTCCAGTTTGCACTTGGCTCCAGAGAAGACTTTCCCCTGCTTTCTCATCAAATTTCTGTATGTAGCTTGTCAGTAGCTTTTATGGTATTGTGGAAAAGTCACTATTACTGTGAAGAAATGGGAAAATTGCTAATTCTTGTATAGATTCAAAGTAGCAGATGCTTGCTAATGTCTTCTCAAGAATGAAATTTAATTGCTACATGCTACTAGACTTTAGGATCATCAGGGGACCATTATCTCACTATAAAAATAATTAAAACCCTCTTTCAGGATAATGCACGTGTGGCTAATATAAATGTTGGCCACAGGCATTGCATCTGGGGATTTTATGATTGAAGGTATTTTGAGTGTCACATTGTGATCTCACGTCTGTGGGTACAATTCCATTGACTTCATTTGAAATTGTTCTGTTCTCATCTGTGAGATCACAGTTCCTAAAACCCAATTCCTAATATTTTTGTCGTGTTCTCTGCCCATCTCTTAGGACATGAGAACATGGAAATGGAGCAACTTTTGAGTACATTTGGTTTTCATAATGGTGCTTTGAGCTGGTTTTGTTTCAGTTATATGTAGAATTGTAAAGCCTGGGGGCCAGAGCAGCGAGTTAGCCTTGGGATGCCCTGAAGTATGTCTCTATTCTCTTGCAGAACCTACTGTAAATGTTTATGGTTTTTAATATTTGGACTCAAAACCAAGATGTTCTCTGTGCTCTGACTGGGGTGTACCTGTCACTTGAGATTGATGTGTCCTATCAGCTTTTGAATAGAATTCCAGATTTTTATGAATGAGGTGTTTCCAGCACCAGGATAATACCCAGATATCAGTGTAGTACAGCTTGGCTACATCAAGAGAAAGATTTTTTTATTAGCTGGGTGTGAGACTTTGGCTGCATTAGATGCAATTCACCAAAAGCTGTTTTTCTTCATCTTTCTAAGGTCCTAAAAAGTATGATTTTTTTTTGGTACTGGAAAAAACAAATTTTTTTTGCCAAAAACTGATGTCTATTGTGAAAGGCCGAGTAGAGGCACGTCCAGTTTTCTAGAATTGTGATTGATAAGTACGTTAAAATGTATGTGCACCTCTTTGAGTTGCTGACATTATATAAGCATGGAGTATTGTACTTTTAAAATTATTTCTTCCTTAGTTGTTCATTTGCCTCTAAGGGAAGAAAACACAAAAATGTTGATCTCAGAGTACTGAGTATTCACTAGTCTTCAACTGCTTGGAACAAATTGCAGCATACTGGGGTGGGGAGTGGGGGGGATAAATATTTAGGGAAGATCACTGTAAATTTGTTTAACCTAAGCAAAAGACTTTTCCTTGGAATAGTTTCTCTGAGATGTTCTCCTGATATGGTTGTTCTAGTTTAACTTAATCTCAAGGCCATTTTGGTGGCAGGGGACCAATAGACCAATACAGGGCTTGTATTGTTTGCAGTGCAGTCCACATGAGCTTGTCAGAGACTATATGAATGGAGAACAATGCCAGCTGCCTTCATCTATGGGTCCTAATGCTGCAGCTCAGGCAGCTGAGGTGCCTGTGATTTAAGGCCTACAGGTCTTTGAGGTCATCACAGTAGGAAAAAAGTGAAAAGATCTGAATAAAAGAATGTGGCTTGCTGCTGTGATAGGTGTGAAATTCTGGGCCCCTCATATGTATCTTTTGCTTTTTTTCTGCGGGGTTGTTGTTTCTCAAACCTTTTATTTCCCGGTTAGTTTCCTCTGAAACTCTGCAGCATGTTAGAAAGATAATCTTCAGAATTAGAGAATATTTAAATGCATACTTTATAGAGTAGATTTCTTTCATGTAGTAAGGGGGAAACTCAGATGAGACTCACCTGCATGGGACAGATCCCAGAGTGGACAAAAGCTGAAATATTTTGACATCTCAAACAGGTTTCTCTCAACAGAGCATGCACATAGGATGGGGATTTTCAGAAGTGCTCATCAGGAGCTGGATTTTCTGCCCACTGAAATGTGTTGCTTGTTCTGGAGGTTTTTGTTGCTGTTTATCTTCTACTGACTTCTCTGGGAATGGATCTCGACCAAACTAATTCTTAGTACTCTAATGTAGTGACCATGTTTCTTGAAGAACATTGGTTACCTGCATCTCTAGTTCTCTCTATAGCTTCACAGGTGTATGTGTGTGCATGCACTACAAGTATGGATTTTCTTGTGACCTGTTTCTCCTGTGCTCCCTCATTGGATTAAAGTACTGCTTTAAGCCCAGCATTATTTGTATGTAGGGTTTGTGTTTTAAATTTCTCTAAGTGGTTTTAATTCCTGCTAAATGTTGTTTACTTCCTGCCTATGAATAGTAAAACTTCAATGTCTGTTTTTCATATACTGTTTCAGGAACTCCATGCTATCCTAAATGGAATGCCCTAGGGAACAGCAGATGAGGTCAGCTCTGCTGCTTACTTATCTTGGGATTCAGACCTTCCGCCCTTGTTCTTCAATAGTAACATTCTTGGTTCTGAGCCACTATTGAAAGGTGAAGATCCCATGGAGAACCCATATGGTCCACCTGGAGCTGGTGGTGTTGCTGTTGGGGGGAAGGCCTTATTTCAGAAGGGCAGCCATCATCGTCAGGGGCATTTGGTAACTTCTTGCACTCTGAAGTAAGGGTAAAGAATTTTTTCCTTTGATGAGGATCAGATGGAATTTCAAATATATTCACCTCTCTTGGGTTCTGTATTAACCTGTATCTTCATCTTTGATCTACAGCATACTGACAGAGCTGAAGGGTGACATGAGTACTTTGAAGAGCGTAAAGGCTGAGCAAGCTTTGAGAGAGGAGGGCACCCAGCCACTCTTTGAAATGATTGCTCATGTTTCTGTGCAAGATCTATTTTTCTGATTGGTAACTTCTGAAATTTTTTCTCATGTGGTGACTTCATTGTTCTCTATTGCACATCTTAACTATATTTTAAAAGAACTTGAGCTGATGCCAGCATCAACATGTCTGAGCAGTTTTGACACAACATAGGTAGCTTTAAGCCTGAGGTCATATGGAAAACGTTGCTTTAGGGACTAAAGTCTTAAATATAACACCAGCAGGAGTTTCCATAGAGATTTCAAGAGAACTGGGCAAGTAATTCTCTAGAGTTGACTGCAATAGCTTTTGTTATCTGCTTCATAAACTTTGGGATTAAATATAGTGGGTTTTTTTGAACAAGTATATTGGGGATGGGATAGGGGGATGAACTTGGCATGGAAGTTAACATTTTGCAGAATATTGATTCAACACAATGCTGAATAACAGACTGCTTAAATTACGTTATCACTAGGAGAATGTAGTCTGATTCCATTTGCAATTAAAAAAACTAATGGTAATTAAAAAAAGACGGTCTATTTTCAGCTAATCCCCATGTTTGTGCTCCCCTATTTTTTCTCTTGAGTACTTTTCTTATGGCTGTTGGCAGATTTCAGATACCAGTTGGAAAGAAGTAACTGACTTTGTTTTAGAAGTGATCCTGCACAATATCTTGTCTGCAGATAAGTGACTCCCTCCATGACAGCAAAGCTCTTGTTTTCTTGGCACATCCATTAAGAACAGTCATGCCTCGAAAAGCTTTGCTCTTTATTGAGTGTTTGAAAGAGCTGCTCCCAATCTAGATGAGTGAGAAGCAGCCTTGCTTGGAACAGATTTGTATCCACAGCTTCCTCCAATCAGGCAGCTGCAAATGCCATGGGTACCTCTCAAAGTATTTGGCCTTTCTCGATGGGCAAGTCAAAGGAATTGTTACCCTGTACCATATTGGCTGCACACATTTCTGTTCCACACTGCACTGGGGCCTCACCTCACTCTGGACCTGAACTTCAAAGAAGAAGTGTAAAAATTAGGAAGTCTAGTATGTCATGAAAAACCACTTCCGTATACAGAAAATATCCAACTTCATGTTCTTGTGCAGTGTTCAGCATATTCCAGTTCCCAGTGGAATGTTTTCATCATCCACATGTAGCTATTGCTTAGGCTTTTTAAAGTCTTGCACAGGGGGATAAGGTGGAGGTGGCAATGCTGTGTTTGGATTGACTGTGGTAATGAAAAGCATGTCCTGAACACTTCTTTTAAAGTGTCACTGTTGTGTTGTGGTTGACTGCCAGCAAGTTTGCTCGACACAGGTAAAGTGTAAATAACATCAGCTCCTTTGGTGTTTTCCACTGAAGGGAATGGCTGAGCTGTTCAGGCAGTCTCAGCTGGGACACCCTTAGCTTCACATTAGCTCTGCCAGGACACCATTTGGAGGATGTTGATGGACTGCAGTGGGGATCATTGTGTAATGTAGGTAGGAATGATAATTTGTCTCAGGCCAAAAAGTGCAAGTGCAATTTAGTCCACTTGTTAAGCCAAAATCCATTGCTCTCTGTGCTGATTCACAGTGGGAGCTGACATGAAGTATCAAGGAGGGATTAGTGTGCACAGCATGCTGTGGTTAAGAGCCTGTGCCACTTGGTCAGACCACAACATGAAGCTGTGGTGAGTGTTGAGTTGCTAATGTCTCCTCAGGTTACTCGACTTGGGTTTGTGTGCAAACAGAGCAAGGTGGCTGAGTGGCAGGCTGGCTTCAGAGCCAGGGGTTTTAGAGCACTGCTGAAGAATAGGCCTGAAATATCACCACTTCCAGTCCCTCACTAACAGGAGCAGCTGCACTGAAGCCTTACTGAGGAGAGAGAGCTGGTCTGGATTTAAACTGATGTTTTAAAAATACTTTGCTGCTTTTTTCTTTCATATAGATTCCCATGTACTGGTGAACTATCAAGGCTCTCCAGTGCTAAGAAAGTGTATTTTGTTGAACTTCCTCCTCACGAGTTTCATGTTGCTATGCAGCAGTCCATTCATGGAGGGTTTTTTTTAGAAAGAGATGTTTCAGCCTTGCATTTCTCTAATGTCAAACATTAGCCTTTTCAAAATCTCATATTACTGGGGAGAGGTGGTCTCCCATTCCCTTGCCTCCCATGCATGTCTTTCTGGCCCACTTTTTCTCACATCAGGGATCTGACTTGCTCAGGGGTTCCCTGTAGCCCATGTTCACTGACAGTATGACCCAGCCCTGGCAGAGCAATTTTGCTGAAATGGTTTTCCCACTGCATGTTGTGGAAGAGGCACTGTGCCTATGTTGGTGGTGGCAGACATGCCTGAATTCCTGCGTCACAAAATACTCTGAGTTGGAAAGGATCCACAAGGATCATCAAGTCCAACTCTAATGTGAATGGCCCATATGGGGATTGAACCCACAACCTGCCTATTCTTAGCACCATGCTTTGACCAACTGAGCTCATCTGTGAGAACTGGCAAGAAATGCATGTTCATCCCAAATTCCTAAAATAAGTGGCTATTGACTTGGGGAGTGTGAAAGCAATGGAAAACCAGGGACAAGAGATTAAACTCAGATCCTTGCCTGCTTGCCTATTATAAGTTTCACAGATGTGTAGGACCTGTTGTATTCTGGTCCTTTCTCTAGACTTCAGGTGCCAGATCTTTGTCTCTGTTGCAGATCCCAGCCGCAGATGAAGGCAACCAAATCAAACTGTTCTTAAGTAACCACATCGAAACAATCTAGGAGATTATGGTGAAGAATCTGCTCCTAAAGCTTTTACTTATGCTGGAGTCTTCATGGAGGGAAGGATGCAATTGTGCTAGATATTCAGATATTGTTGAATATCTGAACTCCCCCTCCCTGTTGCTGGCTCTCAAATATTTTGTTATTGCCAATTCACTGACCTCTCCTTTGCTGATTGCGCAAGACCAGGTTGAAGATCTGTCATGTCATCACCTGGGAAACTAGAAAATAAATGGAATAAGTCCCATTAAAGGATCTATAGATAGGGATTGAGTGGAGAGGGTTGGAGTAGATAGAAATATATTTACTGCAATCATAAAGCTTTTTAAAAATCATTTTTAAAACAGAGGTGTAAGAGTTCTGTCACTGTTGGTAATTTCGACTTGTGAAAAATAGCATTCAAAGCTATCTGTGGGATGGAGAGAAGATGGTGGTATTAGGTAGCGAGATTTGATGCAGTTGGGGTAGGTGGACAGAGCTGTAGGGAGTGCACAGCTCTCTTGCCACACTGTTCAGTTTCTGGGACAATGAAGGTTCAAGAGAAGATGTGCCAAAGCTCAGTTCTCACTCACTGGTGAGACCCTCTGGGCAGTGCAATCACATGTCTGAATCTCCTGTGTCTGAGTCTCCATTCTGTGCTGCCTGTGGTGTTACCACTGCTGCTCTTGCGGGCAATGTGTGTGATATGTGCTTGCCCAGGTCAAACTCCTTAAGGGTGTGCATATCTGGTCTGGCACAACTGTTTTAGCCTAGAAATTCACGCATCCTTTTGTACTGAGGCTACATCCTCACACAGTCATCTGTGGTGGGAAATAGTTTCCCCTTCATTATTACAGCAGCAGGGAAGTATTATGTGGCATGATAAGGTTTGTACAAGCACCATCTTCCTGCTGTGGTTTTTGCTGGCTAGTTTTTTCACAGCCTGCTTTCTCCAGTCGCCTGCAGATCTCCCAGGTGCATGGTTTGCTTTTGCTCTGTGACTCCCCTGGATCATCACGAGCAGGGTGAGCAGTAAACAGCCTGAGTAAAGGGCCATTGCCAGGCTGGTTTGTGCAGCTGAACTGTGCGTGGGCATCGAAAGGGGCATGACTTGAGTAAGGGTGATGATAGGCTCAGTCTTCCCCTTTCCCCTCTTATTTAAGCAGTCACAGCTAGTGTTGACCAGGGATGTGTGATGAAAACATTCATAATAGGTATCTGTGCTCTGAAATACAGACCTTGAAAAAGTAAACTTAGCTACCCCAAGACACATGCATTAGCTCTACCCTGGTGCTTATTTCAGAATGGATGCTGTTCTATATTTGAATGTATATGCATGCAAATTATTTGAAAAGAGGCTTAGAAACAAGCAGGATCCTTTGCCACACCCTGTCATTGGCTTTTTTCTGTTTAATTTGGAAAATACAATATCTGCTTTTATAAAGATCCTTGCTGTGCTAGCAAATGTGTGTCACCCACTAGTTTGCTTCCTCCTGATCCAATGCTGGGAAAGATTTAGAAGAAAGAATGGAATAAATCATCCAAATGACTATGTTTTGCAGTGCCTGCCTAGCCAGATGAGTAGTTTTCTGAGCACTGGGATTGAACATGCTTACTTGCCTATAAATTTGTGTCCAGTGGTTGACTGTGAGTCTCAGTGGATACTTTTCCCATGGTTGAGGAATTTGCTGGGATGCTACCCTCTCTCTGGGATTGCACATGCCAGCCTCGCCTTTCACAAAGATAATTATAGAAATGCCTTCCTGCCTGTTTTCACAAAACTTGTAAGAACTTGCAGGAATTTGCTTTCTCCAGCTTTTTGTCAAACCTTGGCTCAATGGCTGTGGGCCAAGGCAGAAACTCTGGGATCAACACACTGACATAGACATACACACAGACATATTGTGGTTGTCATATATAAATCTTGATTCCCTAAGAAGCAAAGAAAAGGAGTGTGCAGTGGGAACTATACTGTGGGACAAGGAGTCACCAGGAGTGTCCTGAGAAATGGGGATATTACATATACCAAGCAAGGAGTGGAAGGAGTACAGCATCTTCTCTTTCCTTGCCTCTTTCAGCTTCCCTCTTTATGTGACACCAACACTATAGGGGATGCTTGGTGGCTTTTGTTTTCTTTTGTGATGTAACTTGTAACCCAAATTCAGCATAGTGGGCACTTGGAGAAACAGCCTCACAAGTAATAAGAGACAGGGAGGATTAGCCCTGTTTAACCGCAAAGAGTTTTCAGAAATAAGAGAAATATGGTACTATTTCTAGTAACCCTAAGGGAAATATGGTAACTGCAAGCATAAAAACAGAGGATTTTAGATGAACGAAGGCTGTTCCCACTCTGGTGGTAATTCACTCCCTGAAAATAATGAGCAGTTACATGTAACACTTCCCAAGTGTGGGAGAAGCATAGTTCACTCTTGCCTATTCAGCATGTGAAAAATAACGAGATGTAGAGACACATAAATAAATAGAAAAGCCACACATGGGCTTGGAGATGTTTTACCACATCAGTGAGATTTGCATACTGTTCTTGGCGTTGTGATTTAACTTGCCATGTGATTTGGGGAAAATCATCTTCCCGTGCTCTGGCATATCTGTTTTCACTAGAGACTATGGCTGCCCCCTGAAATCTCACTCTATTTGTAGAGAAGTTGGCTTTTTCTTCTGATAAGCTTTGTAGCATATATATATAGAAGGTGCTGGGAAAAGGACTGTATTTTGTAGTTTCAGGATGTAGTTTGGATTTTATTAGATTCTCAGTCTCAGACTTAAATTCAGAATGAAGAACTAAGGGTTTAACATGTAGGGTTTTAGCTCATGGTGTAGGATGAGATGGGGCACCAAACAAGCTTTTCAGATATGGAGATAAACCTGAGGAAGCAGGAGAAGAGTCAGGCGTGGAAGTGCAATGGTGTTTCTCAGAAACAACCTCGCTGTCAGCACAATGGCTCATGTCATGCTGTTAAGAAACAGCATCTCAGGGTCTGAAATGGAGTTCAGGTTTACAGGAAGGTCTTAGATGCCTTTCAGCTTGAGTGTGGGATCTGCTTTCATGATGATACTTTGGTGTATGGCAGTTCTAGAATGAGGTGTTTATGGGCGTGTGATAATTTATTCTGTTATGTACTGACAGGCCCACCTCCCTTTGTGTAAATGAACCTTAAAGGGAGACAATATAATCATGTTAGCAATTGCTTTAGCTGAGAATTAATTTAGCTGTGTAAATGAACCTTAAAGGGAGACAATATAATCATGTTAGCAATTGCTTTAGCTGAGAGAAGTAATAGTGTTCTTTCCTATATCTTCAGCTGCTCAACAGTTTTTGTGAGAAATTCCACTTCTGAGGCTAAAACTTCCCTGCATATACCAGCATTTATTTATTTTTGGCTTTTCTGAGAACAGAAGATTTCAGCCACACTACAGTAATGAAAGAAGAATAAAATGGGATTTTCTTTATCCCCAGAAATGTTGGTTTTAAACATCCTTTCAGCTGAGTGGATGAAATTATAAAATTGGGATGTGACAGTGATGCTCTAGAATTCTCATGGGGTGTCTGAGCTTGACTTCATGGTTTCATGCAGTTTTTTGTGGCTGATACAGAGCTGATGAAGCAGACTTTTCCAGTTCATTTTTTCTGAAGCACACAGCTAAGGAAAGATTGAATACAGAAGCATCTGCAGCTAATTTAGCAGCATAATCCAAGGAAGGATATTGCTGCAAATTGCTAGAGATCTGGCATGGTTGGTGGCCAGGCCAGAGAAGAATCTTTTGTGTGGCTGTCAAAATCAAGGTGCATCAGTCTCTTGTGCTCATATTTAAACTGAAGGAGAGGCAGCACTTTTCTAGAGTTTTCCAGTGGTCTGAAATGGCAGATAATTTATCAACAGTGAGGTGTTGTTTCTCCTTC
Source organism: Anomalospiza imberbis (assembly GCF_031753505.1). Taxonomy (NCBI): domain Eukaryota; kingdom Metazoa; phylum Chordata; class Aves; order Passeriformes; family Viduidae; genus Anomalospiza; species Anomalospiza imberbis. Next base: position 51,417,280 of record NC_089682.1, read on the forward strand.
CCCTTTTCATTGGTCACCCCCAGGAAGCTTGTTAATTGAAGAAAGGTAATTAGTGGAGCAGAGTATTTTGCCAACGACATTTAATGTTGGCATGACAGCCAAGTCCTCAGCACTTTCCCCAAGCACCTCACAGTCCAAATGGGCAATTGAAGATGGTTTCCTGGTAAAATTCATGTCCAAACTGGTGAGAAGAAGAAAGTACAGAGAGTAGCTGATGTCTGAAGAGAAATGTGATGGTTGTTTTTGGTTTTAATTTTGTTCTTAAGGTCCTTCCAAAAAAAGACTTGGCAGCCATTGCTGCTCTGATATTTCTTATCTCATTCCTTCCCTTCTGCTGGCCCATGTTTGAGTGATGGGATATGACTCCTCTTGCATTATTCCTGTCTCACTTCACAGTTCTCATATGTCTCTCTATTTCCTTTCTAATTTTTGTCGTTATGGTAAAAAAAAAAAAAAAAAACCACAAAAAAAACCCACCACCAGAATTCTTTGATGGCAGAAAAATGTCTGGAGGATCATGTCATTCAGTCTACACAATGCTTGGATTTCAGCCATTCTCTGAGTTCATTGCTTACATGACCTCTAAATATTTATTTTTGAAATGGGTTTATAAATTGCTACAGTTGATTGAAAGACTCCTGAAAAATGTGACTTTTTCTAAACACATGCAGAATGGTAGTTGGTTTTAACAAAACAAGACAACAAAAAAAGCAAGCAATTTGTTTAGTTTTAGGTGAATTATCAGATCTATGCAAACCTATATGTTGTTTTATTCTTCAAATCTGGTGGGTAGAAGCTGAGCAACCAATATGTATTCAGAATGACTATAACCTTGGCAGCAACTCTGAACTCATATATCAACATTTCTAACATGAGATGCAACTGTAATTTTCTTTCAACAGCCATATTTTGGGGGTTTATTTTCTTTTGGTTTTTAGTGTATTCTCCTTGTGCTTTTTGCTTGGACAAATACTGTGTCTTACACGATTAAAATCTAACTCTCTTACTAGTGTATATTTAAATTGCTTTGTCCTGTATAAGCAGACAGGTCTTGGCTCCAACTCTACATTAGTATGTGACACATCAGATTCTTAAGACCTGTGGTTAATTGGAAATCAGTTAATGGGAACTAATTGTCATTGCCTTGTGATGAAGGCTTAGTGGCAGTATCTTAATAGAAATACATAGGTGACTGTAAGGGTCAAACCCAGATAGGAGTATGGGGAAGCCCATAGGCTAAAGCTAATTTGTTGAAATATAAGTGCTAATCCAGCCTTCCTTTGTTGCAATGATAAACAGTCAAACCACCTTCATACATATTTGCCAGGTAAATATATATGAGTAGGTTTGCCTTGTGGAATTTGAATATGGATGTATAATACATTTCAATTTTCTACTTGGAAACCAAGTACTTCATACCATGGCATACAAAATTTATCAGTCTGCTTCAAGAGGCATAAAGAGCCCTGTCGAACACAGATTTATGACAGATTTTTATTTGCCATGGCTGAAGTTATGTGGCAAGTATGGCAATGTAAAAAGTGCAATATTTGAGGATGTAAATGGCTCAGTCTGCTAATCTTGCTTTCTAAACAGTACCTGAGAGTACAGATGACTTGCTTTGCCAAAATCAAGCTTTAGGAAAACCAAATTTGACATCTTGTTTTGATGGTGTAAGTGGGTGAGGGTAATACTATTCAGCCAGAGTGTTTCATTATAATTACCAATTTAAAAAATAAAATAGCACTTGAGAACATGTTATTAGACTAACATGATCTAAATCCAGCTTTCATTGGAGAGCTCAACTGTGTAAAATGAGCACAATTTTTGAAGTTAACACTCCTTTACCACACAGTGCCTCCACACACAACAGCAATAACGTCTGTATAATGGGGCATTTCTATTGCTTTAATCGTCACTTACTGCACTCTTACTGGTCATTAGTTCTATAGATTAATGACACAAACGTGGATTTATTAGTGCTGTAAACCTGTGGAAAACAGTGGGTCAAATTAGTGTCTTTTTCATAACAACAACTGATGTGCTTTTATTAGACCTGAACACAGTGTGTCACTTTCTACAGCAGAAATGATTGCTTGTGAGCCATTTCAGGTTGCTTTCATCACTTGATTGTAACCTTTTGAATTGTAGAAAACTCTCCCAAAACTCTCCCACTTGCTAGCAAAGTCTCAGTTCCTGATTTAGGCGCTCAAAAACTGTTTGGAAATAACATTTTACCCCAGACTGAAGTGTTTTTATTTTAAAATAGTGCTTCTTCACATGTAATGTTGACACAATAGAGACCCCTGAGCTCCTTGAGAGAATAAGATATGCAAGATATGTGTGTCTTAATGTGACTGTTCATAAACCAACTTACTGCTGGATGCAGCCTGAAATGCAAAGAAACAAGTTTCTGATGCAAAATTAGCTACAGTGGTTAGTGCTCTTTAGATTTTAAGGAGTTAATCTACCTGTCAAATCATGTTTTTCTAATGCACCAATCTGTGCCATGTCTACACAACCATGAGAACATCTCTGAGATGGTTAGAGGTTTCAAAAGCTCTGTAAGTCAGTAAAAACCCATTTCTTCTCTTTTTTTGTGTAATTTGCCATCAGTTTCTTTAAGGTCACCTCTAAGAAGGGCTGATGAATATGAATCTTATCTGCGACCCCTTATAAACATGTTTTTAAGTTCAAGATTAGATGTTGTTTCTCAATTAGGTTGTTTTTCAGTAGCAATGAGCTATTTTATTTACAACATTAGCAACTGTGAGGTATCTCTTGTCTGTAATGCTCCACAGCTGGTGAAAAGAACCATAGAAATTGTTGAACCTTAGAACAAAGAACATGAAGGACTTCTTAGAGGTACATTTTAAGGAATTGTTGAGTACAGTAGTTTTCTTTAGTGTCCATCCCTGTGCTCTGAGAGGTGTGCTGCCCTGTCTTCCACTGGCTACAAAATCTGGGCATCTCCTTCTGTTGGTCTGATAAAGATAGTCCTTGTGTAACCCATCCAAAAAAACCTCCAGTGGGTGGGCTGTTGGGGCCAGGTCCTTGTATGACAGAAAGTGGCACAGTCATTTTGTAAAGCAGAGGATAAAGAAAGGAGTGTGTTGCTCCCGGACATGCAGAGCCATGGAGTAGCATATGAATCCCAGGCAGTTGCTTTGATAGTGCATAGGGAAAAGGAGAGTGGAAGGATTTGAAATCCTTTAGAAATATTTCTTTTTGATACATGCAGAGATTCCATTTCCTTGTGCTGAGCTGGAGACAGCTGCTATTCCTCCAGACACTGAGGAAGCTGGGCGTCAGCACTGTCTGCTTCAGATAAGATTAATAAAGTATAGATTCATGGGGAATGGAGCCTGATCTGTTGGGATGCCACAGCAAGCACTCCTAGTGAGGAGGAGCAGCTGCCTGCTTTGGGCCTCCTGAGAGGAGCGAGAGGAACCATCCGAGACAGATTGGGATTGACTCCTGTTCCTTCTGCAGGTGACTTGATCACACCGTGTAGCAGACTGTGTTGAATACAGCACAGATCTATGGATGTGTGATCATGTCCAATTCCTGGCTCTGTACACTTCAAAACTCTCTTAGAAAAATGACCCCACAACTGAACACAAGAATACAGCAGAAGGAACTTTTTTTCACCCTTGCATAGCAGACTACAAGTGTGCTTAGTGAAATACATGCTAACACAAGTCTTGACCAACAAACCAGAAGAGCAGCAGTTTTTTTGAACTAAATTCCTCTGCAGTCACTTCTGCTTCCCATTTTCAATTTGGAAGTTGAGAATTGTTTGATCTCTTGGATATTTTCTGTGTTGTACGCAGGTTGGAGGCTTCTGACCTATCTCTTTTTTTTTTTGTCAGCGAGAGTACTGTTCAGAGCCATAGAGTGATAGAACTTGGTAGGCTCAAGCTCTTTTGGGCTCCCTTCTGAGGTTCTGGCTATGATCTGCCCAAACTTGCAGTTTTGAAGCAGTTTTTAGGGTCAGCCCAAGGTGAAGTGTGCCATGTTATTTACCTTTCCACATCCTTGGATGCAACTAAAAGATATAGCATGAGTGAAGAATAGAAAACTAGGAGGGCAATTCTAGATCACTTGAGGCTGCAGTATGTAAGTGCCGGTACTGTCACACTTTCCTGCTGCAGGGTTCCCAGTCCTGGTGCTTAACCTGAGGCAGGGAGAGCAATAGCAGCTGTTCCTTTCCTTTCCTGCTGGCTTGAACACGGTGTAGGTGGTGGCCGAGTGGGTGTTAAATACATCACTCAAGCTCTTCTGAAACCTGAACTAAATACTCAGCTGGTTGCCCAGTGTGAAACAAAAAACCAAGAAAAAAAGCCCCCAAAAAAACCAAAACAAAACAAAAAAGAAAAAAACAAAAGTCTGAGGCTTGCCGCTCCACATAAAAAAGTCACATTTTTTGCCCTGTTCTGCAGTAATAATTTGATGCTTTTTCCTTTTTTAGGTTTGCAGTCCAAGCATTGGTTTCACAATTACTGCTATGCATGAATGGCTGTTTTCCAACTTGGAATGACTTTACATGCTCCAGGGAATGCCATTACCTATACCCAATGCTGTGATTACTTACTGTAACAAATTATTACTGTAACTGTTGGGGTAATGACAACTGTAATATAGAATATCTGTGGTACTATTGGGTTAGGAGATGCAAACAGAAAGTAACGAACTAGGTGCCATGCTAGAGATGTGAGCATAGGTCTGTACCTTGCCTGTTGTCAAAGGAAATCCATTATCATTCTCTTGAATCACATTTACTTCATTGCTTGTGCACAGAAGTGAAATGTGCTTTTTTATCCTGCACAGAACAGTTTCACCTTGCAAAACTAATGTAATTCATACTTTGTTTTAATTTTGTTGGGTTTTGTCAACTTTATGGATACACTGGGGTTAAGGGACATGTGAATTAACTTCTCTTTCTTTCCCCCAGCCTCTTCTGTGCCTATCTTTTCAAAAGATTTAGGAAACAACAATGAACAGCTGGCAGAGTTGGCCTGCATTTGGCCTGGTGGTGTAGAAGGGAGGGACTTGGTACCCCTTCACAGGGATAGGAGCTGCCAGGAGCAAGTGTGTTTCAACTGCTGTGTGACAGTGCCTCTAGCAGGAACCAAGGAACCATAACTGTCCAGACCCTGAGCAGGGGGTGCAGCTGCTCACCCTGTTGAGAAGGGGAGAGGGAGAAAACAAAGCATTTTCTACATGACAACAAGAAGTGTTCTGCCTCAGAATTAGAACTCCTACATCTCTTGCCATCATTTGCTTTCCTGCCACCACTGCCACTGGCTTCAGTGGTATATGCTGACTGCCCTTCTCTTGGGTTTAGCCCTTTCTGCTTGAATACTGTCTTCAGGGGTTTTCGTGGTCCTTTCACACTGCCTGGATCTTTTTCTGGTTTTTACATGCCTCTTGGAGGAAGATTTGGTATCTACTACTGCTGCTGGATAGAGACAGTGTGCAGCCACCTCTGCAGATGACATTTAACTGATGCTGGGGACTGCAGTGTCTCACTAGAAGCAGGGAGAGTACTGGGCAGTTTACCATTTTCATTTCCATACAGTAGCAAAACACTGGTGAATTAATGATGCAGAGGAGAATGCACAGGAAAATGTATGTGCTTTCCGAATTTAAGTATATAAATGACATCATCTTATGGGTCTTATGATGCATTAGCTCAAAACTTGCTTAATTTGGGAGCTGATTCTTTGTTTGCCATGTATTTCTATGCATGTTTTGTCAGACTTTAAGCATGACTCCCTTAAGCCTGGATTATACAGAAAACGTCTATGACACTGCATCATGTGTTGAACTCTGAACATCCTGCTTTTATCTTGTCATGTTATCTCATATTATTATGCTAGTTCACTGCTGAGCTTTTTAACCAAATGCTGCTGTGGCTCATCTTTATTATAATAGAGACCTATTTTGAATTAAAAATGCTTTATCAATACAAATAAAAACCTTTCAATTAGGAATGTCTTTGTGGTTTTTAATTAATGCAAGTATTGAAGAGTGATTTGGTTTCTGCTGCCATATTTGGCATTCCACAGCCACATGATTTTAGTGATACATAGTTGAAATGTCTTTTGAAAGCCTCTATAATAAGAATAGAAGAAAATTAGATTACCTCTGAGACTTAAAAGAATGGTTGAAGAATTTATTAGCACAATGTTAAAGTATGCTGTAAAATGAGTCATGTTAGTCTCCAAATTGATCTGGGATATCTGGGGATTCAGAGTGCTGTACTACTCAGATTAATTAAAATGTAGTCAGCTGAAGCCTTCACTATAATCAAAATTGTTCCCCAGGGTTATACCTTCAATACAGTCCTAGTGTAGCCTTCCAGTCCTGACCATTGCTGAGCTACGTAATTAGTTCAGTTTAAAACAAAAACAAAAGGATAAAATGACTATGACAGTGCTTAATGTATTGTTTGGGGTTTTTTATTGCTATGCTTGGACTCTGTTTGCTATCATTAATTGTTTATAGCCATTCTTTCTGCTCCCAAAGACAAACAGTGAGAGACAAAGTATCTCTGATGTGAGGGTTATGATGTTTCCCATATTGTAAAACATGGAATATTTTACAGTTGCTGTTTTCTGTAACATTGGCTAAGGCGCTGATCTCCCTCTGCAGATGTGTTGCCTATCTCTTCCCTGTTGTGCTGTGGGTAGTGTTCTGCCACACAGGGGTTTCCTTATCAGCAGTCCTGTAGTAAATCAACAAGGTGGAGGCTGCATTTCCCAACAGGGTCTCAAAGGAGGAGCTCTCATCATGTGAATTTGTACAGGATAGCACAGGACATCTGCCTTCCGAGGCTGTCTCCGGAGCTCAGGCTTCAGGCCCTAGATAAAGCACTGCTTCTGTCTCTCCCACCCCTTGTATATTCTGGCCCCAGCTTTGCAGAGTCTGTCAGCAGTTTGTATTCGAGCTGGATGCTGTAGTGAAACCCTCTGGATAAGGTTAACCCTTATCTTTCTCTTGTGTCATGTCAGGGGCACTCTCCCAGAAGCTGCTGAATAGCAAAGAAAGACATGACAAAGAAGCTTTTGATTGTGGCTGTCAATACTGGAACCTGGAGATTGTAACTCAGAATCAAAATGCATCCAACTGAGTTGTGGCTCTGACAGAGTGAGCTCCAAGTTTTTTCTTCATATCAATGATCTGAATGCAACTGGTTTGGATCCTCAAAAATGCTTTTAAAAACACTCATGCTTTTTCAAGTGTCAAAGAAAGGGATTTCATGTCCTTTCTGCCAGAATATAACAAACAACTCTTATATTCTCCTATAGCACTTCCAGAATCCCACAGAACTTTACATATGTTATTAAGGCTCCAACAAACCCTATTAAGGGATATTTTTACATCTTTTTTTCTTTTTTTTTTTTAACTACAGTAACACTAGCTGAGGTGGAAGAAGTGCTAGTGGTTTGCTAAAGGCTAAGCAGTCCCTCTCAATGCATCAATGCATACTCCCAATCTCTTATAGTATAACAAAGCACAGACATGCACCTGACTTCCAACCAAATAAATCCTCTGGAACTCTCTCCTCTGACCACGTGCACTGGGCATTTACACACAGGAAACACAGCTCATCTATGTAGTACTTCATCAACAACTGTAAAATAGAATATTGACCACTTAGTCATACCATAGCTTTGCACTTTTAATGATAAAAATGTCTTCAGAGTTAGCAGCTCTATTTAAGTGACATGTCACAGGAGAGGGCAGTAGGGAAGAGTCTAGCTGTGCCTTCTGCAGTGATCACTCCATGCCCTGCACTGTTTGATGAAGCCTGGCATTTCTTCCTTTTGTTTCAGTGTCAAGGAGCAAACTTGATGAGAAACCCACCTTGTATGTTTATGACAGGGAAATCTAAAATGGAGGAATATCCAGGCTCCCACAGAGATTTGTGAAATTCTTTGCCCACGTAAGGAACCAATCTCTGGGAAGACTCCATAAACCTATAATTAGACTTCATGGTCTGCACCTCAGACAGCTGGAAGTCAGATGAAAATTTGTGTAAGGGGGAACAAAGGCTCTGTTTTTCCCCCTTCAAGAGCCTCAAGTTGCAAAAAAGGTCATATAATTTCAACCTCTTGGTGTCTACTTGTCTGTGTTGAGAAACTCCGTCTCAGTCTGGTTGTCTTTCCTTCTAAGTGGGTTGGTGCTGGTGAGTGGGTGAATGTACAGCAAGGAATGTGCAGCTCATTGGCTTGGCTTGGAGTGAGAGGAACTGCACAGCAGCAGCAGGTGCTCGAGCACACGAGCCCTAACACATCATCTCAAGCCTTCATTTTTCTCATATACTGACAAGCTCATCCTGTACAGTTTCACTTTCTTCCCAAGTGGGACTTCCTTGCTGTCCCCCTCTTTCAGGCAGGTGTTGTGAGAGCGGACATACATCAAGCTGTACTGGATGACATCTCTAAGCGTTGTGTTAGCAGAGGAAAGCACAGTGACAGGAAGAGTGGCTGCTGCTCATTTGCTATTTAAATTGAGTGTTCTTAAAGACAGACAAGGTGGTGTAAAATGCCTATTTTTTCTGTACTTTGTACATGTTTTTAAATAGTTTCTTTAGGGAGAGTGTCTCAATTATTTGACATCAATTTAGAGGGATTTTCCTGCCTTCATTCTTATATTCACCCACAATATTATTTGTGATTAAGAAAAGTGCATGAGGACTATGCTAAATTACAGCCATGTTGTAAATACTGACTTTTATTTTTTTGCAATGTTATTTGTGCTAGGGATTGGACTCTGTTCTCCTGTTGAAGTGACTGCCTGCCGATCAGATTGGTATACTAAAAAGGTAGTTATGAGTGAAAAGTGAGAAAGTTCACTCCAAGGATTTCTTCTAACAGGACTATGTTTCATTTTATGTAAAATTGTAATTTACTGTTATGCAGCTGTCTATATGTACTTTCACTCTCTGGTGTTTGACACAGAAGAACTCAAGTGTTGTTGAATTACTTTCTTGGCATTTTGGCATTAGGAGTGGTCACTGTGAATTTGCTGCAATTGAAAGAACTTAGGCTTATGTAATGGAAGATAAGAAATTTGTGTCAGTTTTATATAATTCAAATTTTAACTGTTTCTTCCTGCATAGCTTAATGCCACACTGTATAGGTGGGATTGCCATTGGAAATTGTTTTAAAGTTGACAACCTTCATCTTCTCACATGAATGGGTTGTATACCCATCCTGGATAATCACCAAAGAAATAACTGAGAGCCAGAAAATTGTACTGAGTGGGACCACAAAGTTGTCAGGGCAAGAAGTAGGGCACTGGATGTAGCAAATAGTAGTCTGCCTGCAGTTTTCCTGAGTTTAGAGCTGGCATTTGCAGCTGCCAAGCAGTCTGGTACTGCGGGCCTGAAGAGTACCTCACTGTTCCAGTGCATTTCTTGTCCTGTGCGTTACTGTGCTTAGTTGTAAACATGAAGATTTATTGTGCTTTGAGTAGACAACACTCAATTTGCCACAGTTAAAACTGATATTCTGTAATGCAAAACATGAAAACCAGTGCTGGAGATCTTTCTGTCAGTCCCAATACTTGTATCAGACTGAAAGAAAATGCAGATAATGAGTCTATTCCTCTCCTCAGTGCAGACTGTTTTCTACAAAGAGATATCACTCTACCAGCAGGGAACCCTAAGGAAAAGTTGTGTTGTTGGGGTTTTTTCCTTCCTATTTTTGAAAGATGGATTTGTGAAAGCAGGTCAGACAATGGTTGGGGTTATCTGCCTGGTTGTGAGTGTGGACTTTGATTTCTTTCCCTGTCCTTATTACAAGTAAGTCTCAGGGGAAAGTACTGTTTAGCTGAATGACTATAATTAAATTGTTTGCTTAATTATAGCTTTGGGATTTTTCTGTGTCTGTAAGTATCCCTCTTTCCTATACAGCATATACTGGCATATCATCATCCATCCTTTCCTGGAAAGTATATTCAGAAGTTGTGGCAATAGTCACTAAAGGTTTTGAAAGAAAATTTCACTGCAGGATTCAAGGCAAAGCTCCTTCAGCAGTTGTAGCCACCTGTCTTCATACCAAGTTCTGTGCTCCTCCCTTATGCAGGTATACACACAGAGCTGCACCCAAGTACTCACAGACTGACTCCAAGTGCTACCTTTACCCTTCTCATGCTCTTCCAAGCCCCTTTTGGGTGTCCCTGCCTTGAGGCCAGCTGCAGCACTAGCTATGCATTGATGCTGGTGGATGGAGATGAGTCTTGGGTCCTGTAGGTTGACTGCAGAGCCGTGTAGCATTGGTGCTGTGGCACCTGGCAGGACCTCTTGTTAAAAATCTTTGTTTCAGTATGAGTTGAGGTATGCTTTGGCTCTCCCCAAAATCCCAGCTAGTTTCTGTCTGTTCAGCTGGGCAGGGAGGAAGAAAAATCCCAGGCTTGTTTGCTGTTTGGTTGCACCAGAAGAAAGCCCCCAATACAGAAGGTAAATACAGTGAAGGGAGCAGGGCATCTGACTGCTGGTGGAACTTGTCCCCCTGCCACTGTTTGGATTTACCCATCTGGCTCTGGTCCTACTTACACCTGTCAGCTGAGAGGGACAGTGCCAAAGCAAGGAGTGAGTGAATGTCCTCTTGAAGCTTTGCCTGGCCAGCTGGCAGCATACATCATCAGCCAAGCTTTCCCTTCCTCCTCCTCCTCCACAGCCTTGGACATGTCATCCAATATGTATGGCCATGCCCTCTCACCTCAAGGGAGGAAGGTGGGTTTCAGCCTCATCAGCCCCTCTAATAGAAATGAAGGGTTTCAGTCTTTCTTTCTTTCTTTCTTTCTTACAGGAGAGGAGAAAAAAAATTCCTCCTTTTAATTTACTACTTTTAATTTTTTTTTACTTGTATGGTGGTCTCCTCGAGAATGGACATATTGTGCCCATTGGAGACCACACCTTAGCAAGACAAAACTAGCTCACAGTACTAGAATTTTTTAATGGAGTTTTATGAGGAGAGAATAGGAAGAGGAAGAACCCACCAAGTAGGATTGGCTCCAGAAAGAGGTTAGAAGCAGATTGAGGTTTGTCTACCTTAGATATGAGGCCTTTTCACTCAGATGTGCTTCTTTCTAGCTTCTTCTGGTAATGCCATGCCCATATTCGTCATCATACTGCCATTTTCCAAAGCTGTCATCCTGTCATCCCTGTGTCAACAAACCTCCCACCAGTTTGGGTGACAGACACATTTTAGGCTCAGGTCCTGTGGGGAGGGTGTGATGACCCTTCCTTCAAAACAAGCCAGTGCCTGTCTGCCACTGTGACGCAGCAGAGCCTGTCCATCTGCCGGGGGGTGTTTGGGAGCACTGCATTAGTGAGCTCAGTCACAGCACTACTGCTTTTTTTTAAGCCAACCCTACATCCCTGATGTCTTTAATATTGATGGGCGAGTAAGTAATATTTTCCCACATGCAAATGGAGAATAGTACCACAAAGTGTCACAAAAACTAAGTTGATTCATTAAGCAAAACCTGAACATCTAAAATTTATAAATATGTATTTTTCCCCTTTTCGATCAGTGTATAACTACTGTTTATAAAAGACTGTTTGAATCTTAAACTGCACTAGATTATTCTATACTGTGACACCTTTTACTTGCTGATAAATTTGATAAATGCATTTGCAGTACTTCAGTAACACTCCTTTAACAGCCTCTTCTTCAAATTCTTGCAATATTAACCTTCTGGATGTATCTGAGTTACCACATGCAACACGGCCCAAGTTAGTTCCATGGCATGCTACCATAATTTTCATTTGTTAAAGAGTCTTAGAACTGCTAGGAAGGTATTTGTGTGAAATGGATGTTGTTTATTACTTCTGTCAAACAAACTTAACACTCAAGATTCAAAGCATAAATTGCTAAGCAAAGTCAGAAGCAAAGGATGAGAAGATCTTATACATAGTTGAGAGTAAGCAAAATGAGAAGTTTTTTCAGCAGATAAGACTTTTGACAACTTAGAATGTTTTGCAGCCTGATGCATGTCATCATTTAACCAGCAGCTAGATTAAAAAAAACTTGAAATAAGTACTGGAATTCACCCAGTCACCTTAGATGAACTCACAGTGACTTCTCTTGCTCTTTGCTGAATTTTAATCCAGAATCCGTCTGCCTTTCTTCAGCTGCTTCTGCTAAGGCTTTTACGTAGTGATTTTGTTGTGAAGAACGTTTTAGTGCTGTCCCATCAGTGTTTGGACCTTTGGATCAATTGGACCTTCCTACCCAGTTTTTTCATGGCACCATTCCTGTGGTCTTGCTGTGGTCATGTTGCATTAGAAAGTGTGTGTGTGTGCCAGTGCTAAATCCATGGCTCCAGAGAGTCTTTACATGACAACATTCTCCTCGTGTTGGATCCACACTACAGTATCATGATGGCCTTGTGACCTGAAGTGTGTTAGGATCTCCTAACAGACAGGTATGCAATGATGTATTCTGTCCAGAGTCTTTTTCCCCTTAAGAATCACAAGAGTTTAAAATGATGCTGAGGAAAATTGTTGAGCCATATGTGTTTTTTAAAAAGAGAAGCAATACAGAACCAGTGTATAGCATACAGTGGAAAGGAAACCAAATACAATATGATCTGTAATACTGCCTGTACTCTGGAGCTGAGCAACTTTGGAACTATAAAGGGATTTGAACACGTTAATTTATTTTTTTTCTTTTACTTATATCTGTGCCATTTGCAGCAAGCCCTATATCGCAAACTTGCTGCCATGCTTTCTCATATTGTGCAAATAATGTGGCTGAAACATCACTCAGCATATCTAAATGCATGCCTGTGTATGTAATCATGTGCATATAGCCACACATTTGGGGTTCTCTCATTTTTAGAATTATACAGTCTGCTGGCATGGCTGTGTGCTTTTTACAGTAATTTAAGCAGGTAAAAATCAGATAGTATATATTCTATTACACATGCTGATACTCTTTTCTTTTCCCACTTCTTATAGACAGTGATAATGAGAATTGATACTTTTACCTGAAAATTTCATTATGCAAAAGTACCCTTAATGCTGACATGCAAAACTGGTGTAGCAGAAGAAGCATATCTGATCCAAATCATTAATTGAGCTGTAATTACAATGACAATACAAAATGAAGCAACCTTACCTTCGCTCAGGAGAGTCTTTTTGCTCTATCCCAGGCAGTTTCCTTCCCTTATTCAACTGAAAAGGGAAAATCCACTTAAATAAAGAAAGATAAAGACTAGAAGAGTGAGTGATTTAAGGAGTTGTCATCTGAACTGCTGATCCACTTGTTTTTAGCAAATTGCAAAAATCTCGATCCAGCAGTAGCTCAGAGCGACTTTCCTATTCTCGTGTGTTCTGTGGGCTGAGAATCTGCAAGAATAAACCTGAGACGGTGCTGCAAGAGAGAGACAGCGGGGGGGACTTTGGCACGGAGTTGGACCAAACTCTAAATATAGCCCAACCCACTTTCTGTGCAATTCTCTTCGTACTCTGAAGGCAGATGACCTTGTCGGAAAACTGACCTACCAGTATGTCCCCCTCTTGGTAGAGAAGATCTAAGGGAGCAGGACTGCAGCATAAAAGGAAAGAAAAGCAATCCACCATCTGCTTGCAGCAAATGAATTTAGGTATGGGCTCTTATTTTCCTGGTAGTTAGAACTGATTGACTCATAATGTGCTTTAGTTGATCATTTAAACAAATGAGCTGCTTGTCTGTTCACAAAAGGCCTGTGCAGATGAGAGATCACATTGTGATTGTTAGTCTTAAATAGAGAGCTCTGACAAGCCCGATGCCTTTCCTCCTCTCAAAAACCTTAATGTATCAGAGTGTGCAGTATTGCCCTAAATGCTTCTCACTATAAAAAATTACCCCTCCTTTTACTTGCTCTTATAATAAGTAAGACCATTTGGAAAAGTGAGTTAAATTCACAAATGTGTATTCTAGTACCGTATACATTTGGGATGCTAGGATAGCTTAAAAGGGGACGAGAACCTGCAATATCAGAGATCAAACTGCAGAGTATGTGAAGTATATGCAGAGGAGGAAGAAGCAAAGAATAAGAGGAATAGAAACATAACCCTTGTGCTAGGGAACTGGTTTTCAACAGATGTTTTATAATCTGGGGAATTTGCCACTCTAACTCTGTGTGGCAACATGTCAGGGTATTTTGTTCTTAGCCTGAAGGAGAGTTTAACTTGATATGAGTCAACCTAATACTCTGTCAAATGGAGATCTGATACTTCTATGTTGTATGAAGGCTTCTAAATAAAAAAAAAGCTGCAGAAATCAGAGCAGCTCAAAATGTCAACTTTCATTTTGTGTGTAAAGATGGGTAGGAAAGCTGGGATAAAAGACTGTTTGCAGTGCTGTTCTTCAGTGGCATGTATTATTTGGTGGTGACATCTATCTGAGTGTATGCTACATGATACGCATGCGTGCAGTTTTCCATGTACAGAGAAAACCTGAGAAAAATTAGGACTGTGATAACTGCATACTACAGATGTGTGCATCTGCAAAATGTCTATGAGCCAAAAAGGTGGGAATGGTATCAGTAGTCACTAGAGTAGCAATAGGTCTCCGTGAACAATAATTTATGCTGTTAAGTTTTTGTGAAGTGTGCTATATATCCTTTTAATTGCAGCCTACTATCTCTGGCAAGTTACGCTGTGTAATTTTATCATGATCTATAGACTTGAAGTGCACAGTATCAGCCAGACTCGCTGTGTTACCCTCACAGCAAGAACTGCAGCTGTGAGCCACAGCTGCTTCCCAATACAGAGAACAGTAAAACAGCACGAATCACTGGCAGTATTAAGGGAGACATCACATCTGGGGCCATGCTACATTCCTGGCTAAAAATTGCTCATAGTCAGACCTAGGCTAGACCCCACCCATTAAGTAGTTTTATGGATTTATCCACGTTCATCTTTCCTCCCATTTTACCTATTTCTTCCCCATTAACACGAATAAATGTTTGTCAGAAGTTAATATTATAACAAATGAAGAATGCTAGTGTTTGATTTTGAAGAGGACCTCAAAAAGGAACAAGTCCACCTCCAGATATTGAATATATTGAATATTGAATAGCACTGTGTAAATAGTGAAACTCTGAATGCACAGGTCACCAACATCACTAAACATGGATAGCATTGTGCTGCCTGTGCTCCAGGGTGGTACCCTCATGAGAGCTGCCCCAACCCTACCCGTTCCAGCTCCACAGTGCCACTGCCAATTCTACCTCTCTGTCTATGGGGTATTGTGCCAGGATAATGAATCCACCACAGAACCCTTCCTTCAGACCAGAAAGATGATGAGGATAAAGGAGGGAATATATACTCCTCCCCAGAATGAGGAATATACTTTTCACCCTCTTTTTCCACCAGCTTTTCACCCTCTGCAGCAAACAGCAGCTTCCATACATGATAGATGTGTCTTAGAAAAAGAAGGAATCCCAGTGCTTGGTGGGTGTTAAAGCACAGGCATAGTCATACTTTGGCAGGAACTGGGCCATGCACTTCTCCCATAGGAATGTTGTGGAGAAGGAGTGATTTCTTGCTCATACAAATAATACACTGGTTGGCTTTGGGCAGGGAGTTAATCTTTGGGGAGGCTTTTATAGAGTGGTGCTCTTTGTGTGTACAGGGCTTTAAATGTTGCGTGACCAACCCCAGTGATGCAAACTGCCTGGAAGAAGGGGGAAAAGGCTTTAAAAGTGGTTGTATGTGTTCATCAAGATGGATGGAAAAGTGTTTGGTTTTACAGCTGTATACACTCAAGTTTTCTTTAGGATGACTTTTTCTGCCTGCACCATGAAGAGGAAAATGCAATAGAGAGTCTGGCTGTAGTTTGTGCCTAGCTTTCCCTGAGCTCTTAACTGGTGTTTTCCTTATGATTTTGAATGGGTTTTCTGCATATTTGTTGACAGTTTTTAACTGCCCAGCTTTCTTTGGTAGCATTTCCTATAGAATGAGTTGGGTCTGACTTTTCCAGAGCCCAGGCAGTTTCCTCTCCCAGATGCCTGTGTTGGTGTTGAGACTTATTTCAAGCCAGGCTTGTGGGATTCTCCCTCAACACAGTTAAACATTCTGTAACTATTATGTGTGAGCTGATTTTTCTTTTGATTAACCCCAAATTCCTAGACATTCGTAGTTGTTTAAATACCCCATGTTTAAATATCCCATTAACAAGGTGAGGTTGTGAACCATAATGGCTCAGACAGTTTCCAGTGTGGTCAGCTGTATCCTGGCTTGCAAAGTTCCTCTGCTTTTCAGAGTTGGATAGCACTGTCTTATGAGCATAAACTTTTGTACAGGATTGCTGGCACCCTTTTGAGTGGTTTTAAACTGACTGTATGGTGTGCAATGTGTGGCATCTATCAGGAAGAGAAGCTCTTTTTACAAGGTTAACATTCATAATGTTCTTCCAGTAGATCTGAAAATAGCCAAAACCCCATGCTACTTAAACAAAACAGTCTCCCACTTTCCCATCTCTCTAGAAATACGTTTTTGAATTAAATTTGGAGTTACAAGGAGATGACTGGAAGTTTCAGTATGAAGGATAGGTTTTAAGAGGACAAAAGAAAAAGAGTAGACTGAAGTGATTTGTGGTTGTTATCTCAGCCTTCACTCATGATACCATTGGTGAAGGGTACAAAGAACAGAACTGATTTGTACCCTGTGCTGAAATCTCTGGTTGCTCTTTTTTGGCAAGCTCATAATGAAGAAATTAAATTGGACGGCAAACAGTAAAAGGACCTGTCATGTTCCTGTCATGTCAAATCTTCATGTTTGTCCTTTGCTTGCCATGGGTTTTAAAACTCGAGTGACTAAATGAGCTGTGAGTTCTCTCTGCTTACCTTGGTGATGCTGTTTGCCACTGTCCAAGACATAAGTGGGATATTCAACCTTTACCTAGCAGGTGAATAAGTTATTCCTATTAGAAGGGGAGTGGCCTAGTACTTTTTACCTCTGATGAGTCATGTTATGTGGCTTTTCTACCACCTTTCTGTCTTACAGGCAAAATATAACAATGAAAAAGTCAAATTATGAGTATGAGGACAAGGTTGTGGCTATACTATAAGCTGGGCCTAGCCTCAGTCATATGAAATTTATTCTCCTGTGCTTGCATATATACAACAGAGGATTTCCTTTGGTCTTAGTCTCTGATCTGCCCCATATTTTGTCTCTTAATTCACTCCCAGTCAGCAAGTCATGTGAGAACTTAGTTTGGAAGTACCTGTTTTGAATATTAAAAGAAAAGTGTTAAAAAAAGGGGAGATGTAATTGTTAGAAATGTATTGTGGGAAATCCTTTGCATTGCAGATAGTTATGTCTGTGATTAAAAAAAAAAAAATTATCATATCAGAGTATAGTGAAAATTAACTTGATATTATTCCATTAAGACCTATTCTTTTTTGCTTGAATGGACAGTGATTTTAATTTAAATTATCCATCAGAGTAAAAAAGAGTAACCTAAACTGAATATCCTGTCACAGGATTTGTCAGGCAAAAAATAGTTGTTTGTGCTAGATATGCCTTTTGAACTGCCCCGGAAAGAGTTTGCATTTCCAGAAGAATACTGTCTTTGACTTTATAGTACAAGCTTTTGCCTTGTACTATAGTATAGTACAATACATATTACATAGTAATATGTACATAATACAATAGTACATAATACAATACAATATACAATAGTCCTTAGGAGCTATTACAGGGAATTCCAGCAGAGTGGTTTGGCACAGGCTTAGCCTGGTTGGAGTGTGAAGACGTTTGTGCTATCTGAATGTTACCTGTGGGGACAAACTGCAGCTCATTTGAATCTTTGATAGGACTGTGTCTGTTTGTGCTGAGTCCCACACTGTCTGGCCCTCAGGTGTGCCTCACAAGCACACTTGGAAATACTTTCTTTCAAATACCTTGGCAGGTAAAGTCTGCAGTTTGAGGCATCCTCGCAGACATCAAAACTTACTGCTGTGCTGGAATGCGCCTGTTTTGGGAAAGGGCTCCTTAGTTTGTAGGGATTGGAAGGCAAAACTGCCCAGACCAGGGGGACTGTGGGTGGTTTGGAATGTTGGAGCACTGGCACCATGTGTCATTCCTATGGAGGGTGTCTCAGCCTGAGCAGAGAGGCAGCAGGCTGATAAAGTCAGAGGAATGGTTGCTAACTCGTAATAACCTGCAGCAGAGCTTTCTGTGCAGCTTTGTGCATCCTAGTGACAATAACAGGTACCAGTGCATTCAGTGTTCCCTCTTTAGTTCTAAATGGTCAAAATACCCAAATATTTTAAGGCCTTATGAATGAAGGCGTTTCATTTGATTCATGTGCCCATTTTGCAAAAGCTAAACTGCAAAAATTGCCTAGGTTTTTCCATTAAGCTGTAATATTATGTTTTTTGATACAATTAAATACTATATTTTCATTTCTTGTGAATATATGTTCTTGTATTGATTTCTAAGACTAGATCTTGTCTTAGTCTACTGCTTTAAATGATTTAGCTAATTCTTAGTCAAAGAGGTAAGGAGATGTTTTGTTGTTTGGGGATTTTTTTCTGTAATGTGTCATCTAGATTTCTCAGTTGTGCCACTCACTGCACTTGATGCATGCTTGTGATGGGGAGAAATACTTATTTTTCTTGAGTTGCCAGGGGACCCTTTCTAATTTAGCCAGAGCAGTCTGAGAAAAGAAAAGGGTGCTGACACTGTCGTAGCTATTTTTAATGCAATGGTTATGTGGTGATCTTCCCAAGGACAGATTGCTTTTGTATCTAACATTTTTTTATCTTGTTTACTAGAAATTTCTAAAGTAATGCCACGATAAATAGCCAGCAATTGATCTGAAGAACCATATTAATAACAAAATTTGCATTCTTAGCCATTCTGTGGTCTGGAAGTCCCCAAAAGAGCTTCATAGCTATTGCTTGGCCATTTGGCTTTACACCATGGGCTCCAGGGTATCTGAGCTATTATTAGGCTTCTCAACAGGAAAAATCAAAGCTGTCCACTGCCTACAGAGAGGGAATTTAGGGAGGTTTGACCTGGTGAACATGAAAGAGACCCTCCACAGAGTTATCTGTGCTGGTGACACACAGCTGAGTAATTTGGGATTTGTCCAGGAGATGGTTGGGACTGTGTGAAATGCTGAATTCTGTACCTCCTTCTCCCACTGCTATGCAGAATCTTTCCCTTTTGTGAGGGAAGCATTTTAATCCTTTTTTCTTAGTTAACGAGCCCACCAGCCAGGCCTGCTGCATTGAAAAGAGCTCATGTGTTTTTTGGTGCTGGCAGGCAGCAAGGCAGGACCCGCCTGAGCCCTGTGTTCTCTGCTGCCTCGAGGAGTGGTACCATAGGGGTGAAGTGTAAAATACTGTCATTACCACTTTTAGCCCAGCTACTGTGGTCAGCACAACTCTGCTGGCAACAGGAGTCCTCTCAGCTGAGCAAGGATGAACAGGGACTTGGGAGCCGATTTTGCTGACAGCTGTTACATTTTACAGAAATTTAATTGACCTTGCACTGTGTGTTCCTGATGGGACATGCAGGAGAGCTGCAGTGAGAAAAGTTCCAAGTAGTGCATTGACCTGGAGATTACTTAATCTCATTCACTAAAGATTGAGGCCAGTTTTTAATAGCAAAACTGAGAATAATAAGGAAGTCTCAGAATCTTTTTTTTTCTCTGCCCCGCTTCTCCCTTCCTCCCAAAGAAAAATGGCAATTAAGAAAGGTCTCAAGATGGGTCCAACACACTTGGCATTTTAATTGGCATCAGATATGTTTCAATCTACTGAATTTAGAGGTGGGAGCACTCTAAATATTTTGCCCTAGATTAATGAACACAGATCAGTACAATTTAATCAACCAGTAAATAAAAATACCAGTTAGAAATCAGCCTGAAATTAATCCATCATAGCACACCCAAACTGAACTATGCCCACCTACAGAATAATGACAAGCACATCATTTTCTGTAACATATCTGAAACTAGAAAGAGAGATAACAAATACAAAACCTGTTTCCACAGTGTACTGAACTTCTTGTTAAAAATTAGGAAACAGAGGCTTTATTTTAAATCTGGTTTCAGATATGAGACAGTTTTAGAACAGGCAGAGAAGAATGGAAATCAGAAATGGGTAAAGGGGTGGGTGGGTGGGTGTAATAAATTTTGTACAAACTTTGTTCTCATGTAATTCTAGTTTAGTACAGATGCATAGCCCCGATGAAAGTATAAGGGAAAAAAACAGGGATTTCTGACCCAGAGTATGTCTTATTGCAGGCAGATACATCAAATAAAAGTTGAGGGATTCTCTTTTGTGGGCATGTAAAACAGGTTCCCTCCAAATTTTGTCACAGAGATTAATTTAGTGGTAAGAATTGAACTTGTCCT
This sequence comes from Anomalospiza imberbis, assembly GCF_031753505.1. NCBI lineage: Eukaryota > Metazoa > Chordata > Aves > Passeriformes > Viduidae > Anomalospiza > Anomalospiza imberbis. Next base: position 51,437,658 of record NC_089682.1, read on the forward strand.
GTACTGGCCTCTGTCAGTGGGAGCCTTTTGGACTCTGATCAAGCCTGATCTTTCTTAACTCCAGAACAAGGAAAAAAAAACCCAAACCAAAACAAAAAAACACCTAATAGAAATTATTCTCTCACTTATCTTTGGCTATGTATGCAAAACAACATATTTCTCTTCCAAGTTTTCTTTTTAATTACATGTTGGTTGTTCCTACATTGTGACGAGTTCTAAGAACCTTGCCTCCTTCCTCTCTCAAAAAGCTCCTTTCTCCTTTTGTTTTCTTCATATTCCCATCTTGTAACAGGCTTCCCATGGCTGGCATAATGTCTGTGAGCTGCATTTATCATTATTTCAGTTGTAGCTTGGCTTGAACAACAAGCTGCATTTCCCAAATAATTTTATTTTCAGTTGTGACTTTTTATTTATTTTGGGGCATTTGGAAGTGTCTTACCTTGAAGAGTTTCACTTTTTCAGTCAGCCTTGGTTCTTACAGGAATTAATTATTTATGTCGTTGTCACTATTAACTCCTATGTTAATAATTTCAGAGTAGAAAAGTGGCATGTGAAGGTCAGGAGTCTCAGTAACGGTGAATCAGCCTAGCAAATGCAAGTTTATATGTACCAGCTATTTTGTATGAACAAAATTGAATTCACATCAAAGCACGTGTCATTACATCCTATATCATTAAGGTCTTGTTTGCCTTTAAAAATACCATCGTAAATAACGAAAAAATATGAATTTGTTGTGAATATATTAGTTAATAAAGGTGATTATTAAAGGGAGCCTGTTAAATTATTTAAATATCTCTGTACTTTTTTATGTGAATGTGCATAAACATGCAGATGTGTATGTATTAATACAAGTGTTTACGTGTATATAATTAGTACACATATTGATATACTTAGACTACATGCATATGTTAGTACTAAATTTGAAAGAAGTTAGAAACCAGTGCACTGGATGACTTTATACAGTGATTGATATAAATTAAAAAAATCTTTGTGTGTGTGTGTGCATGTGTGAAGCAGAAATGGCTTTTTCTGTTTTTGCACCGTTCAAAATAAGGTCAAATATAAATACTTCATGACTGGGAAAGCCTGTTAGTATATGCTGTGCTGCTGATGTAATAATGTAATACCAAAGCAAAAACACGTGGAGAGTTGTGGAATTCCCATTTATTTTTCTATATTGAGAGCATTTTGTGACTTTTCTGATGCCTTGGACGACCTTGTGGTTGCGTCAATGCCATAAGTCTCAGGGAAGCAGAGGCAGAGAATTGCTGTGCTCAACAGCATCACCCTGCAAGCAGTGTGTCCTGTCAGCACCTGCCTTCCTGCTCCTTTGCACCTCAAGCCAGATGAAAGTCAACTTTGTATTAATCAATTAGGTTCTGCATTTTCATCAGCTTATTATTAAGGAAGGATTTGTGAATTCTCCTGTTCTGGCAGAGAGAGGTCTCCTGGGAAGCTCAACACCTCTAAGTGGGGCAAGCAGTGCTGGCTGTTACAGTCATGCTTGTGATCTCTGAGCTTCTGCATTGATTTGCATCAAGTGATGATGTATTTTTTGAGTAACCCCACTGACATCAAGGTAACTATTTGCAGAGAAAGGTACACAGTTTAATGTGAGCATGGTTGGCAGAGGCTGGCCTCTGGTATTTTGATGCCTACAACAAAATGCCCCTGTCATCACAGGAGCTGACATGGTGTCACAAACAATTACAGCTTGAGATGAGCTGCTGTCCTGACTGGGACGTGGGTGATTGTTTCTGGAACAGTTCTCCAGTTGTATGAAATAAAGATACTCAGGTACTGCAGAAAGATGCTCAAATTTGAACTGATGTTTGTTGAGACTGAATCTGTGCCCTCTTCTCTCACTTCTTGCTGAGAGCAGAGGACGTTGCACCATGAAGTGCTGTCCAAAACTCAGATGAGCAGTGAACAGGTGGTACATTGTCAGGCTATTTCAGATCATGGAAACTATTTGTCCAGTTTTAGATGGCTATTGCTAGCAGCACGTCTTTCAGTTGTGAGAAAGAGAAGAGGTTATTTAAGACTTACACGACTCCTGTTTGCCTTTCAGAGCATGCCAAGTGGGATTTCAGAAGGAATGCTTGCAGATCACAGGCAGCTTCCCCTGAATCTATTTGATGCAATTCTCATTTATTTTCAATGTGAAACATTGGAAAGAGCTCACACAGCAGTTCAGTTCAGTGAAACATGCACAAATTCATTTTGGAGTGGGTGTTTGGGGCTCAAGCACAGTGAGCAAGAGGGATGAAGAGGCAATTCTGATTTCTTTGATGTACTTCATTTATATAATCTCTCCACAGCCTGCTTCAATGCAGTGTGTGCAAGACCCCAGGGTTGTGGAGCTGGTGTGTGTTAAAGTTGGTCACTTCCAGTATCTCTGGAGTCAGGGCAAATGAGACAGAGGTCAGTGATGGGTCCTTAAATACAGAAGCTACCCTACCAAAATACCGCACAATAAATTTGCCAGAGGAAGGGTGATCCACAGGGCAACAAGGCCATGGTAATGGCCAGTGATAACACTGAATTACCAAGACACCTTTTAAACTTTCTGGAGTATGCTGAATGATGTGATTTTTCAGCTTCTTCTAAGGGAGTGTTGTATCTGAGATTCCTAAGTGGCTGGGGGACATAAGTGCTCAGTGACTTTGGAGAGGAATAGGCAGGAAAGATCTGCTGCTGTGCAGGGACAGGAGCACTTGGACACCCCCAAGAGAAATATATTTGCTCTGTAATGTAAGGAAAAGCTTTGTCCCATAAACTTTGAGCTTTCTTTGTTGCCCTGTTCACCTCCTGCCACGTGTTGGGCTGTACAGGACTAGGCACATCATTTCTACCTGGGCTCTGGCACTCATGTGGCCACAGTCCATTCAGCTCTGATTTGAGGCTGTGCCTGCAAGAAGAATGAGAAAGGTCAGCTGTGATGTTCACTTGCTGTACACATTCTTGCATTTGCTCTAGAGCTGGAAAGCGAGGGCTTTTCTTGGTGAATTCCTATTTTAAGATTTCAGAATGTGTTCATCCTATGTTGAGATGCAAACAAGTGCTGTCATTTCTTCCACGGCATTTATTTTGGTCTTAATTAAGTTCATTAACATATTTATCTACCCTCTTCACTTGGGAGTCTATTAGTTTCTTACTGAAGAGAAAACAAATTCTCTTCTCAGTTGCTGCTCTTTTCTAAAGCTCTTGTGGTTTGCCAAGAATCTAGTCTATATCAAGTAAGATTTCATAACAAATGGCATCCTACCTGCTAAAACATTCACTGATTTTCTTTACTATCTTTCAACTTCCTAAACTTTCTTGACCTCCTAACAGTGTCAGACCCCAGCTTTAGGGTGTTGACTCTTACACAGGCTTTTCAAGGTGGGGAAAAGGAGTGAAGATTATGAGAGTGTAACTTTCCAGGAATAAATATATACTCATTTTGTTACCCATTCTGTCACATTAGGATTTTTAAAGCCACTGCCTTATTGCCACATAATATATAATGCTGCATTAGTGGATTAATAGAGATTCTTCCCTTCCCTCTTTTATCCCTTTACCTATTTCAACATGGAATTTGTAAATACCAGCTATAACTGATTTTCTCTCTCTTGTGTTCTCTGGCTACCAGTTTGCTCTGTTCACAACTAGTGATTACATAGATATTGTTATATCATCTATACTTGGGGTGATGCTTAAGAAACCCTTCTATTCCTCTCTTTTCAAAATAAATAACTTATTCTTGAAGCTGTGAATTTACGACTTTGGAATACAAGAGATTGCAATAATGACTGAATACCTGTTGGGCAGATATATTCCAATTACAGAAATTAAATTAATTCAGTTTGACAATGCTTCTGGCAATAATCAGGGAAGTAACTCAGTCCCCAGTAGAAATGTCTGTGTTTGAATACATCTAAAGCACTATTATAACACTGTTGGAGGGAGCTGCTTCTCTGCATTTATTTTTTTCCCAAAGTCTCTCTGTAGATAAAAGAGATGAAAAAGAGAATGGGTAAAGTCACCTGAATTTAATTAGTTGTCTTTTAAAATATAAATGTGTTTTACTCTTGTGGACATTTTGCTCAAGCTTTGGGAGTGGTGCCTTTGTCTAATTATTGCTGAAGTAAGAGACACAACTAATGTACTTGCAGGAAGTGTGCATATTTTTCATACAATAGAACATTATGCCTGTCTTGTAAATTTTCGTCTTTATTGTGTGTCCGTAAGGCATTTAGGAGCATGTATTTCACGCATTTTTGTATGTGTTTGCTTGGATTTTTTTTCCTTCATCTGCAAGACTTGTTTTAGTAGGAGGAAATAACTTTATTTTGAAAGAAGTATCAGCAGACTTAGCAAGAAGAATGTATTTGTTACAGCTGTATTTATTGCCAATCATGAGATTGTATTATGGTGACAATTTTCAGCTAGAGATTTTATGCCTGTTTTTGAATGCAAAGATGGGTAGATAGATTTGAAAAACAGTAACAAGAACTCTTCTTTGTTTTTGATTAGATCCTTCAGATGATGAAGCTATTGAAAAAGCAAATGAAAACAAGACAGCAACATGTCAAGATTCGGATTCCAAACCTGCTGTGAAAAAGAAAAGAAAGCAGGTTTGTAAATTAAGCAATTGTTTAGCACAACAATGATAATGCATAGGGAAACATAATGTCCTTTTTTTCAGTAAAGGGACAATTTTCTTCACTCTCTCTGATCTGTTCAGGTTTTGGGGTTTTTTTGGTTTTTTTTTTTTGTTTTTTTTTTAATTATGTTGCCTTATTTGGAAGTGATCACATTCTAGTACATTTCAGCAATAACTTCATACTTGTTTTGTGTGAGCTGAGATTACCAGGCCTGTCCTACAAAGTGACTGTCCAGTGGTACAAGCCTGGATGGTGCCACTGAGTATCCTCCCCTGCAATTTTTTCCCTTTCCCTGCACACACGAAATCTGGAAAGCTATATTTTCTTGTTATACAGATTATCTACCCAAGCATGTCCCCAGTTCAAGGTCCAAATGAAAATGAATTTAGGTCTTCATGGATTGATGTTTTCTTACCCTTGCACTGCTGAAACCTTCATTTAATGCCAAGAGGAACTGTGTTATTCAGCATTATGTGGAGTATGCCAAGGAACATCAGCATCATTCCAGTTTGAGGGAAAAAGTCATCTAGAGGTTGGCTGATTTTATGAAGTTTCTTGTTTGAAGGTAAATTTGTTCTGCCTTCCTCATACCACCCATGAATGGCTGTCAGAGAGCTAAAATTACATTGAAATTCTCCTTTGGGTTATGGATATTAATTTTGACCCCTAGGTCAATAGTAAATTCACTCTGTAATGCCTAGGCAACTGCCCAAGTGAAAGCCATTTGCAGGGATGTTCTTTTTTTGTAACAGAGAAGTGTAAACAACATGGTAGCAATTACTCTGCTTTTGGATGTCTTTCCAAAGAGACCAAAGGTGAAGTGATCCAAATATCTGAATGAGATCAATGTTTTGATTAGGAAAGAGAACCAAACAATACAGGAGAAAGCTGTATTGCCTTTGTACATGCTCTACCAGGGGGTCAAATGCTGAGGAGTGAGAATTCTTATGGAGCCACCTTTAATCAACATTTTCACTTAGGTGTTTAGAAGTAGGTTAAGGCACTTTGGGAGGATTGCTTGACCCTTTTTATGAGAACATTAGAAAGGATAGCCTATACAAGTTACTTACCAAGGTAGCCTGGGACTGCTCAGCTCTAGTAGAACACCTGTCACTTGTCTTTCTGTCATATAAAGAATATCAGCCTGCATGTTGGAATCAGGTAATTTGATGTTTAGATGTGAAACTGCAAGAGGGAAATGCTTTATGGGAGCTCATAGTCGTGGATGGGTTATTGCCCATCTTTTAGACATGCCAAATCAGAGTTATTTATGGAAAGCTGGTGGTTTTATAGTTCTGGTACAAGAAACAAAACCCATCTTACTCATGCCTGCCTTATTCAGAGTGCAGAAGTTGTTCTGCAATGGACTTGGTACCTCAAAGCCTGTCACGAGACAACCCAAAAGAGTTATGAGCATCCATGCTCCTAGTCTGCAGGCTGTCCTCGGGCTTACAGTGAAATGAGTGATCTGTCTCCAGTCTGAGTGACGCAGTGATGTGTTTACTTTGTCACAAACTCCAAAAGCCAGAGTATGTGGCTGACCTGGAATGTAAACTTTCACACACATGCAAGACTGTTTTCACTCTACATTTGAATTTCCCGTCACTTTGGCAACGTGTAAAGAAAATATCATGTTAGAAACATAATACAGGAAATATTTTATGCTCTGTAGATGATTAACAAACAAGGAATTGATGACATTTTAGTTCATAAATCACTGGTCTCGGCACAGATTTCGTGTTTTCTGCATTTTAAGAATTTCCATGTAAAAATAGCATAAAAACACAGAGTATGAGGGAGCCGTGTCAAAAAAACAGTGGTTGTCTGCTTTGTGTCTTGCATAAGAAAAGTATGCAAATGACCTTTTCTTAAGGGTGGCATGCAAAGAGCTATTGCATGAGTAGGTAGGCATCTAATGCTTGGATAAGGGTCAGAAGTTCAGAATAGATCATATGCTGAAATATTTTAGACTGCAGATCATCAAAGACGTGTAAGTTTATGGCCATTCACCACCAGAAGATTTCTCTTTTTGTGTCACTATTTTTAATGTCTGAATAACATAGATTTACTATTGCTGGGCTAATAGTATACTATGCCTAAATATATATATGCAGTGTAAAGGAAGCAATTTTGAGTTTTAACATGCTTCTCTAAGGAAGCAAGGCTTTGACTACAAGCCTGCTGTATGCTTGTGTTGCCTGCTGTATGTTTCTGTGGCTGTTGAAAGAAAGGGATACATACTGCCTTCAAAAAAGAAGCCATGGCATTTGGTGGTGCTTTCAAACATTTGAATGAAGGCTTAGCAGTGAGAAGTTTTTTTCTATCAGAGAAAATTTTTCAGCCGTGTGGCACATTTCATTCTTTTCTCATACAGATACTAGTTGGGAGTGTTTGCAGAGTTATGTAAAGCAGTTCATGATGTATTAGAAGGGAGAAATGGGCCCAAAGTGAATGAGTGACATTTTTCAGTATGCTGGAAGCACCACTGGGATAGGGAACCATCATACTCCACTGGAGGACAGTTTCAGGTTGGCCCTTCTCTGACTTTCTGATTGCTTGTAGGTAGCCCTTGACTGAAGCAATGCAAAGGCTTGTTCTCTGCATAAAATATGATGTTAAACATACAATTTATGATTAAAACACCTGGCTAATGGCCTTTAAGTATCTATGGACAGCTGGGATGTGTAAGAGTAGAGCAGAGGGTAGCTCTGTTTCAGTCTCAATGTCTGGGAATGCTAATGGTAGGGATAGGAATGAAGAAACGTATGGTGGTGTTTTAAAAACACTTGAATCAGAGTCAGTACAGAGATTTTTTAAATAGCAACAAACCAAAAATAAAGCAAAAAAACTTATATTAACTCTGGAACAATTTTGTTAATTAAAGTGAGTTTCCATTTGCAGTCATTCCCTCAGTTTCTAGTGAAGATAATCTCTGTTTATACCTGAGAAAATCACAGTGACAGATTTTTGTTTTTGAGGCAAGATATTCCCACAACTTCTTATGGGTTTGTATGCAGGCTGCATTACATTCCAGTAGCTGTAGAGTGCTTTGCTAGCTGTAGCAAGTCCCCAGGCCAACCTTCTCTGATAATTCCAAAGTTTCATTTCAATCCTCAACCAGTTTCAGAGCCACTGCTGTACAATACTACTTCCTTTGCAAGGGCAGTGGCTGGGGCTGCATCATAGCACAGAAAGTAAGAGGTTATTTATTTGTGTTGAGCATGGTGGTTACCTGTTTCAGTAGCTAATTTAGCGAGGGGAGTGGGGGGGAAAAGAGAAATGTAGGCATAATATGAACAATTAAACCTCAAAAAATGCTTCTGATAAGGCTGTGAGAGTGGGCTAGGAAAGGCAGGAGTGTGCTGGGTTGGGTCATTTAGCACCAGTTGCCATGAAGTGTCCTCCTGTTAAGGTGGGGGAGTGCAATGAGGGCTCAGAAAAGCCCAGGTACTCTGAACTCCTGTTAGCCTTCCTTTGTCCCTCTTGGCCTGACAGAAGCTGCCTTCCCAAGGCAACAAAGTAGCAGCTTCTCTGGCTTTCAGCTAGGCTCCCTTTCCTGCTGATACTTTTCTTTCAGGCTTTCCTCAGGGAGGAGTGCTGGATTTGCCGTTCCTGAGCTTTTTAATGCTCCGTGTGATGAGTCTTCTCCACATTTTCTCACAAGAACAGAGTTTTGCAACCAAATGCATCATAGTGGTGTGGAGCATTTTCCTCCAGCTCAGCCTATTTTCCCATTGCTCTTCATTAAGTCACTCATTAAGTTCCAAAGCCTGTCTATGCAGATAAATGTGCACTTCCATTAGGTAGTGCTTCCTCTGTTTTGGACAATTTTAGGTGACTACAGTCAAATCCTAGCCCTGGATTATGTGAACAGGCAGTCTGGTACAAATGGACCAATTCAGCCTGTTCACTCAGGCACAAAAGAGGGTTAATGATAGCAGCACGTGTTGAATTATTCTGAAATGCACCATGTATTTTTCTTGTGTGTATTTGACCCTGCCTGGTATGAGAAGTCAAAGCAAGAATGGGGTAGGACAAATCTGAAACATGTTTTCCCAAACTCTGCATTACAAGTGTAGAAGAAACTCCAGAACATGATTGTTTCTAATTAATCTTGCCCAGTTCCATGTTATTTTTACTGTCTGGATACTCACCTTAGACCCAATTATTCTAGAGCACTACTGGCAAAGTTTGGAAAAATTGTCATTCACAATAGTAGAGATTAAATATATAAATTTAGTGGTAGATTTTGTTCATATTTTCCTCCTGATTTTTTTGATGTATCAAAACCTGCTTTTCACCGTTTTATGGAATTATGACTACACCCTGAATGCTTCAATTTTCTCTTCTTTTATTCCCTCTCTTGGTTGCAACAGCAATCTCAATTCCAAAATTACTTTATATACATATAACTGTAAGAATTTGATTTCATCTACAGGTGGGGAAGTTCAGTTTTAATTGTTTTTTCATAGCCCAGCATTATAGTTTCTGTATCTCCTCTTACCTCCTTTGCTTTCCTTTGGTGACTTTGTTTTCTTACCTCTTTTTTAATGTGTTTTGCAGTCTACAGAGTGTTTTTTAAGTCAGCCTGAAGAAAAGCAAGAGAGCACTGTAAAGGCAAAGAGAAGGAAGAAGGTATGAGTGTCGTAGAGTGTGTTTGGGGTCTGGGCAGTGGGTTTATAGGCTACTGCAGAATGGGGACAGCATCATGATGGTGAGAAGTAAAATGGTGATAATATTACAGCCTCTTTCAGAGAAGAAGAGAAATTCCTAATTTTTAAACCTTGCTTGGGATACCTATTCCCAGCCTGAAATTCCTAATTTTTAAACCTTGCTTGGGATACCTATTCCCAGCCTAACTTGTGGCATTATGTCTGTGTTCCACTCAAGGGTTGTGTATGTCTACACCCCACGTGCATGTGTTGCCCACCAGGAAAAGGAAAGGGTGGCTGTGTGGAAGAAAGGGAAAGGTGGAACTTCAGTTGCTGCAGAATCTGACCCAGTGTGATCAGGCTCCAGCTGCTGTTACATCTTTTGAGCCAAGGACTGTCCTTGTTCACTCTTCTTCTCATAGCATAAGTATATAAATAAATACTCTGTATTGTCCCTCTGGCCACGCTCCATCGTCACCCACAACAACAAACACACCCTGCAGTCTAAATGGAGATTATCTGGCACCGGGCAAGTTAATTGTCTTTCTGTAGGGGGACAGACTGTAAATAGTTGGCTCCCTCACAAGGCTGACGGGTGGCCTTTTTATGTTATGTTAGTCCTCTTAATCATCCAGGGAATGGGAAGAGTGGGATTTTGCTTTCAGTGTAGCTCTGGCAGAGTAAGTGCAGGACTCACTCCACTGGAGCCAGAGTGAAGGCATGCCATGGCAGAGGCTGGTGAACCCACCTAGCAAGAAACCCCATCCTCAGGCCAACAGCAGCTGCTTATTTACACCTTTGCTTTCAATGGGCCACTAAGCTGACATACACAGCCTGTCAAAAAATCCCATTAGGAAACATTTATTATGTTGATCTGTCACTTCCAAACAAAGGGCTGTCTCCAAAACTAAGGAAAAGGGGGGAAAGCCCTTTTTTTTAAGCATCTGGAATGAATTTGAAGAAAAATAATAAAACTTCCTACATGAGGAACACTTCCCCACAGCTCTCCTTGAAGGAGGAGAGTTTGCTCAGGTGTCCTTGCTCTAACTCCTAAAGAATTTCCCGTTGTATCAGGCTTCTCCCCTCCAGAGGGCAATAATTTTTCTGAAGGAACCAAGTGGCACAATCAGTGACATAACAGCCCTGTGAATTACACTGAATTACCAAGTAAAATGAGCCTGATAGTTCTGTTGCTGTCTGCTAAATCAGAGGTTCCCAAATGTGGGTCATTTCAGAGGCAGCTTGTGAGACAGGGCTGGGGAAAAGCATTTGGGGTTGTTGGGAAGAACAATGGAGAGGCTTGGTTGTGGGTCTCAGAGAGGCTGGCTGTGCTCCCACAGCCTCTGGTCTTGCTTTGGGAAGACACTTGTTCCATGGCAGGAAAATAGAGCAGTGGAAAGTGAAGGAGAATGCTGGGAAGGAATGCTACAGATTGAAGCACTGCAGAAAGCTGCGGAACAGCCAGACGTCCTCTACATAGTCTTCCAGGGACTGCAGAGGGCTTTGCACCAGGCCAAAGCTGGACTGAGAGGAAGGCAAAAACACTTCATCTCTATGTCTCCCACTGTCAAGGGTTCAGCTGGGGTTTTGCAAACCCACAGGTGGCTTTTAGCAAGGGTGAAACAGGCAGTGCCAAAGTGGCAGTGGCTGGGAGAGGCAGCACTTGCCTTGCCTTTGCTGTTTTGGCAGCTCCCATATGGCTCTTCCCTGTTCAGCATTCTGCCCCTCATTATTTGAGTTATAGTTATTGGAGTATTTGGGCTGTATTGGGCAAGAGGGACAGACAGAGTGGTGGGGAATGGAAGAGAGGAGGGAGTGGGTGCTGAGATGGAGTGAGGGAAAGAATGGATGGAAGAAGGTCTGTCCCCGACATTAAAATTCCTGCCATACCTCTCTTCAAAATTTCTATTCATCTTTGCTGTCCTGAACCTCAGCCTACCAAACTGAAGGTACCCACTGTCCCTCCAAAGCTGCCAAAAATTCTTCCAGATCCACATCATCTCTGTGAAATCCCACTTTCCCTCAAAAATACGGACCCTTTAGCTCCATCCTGACCACACCCTGCTGCTCCTTTTCACTTCTAGATTTATGCTACCCTTGATGATGAGTTCAGTTTAGCTTACACAGCTGAGAAACCTTGAGCTGTCCTTTCAAAAACTAAACACATCTCAGCAAGAACTAGAGAGGCATCACATTCTTGTCATTCTCTCCAGACTGCCTCTGTCCTTGCAAATTTTCTGTTTTCTTAAACACTTCATATTTGCTTTTCTTAAATGCTAGCATATCAGTCAATGGGAACCTTGGGCTGTGCTACCTACATGTTCCATTTAATTATGGCAAAAAAATGCAGCAGTCCCTTCACTTCAATGAGAATTCAGACCTGTTACTCAGTAACATTCCTAAGGTGTAAAACACAGTCATTATGAACTCATATTCAGTCTCTAAAAATTAGGTTTTAAAAAAAAAAAAATTACAGGAGAACAAAACAGCTGTGAATTCTTGCTGCCTGACCTGTGGTTCTGTTGTTTTAACTTATTTTCATCACCCTGGCATGGTATTCTGTGAATATTCCCTTCCAAATATAGATAGACAGTTACCCTGTTTAAATCAAAATATAACCACATCACATATTATCACTTGGTTCCTGTTGTTATGCCTTAAGAATAATAAGCTGAAACAAATTATGAAAAAAAAGCCTGAATTTTCAAACTGATACTAAAGTGTAGCAATAGCAAAACTCAAAAAACTCAAAAAATAGCTTTCAGTTATGTTTTTGTTACAGCAGCAGTTCAGGTGAGTACACACGATTTTTAATGTTCAGGCTCACAGACCATCTTGCCCAAGTATCTCAGCTTGCATCTGAAGTCTGCATTCCCTCTAAAGACAAAGGGAATCTTGTCCCATTGTAAGGTGTTTTCTCAGTTAAGCCATAATTAAACTGATATAATTGTATAAAGATATGGAGGAACATTTATGTACAGTGTTGTTAGCTAGCCAAAGAGCTATATAGAAATACCATATTAACCCATTTTACTTGGATTTTTTAGAAGAAGATTTCTGATGTTCTGCAAAAATCTGCTCCAAAACCTGGTGTCCCTGCAGATCTACAAAATCTGCTTACTCAACATTTTGGTGAAAACCGTTCTGTGATTGAAATAGAGGAATTAAAGCTGTCAGGTGACTTATCCTGTATTTAATATATAACTAATGTTTTTTACATGATACTATTGACTTCTTTTTCTGCAGAGAAAAGAAGATTTTTGGGACATAATTGAGTTGTACTTTTTAATGAAAATATTTTCTTATATTTCTTTTTAAATGTATATTAATTTGCTGTTTAAGTTGAAATGTTAGTTTCTTTGGAATAAATGTGAGGTTTCTTAAAGGAATGGAAATGAAACATTGTTTAAATATCTCTTTTTATTTTAAAATATTAATTTCTGGAGTTCACTTTTCTGATAATAATTTTATGATTCCTAATAGTAGCTCCCAAGTTGCTATGAGAGATGTATTTTATTCCTGGGGTTATCTGAGCCAATGCCTAATAAGGGGTTGACAGAAATAGACAAATAATGAGGCCTCATTCTCATATGGGTATGAGATTTTGAATGCAGTGTTTTTTCAGGGAGTGGCATGAATTAAGGTGATCATTTTGGTCCATGTGTGAAGTGACCAAGTTTTAGCCACGGGGACCCTTTTTGTTCCCAGTATCCTGCCACCAGTTAAAAGCCAGATAGAAAAGGCAAAAAGCAGGACAGAGCTGGCTTGGCTTCTGTCAATTGGAGGTTGCTTTGGAGATGATGGCAATGTTGAACTTCTCTGTCTCTCCTGTGCAGACAGAGACACTGTCCATTATTTGTTGGTAGGACTCATGAAGAGCAGAAGCCTTCTAGTCCAGCAGTGTTTTTTCTTTATTAATGCATAAGCCTGTCTCTAGGTAAATGTGCTCTTCCTTAATCCCCATGATTCTAGGTGGACCCTTTTTTATTTCTGTGGGGCAGTCTCAGCTTTGTTACTGGATCAAGAAAACCTGGACAAGTCCCATATAGATTTCTTGTGTTAAGTATTTTTTTGTATATAAGGTTTTTAGGAAATAATAAATTGCTCTGGTTTCTTTCTTATTAAAAGAGCCCTTTGGGCTACTGAAGTGACCTATTTCCTTATGTGTTGGATGGAGATATTTTTTCCTTAATTTTTTTGCTTGAGTTGAAGGCTTAGAATGCCAAGGAGTTTAAGAACTTGTCCAGCTGTCAAGTCATTCACGTCAAAGCACTGAGTAAATAGCAAGCAGCTACTTTGGAGTTCTGTGTTCCTGTTCAGTAACAAAGTGCAGAAGGTCAGGGTTGGTCAGAAAGTCAGCATGGTCTCTTGCTGCAGTCTGGAGCTGTGTGTTTCTTCCCCTCTTTCTGAAATGTCCATTTAAAACTGTTGTAAATACTGCAGTGTTGCTGGACTGTTGGTGAGGAGTCAGTGACTGAAGCTGTGTCCTTCAGAAAGGACCTCTTGAACTGTCGGTCATTAATGAGACCATGTATTCAGAAGATCAGTCCCTGCCTGCCCCCACCAGCATCAAGTGCATCTTTTAAACATGATTTTTGAAGTAAATCAGCTGTTGATTCTTCAGTTGTACATATTCATTTCTTTTGAAGCTCAATGTCAGTCTCAGGATTTAATATGAATCAGTGCAAAATAAATGTTTTTAGCAAGATAGGACTTCAGCCAGGCATTGGCTACAAACCAAGTTTGTCACACTATCTGTTCTGATGAAGATCTTGGATTGATGCTCTCAGCATTAGCGCAGTGCACCATCCATGTGAACATGAATAATGTCTTCAAACAAACCTGCTTAGTTTAGAAGATGTATCAGCAAACATCCATGGACACTCTGAGGGGCTGTGCTTCATGCAAGATGATGACAAAAGACAGAAGAATTGTTAATGCTCTGCAGAAACATATTGTTCCATCAGGCAAAGAGCCCTTAACACAGTGGCAGGTTTTCCGACCATGGAATTTTAATCACCTTTTTAAGAACTTTGATTTTCTCTCTAGACATGAGAAAGGACCTTCCCATTATAAGAAGTTAAATGGCATATCTGCCACAGAGTGCTAGTAAAAGACTTCCCAGTTAACGTAGTGACCAGAGAAAAGGAAGTCAGCAGGAAATGGAGGAAGAGAAAGGCACTGAAAATGCAGTGGTGTTGCTGTTAGGGTTAATATATTTAGGTAGGTTACCACAATACGAAAGACCGGAAGGGGAACAAACTTACTGACAATTATTGGTAGATTCTTGCATTTACACAGTATGAATTATCTGGGGGATGTACAAACATATTTCATCATAGGTACATTGGAGGAACAGTCTAGGAGTGTAGGGCTTTTGGCTGAGGCTTTGATTCATTGTGAAAATGAATCAATTCATATGAACACATACTTTAAAGCTAGTGATCACACCTGTACAGTAGCCCAGTATTCAAGGTTTCAGGCTGGGAGAAAAAAAAATTCAGAGATGTTACCTTCATTGATTTAACCCATACAATGTTTCTTCTATGTTAATTTTTGTTTCAGAAATGGTAATTTATTGATGATGGATTTATGAAGTTGGTATTTCATCAACATAACTAGTGGTTATGCTGCAAACATATGTTCTCCCTTTGCTGTTAAAATACATCAACAAAATTATTTTTTCCTTTATGTTTTCAGATTCCTGCTTTTTGCCAGCCAATGATCTTACCCACAGTTTTTCTTCATACCTGAAGGAAAGTGAGTTTAAATGTTGGTCTGGGTGAGATGAAAGTTGTATGAAAAATATTATTAAGACAGTATTACTGCATTTTTTTATATGTAGCTCCAAATATTATTTATTATGAAATATTAATCACTTTAAGGCTTTTAATTTTTTTTTAATGACAGGTCTTGTTTTTCTGGCTCTTATTTAGTTTATAACTTTTTTTTTTTTTTTTGGTATCAAAAATGTTCTAGGCTTTCTTATAATTGCTAGGGACTATTTGTCAGTAATTTATTGTGGCTTCATGAGTTGGTGTATGTATTATCTTAGAATGAAAGTACTGCAGCTGTCTGCTGAACCAAGTGAATTTTTATTCTCTTGTATATTTATACAGAAGTTCTGGTCTGGTAAATGTTTCTTTGCAGATTATTTTCTCTGATACAAATTGTCATATGTGGCAAATGAAGACAATAGGTTCATCACCTTAAAAACTGTTGATTGTTAATGCTTATCTAGTTTGTTCAGTTTTTTAATAGTTCTGTATTTTATTTATTTTGGGCATTCCATATTCCGGCTTCTCAGCCATGACTAAATGCAAAAGTGATGCCAATGTTCCAGACCTCAAAAGAGTCAGTATGTGTGTTCTTGCTGCTGGCTACCATTCATCATGTACTCTAGTAATTTAAAATTGTGGCATGTAGTACTTGGTGTGGGTACAAGGGCTTTTCCATTGCAGTCTGTCCTAAGTGGGCGAAGCTCCGGAAGAACCACAAGGAGAAGAAGTCGATGGTGATGCTGGTTCTGTGCAGCTCTGCCCTTCGCTCCTTGGAACTCATCAAGTATGTCAACAGCAAAGACTCTGTTGAGGTTGGCAGTCAGTCAGGAGTTTTGTCTTGGAGCCACAGGCAAAAGGCAAAACTGGGACACTGTCCTCCGCTAGCCAGCAAATTCACTGACTCAAACTGATGCAATATCCCCTCCTTCTTTAAACTCTGGGAACGTGGTGTTCGGTTTTGGACTGAAGTAATGCCCAGTACTTTGCCTAGGAAGGATTACTTTTGTTAAAAACCAAAAGGTGTAACCAGTTTAGGGGAAACATGTTATACTCGGGAACAGAATAAGCCCATAAAGCATCACGGTCCACCACTAGAAGTCATAGCTTTACACCAAAGGCAGCAAGGGCATGGCATTTCAGGGCCTCAGATGCCAAGGTGTGTCTGGCCTGAGTGTCTCCAGGTCTGTGTCAGTGTTCTCAGCTGGCTCAGGCTGGCAAAACTGCTGAGCAGAGATGACAATTTTCAGTGTGCCCTGTCCCAGTATTTTCCCCTTCTCTATCCTCCCACTTCTCATGCCAGAAGTTTTGATGACTCTGATGAATTTATGGATACCTCACAAATTTCATGGTTGTCTTCTGTGTATTGACCCTACTTCCTATGATTATCCATCAGTACAAAATGAGATGGAGATTTGGGAAGTTTGATTCCATGACACAGATATAAGCATAGATAAAGCAGATAAGTGTCAGTCATGCATGCAGAGACTAGCACCTGAGACTTAGGTGGTTTACATGTAGATAAACCTTTAGCTTTGCAAATTGAAAATTTATTGCACTGCAAGAAGCATGCAGAACAAGCTGTCTTAAATGATGTTCAACAAATACTGAATATGTTGTCTGCTGTTTGATGAATATGGAACATAGAGTTGTTACAGTGTGCCAAAATGGAGTGTCAGAAGAACAAGTCAAGGTTTCTAACAAATTAGTTCGGTTAATTGGAATTTGGACAATGTCTGCAGAAAAGACAGTGGCAGCCTAGGTTTTCCCAGCAGCCATGCTGCAGGAAGACTGTGAAATGTAGATTTGTCCATACACAGATCCTTCCTTTAGTGCACACACACTCATATTCATTAATGCCTTAGTTATCTCAGTAACTGAATTATTTTTAATTAGGATTTGGTGATTAACCAGTTTTGAACTAAGCTAGCTGTGAAAGCACAGGCCATAATATTAAATGTTATCTGAAAAGCTATCTAAACAATATTGCCCCCTGCTGATATCTTCCACTGTGTCTGTCCAGTTGTTGGTCTCTGTTGATGAGTAGCAAACAAGAATGTACAGTGTTCAGAGTACACTCAGAGTTCACTGGGGGACTGTGTGTGTCTCAAACGTATTGAGAAATGCCAGTTGGTTTTTCTTTCCTCGTGTGTGGTCTTAAGACCAGCCCTGCCTCTTGTATTTCATTGCTATTTTTTTTTTTTATTATTAGGTCAATGACAGCCTTTAAAGGAGATTGCAGAGTAATCAAGTTGTTTGCAAAGCACATAAAGGTAGGGAATTTCAAGTAAACAAGTAAACAGCTTGTAGTAAGTAAAGTAAACAGCTAAGTAGTATGATACGATATTCTTTTTAAATCCTTTGGCAGTAGTGCCTTTCATACAATGTTCATATGAAGTTGCTTCCTTTAGGTAGTACTTCCTTTGGTAACCCATTGCTGCAGTGTGAAGAATTTCAGTAAGCACCATCTCCAGTAGTTCTGGTGCAGCCCTGTGCAGATTGTAGATGCTTGTGCACCTGCTGAGTTTCACTGTTCCACATTCCCATCAAGTGCTCGTTCAGTGCCAGAAGGCTGACCCTCACAGGTCTGTGGAAGCAAACTGTACCAGCACCCACATTTTGATTCTGAAAATTGAATGCCTGGGTCACCAGTATCCATACCTGTTAAAAAGAACAAATTATGGGGGTGTTGGGAATAATGAGTGGACACTTGGCTGTTGATATAAATGCTGTCAAACACACAAATGTCATTTGCTTTATCTCACCTTTTTCCAGTATCTTCATCTTGGAGGACTTCAGAGTTAATTCAAGTTTTTCAGTATTCCAGAGCATTTGTTTAAATGCTGAAGGAATCTTGCTGTTCTCACCTCCAAAAATAGTTGGTGCAATAGGAGATTTTTAAAGATAAAAAAGATTGAACTTCTAGAGAAGTGTGATGCCCAGCTGGCTTGTTATATTTCCTAAACGTTCTTCCAGATATAATTGTCTGACAGTTTGAAAGGCAAATATCATTTGTTACTTAATGGTGTTCTAGAAAGAAATGAAATGAGATCTTGAATTTATTTCCAACTCCTTGAGAAGAAATTTTAAAACAATTACGGCTTTACTGTTGATTTTTCTTTCTCTCTTCAAATTAGATAAAGGAACAAATGAATATGTTAGAGAAAGGCATGTTCCACATTGGGGTTGGAACTCCTGGGAGAGTAAAGGCACTAGTGGAGCAAGGTAGGAGAACAAGGAGGGTTTCCTCCCTAAGTATTTTATATTTGGTCTCATGAGAAGTGAAACTTCAACTAGTTTTTTTAGGTTGACATGAATGTGTAGATTTGGGTACTAAACTGTATGGTTCTGTTTCTTCACTTGTGCTATGTCAGTCAAAACAAGGTCAAGGTTCTGGTACTTGTTTTGTGATCACTATAAGCTGGCATAAGCCAGTATTAGCAGAGAAAGGCAGAGTAATGCTTCCTCTCACCTGCCAGTCAGTGCTTATTCCCTCTTCCTGCTTCCTGTGCAAGCCCAAGAGTTCGTTTGGCAGCTCAGTGAAATGACCCCAATTAAACCAAAACCAGTGTGCACACAAAATCAGGTAATGAGCAGGCAGAGGTGGGGGACATCCTCTTTTGGCAGGAATAGTCATTTATGCTGACTTGAAAGTGATTGCAAAACCATAATGTGAAATTTAAAGCTCCAGGAAAACAAACACTGCAAGTGGATCAAAAGGAAATAGTAGCAGAAGTCACTGTATCATATGTTACTGTGAGCTTAGTGTAAACTTTTGTGAGGGGTGTGTGAAAGATCTGCTTGTTGATTTGATCTTATTTCTCATTTGCCTGTAGTAAAATTGATTATTCCCTATAAATATTTTCCCAAATTTTGAGTAATTTTACTTACTCAATATACAGTATGTACACAAAGAAAAAGAAACAACAAAATGACAAGATGATAGGGCAATTCTTTCCATTCCTCTTATGCAAGACACTGTCTTGCTCTGACTGTGGTGTCTTGGTCAGGGACTGGTGGTGGTTTGGGACTCTACTGATCCTTCCAAAAGAGTGCAGGAGTAACATCATTTTGTTGCTTCCACCAACATTAAATATTAGTGCTCAGCACATCAGCACATTGCCATGAGAGTAGTGAGACACTGGAACAGGTTGCCCAGAGAAGCTGTGGATGCCCCATCCCTGGAAGTGTTACATTTTATCCCAAGCTCTAGTTCTTTTTTGACAGTTTAGTGTTGCAGTGCAAGGTCACTTAGAGAAGGGAGAGGAATCAAAACTGATGGAAAAAATGGTGAGCATCATGTAGAAGACCAGGGAAAAAATGGCTGAAAAGCAAGTTCAGAAAGGACCTTTTTTTTCCACCACCATTTATTTGAAGGATAAAGGAATTTTTCAGCAGCACCACTGACCTGAGTCATGTTCACATAGCACCCTGTCCTGTAAATTGCTGAACACTGGTCTGTTCCTGCTAACATCAATTTTCAGCTTAGGGTCCTTGTAACTTACCAATGACATCAGCTGTGGAAATTCAACTCCTGTGGTTTCATCAAGGGGAAGATTGAGGAATTACTTTCTGGCAGGATGTTAAGCTCTTTACAAGTCTGGCAACAGGAGTTGCTCTGCTTTTGTGTTTATCTTCCAAAAAGGCATGAAATTATGTGGCTAAGGGAGTTTGTAGTGTCAGTGCATTAGTTTTCCAACCAGCAAATGTAGTACTTCAGTGTTCAAATATTAGTTTCCCTGGAAACAGACAACAAAAGATGTAAAAGCCAAAAATCATTTTGATAAGCACATCATATTATCTTGGTAGTGAAATTTATGTTGCCTTTTTAGATGCCCTGTGCTTAAACTCCACGAAATATGTGATTCTGGATTGGAACTGGAGAGATCAGAAACTAAGGAGAATGATGGACATCCCTGAGGTATTGCATAAGCACCTGTATATGTTATATTCTGTGTATTAAAAGTACTTTTGTTGGTAGTTCTCAGGTCTTGGTTAGTAAAGTTTTCTTTCTGTAAAGCTGTCTTCAGTGGTAAAGGAACACAAAGAAGTTCTCGTTGACTGAGAAGTCTGTACTCTCGGGTCTCAAAATTATCTCGTGACTTCTATGGTTGTGCTGTGAGTTTCCCCTGTTTATGCTCAATGGATATTCTACCTGTCCTGGATATTCTACCTGTCCCCAGGAAGTACCCTCAGTAGGAGGACTTTGTACAGAGTCCTAGACCTCGACAAATGAGAGAGATGGGCATCACCGACTGTGTGAAATTTAACAAAGGGAAGTGCTGGATTCTGCACCTGGAATCGGGCAACCCTGGGTGTACAGACGGACTGAGAAATGAGGCATTGGAAAGGGACCTGGGGGTCCTGGTCGATGGACAGTTGAACCTGAGCCAGCAGTGCCCTGGAGCCAGGAGGGCCAGCCCTGTCCTGGGGCCATCAGGCCCAGCGTCACAGCCGGGCAGGGGAGGGGATTGTCCTGCTCTGTCTGAGCTGGGGCGGCCTCACCTGGAATATTGGGTATAGTTCTGGTCACAGCATAAGAGTATAAAGCTGTGAGAGCGTCCAAAGCAGGGCCATGAGGATGGAGAAGGGCCTTGAGGAGAAGTCATATGAGGAGTGGCTGAGGTCACTTGGGCTGTTCAGCCTGGAGGAGACTGAGGACAGACCTCACTGCAGCTACAGCTTCCTTGTGAGGGTGAGAGGGGCAGGCACTGAACTCTTCTCTGCGCTGACCAGTGACAGGACTCGAGGGAATGGCCTGAAGCTGGGTCAGGGGAGGTTTAGGTTGGATATCAGGAAAATATTCTTCCCCAGAGGGTGGTTGGATACTGGAACAGGCTCCCCAGGGAAGTGGTCACAGCACCCAGCCTGACAGAGTTCAGGAAGTGTTTGGACAATACTCTCAGGCACTGGGTGTGACTCTTGGGGTGTCCTGTGCTGGGCCTGGAGTTGGACTTGATCCTTGTGGGTCCCTTCCAACTCAGCATATTCTGTGATTCAGTGAAAACTTTCCTCAAAAACTAAACAAAACTTTGACCAAACGTATATGTTTCTCCACCTGACAGCAAGATAATATCATATGAGTAAATCTACAGACAGTTCTCTCGTTTTTTTCCTTTCTTTCTTGTCTTTTTTTTTTGTTTCTTTTGACAAGAGGTAGGTACAAATAACGTAGACCTATTCATCATTTCTACACTCCTTCTAAGATAATTCCCAATTCTTTCCAGTTCTGTAATCCAGCTTTTATAATTCTTGCTGTAACAAGCTATGTTTACAGTATGTTGTGGGGCATCACCTATGTCTAGCCAGATGAAAAGGCAGTTTCCTCCAGCTTGTTAGAAAGCTCCCAATTTCCTGCACAGTGTCTTGAGGTTTTGTGCATTTAGAGCAGGCCCATACATGGAAGGAATCTCCAGGGAAAAGGACTTCTTTTGCATATAGACATTAAGCTGTTTCACAAGTGAAACAAATTATCAGTCATTAATCCATCTATGTACTTGTCTAAGTATTTGAATGTGCTGCATTTTACAGCCCCCCCACACAAAACAAACAAACAAACAAAAAATACACTTAAGAAATGAAGTAGCAAAAAAAACCCTGCCTTTGCTTTTTTGGTGGCAAGGAGGCTCCCTCTTGTGGTTAATACATAAGGCTTTTATTGTATGGTTTTAAAGAACAGAAAACATGAGATCACAGACAGTCCAGTACAAAATCACAGGCAGTACAAAAGGTGTTGATGGCAGTGGGATGGATTTTTTAAGTCATCTAAAGTCCATGTCAATAAAGTAGACCACAGGTTCTCCACCTCTAAAAAAATAAGATTATATTGCCACTATTTCATTTTGGGCTATTGCAAACCTCAAGTACAGCTCACTGTAGATAGCATCATCGCAGTTCTGTGTGTCTGTCTAGAAACACAGGCCAAAAGTTCTGACTCCATGTCTACTTTATCAAGGCAAAATCCTAAAGCTATTTTAGCATAAAAAGTTAAAGCTTAGTTCAAGTTAAATCCAGGTAAGTAAGAGCACTGGACCATTATATATTGTGTTAGGATAAGCAATAGATAGTTATGTGGGATTACAGAATAGTGAATATGTAATTACAGAAAAGTCTTCAAACTGCTCTTGACTCAGGTAACACATCATAAAGGAAGGTTTTTGACATCTTGGGCTTTATAAGTGGAGTATTTTGCAGGTATTTATCCTACTGCAGACATCAGGCAGATTCCTTCAAGCTATGCATAAGGAATGTCCACAGCAAACGACACCCAAATAATGTTTTGGTGATAAGGCATCTTAACACCACATATAAACCAATGGGATGTTCTAGCAACTGGTGAACTTCAAATATTGAATACAGTCTTAGTCAGCTTTTCTAATTGTATAGAAAAATGTCAAATACATGCTATAAACAGTTGTAAGTTTTCTCAGAGAGAGGAAATACAGTACCAAAGACAATTTCGAGAACTGTCTGTTTGATGTACATTTCTTTCACCTGTGTTAGTTATGGAGGCAAAATTGTACACTTTAAATGAGAAACTCAGCATACTGGCCTATTTTCAGTGCAAACCTCAATTATCAATAATTTCTTTGCATATTTAAGGTGCAACATTGCTAAATTTCCTTGTGTTTAAACCAGAAAGCAAGGACAGTTGGAAGCACATGTCCATTGTACTTGCTGTTTTTGTAGTCACCTGATGTTCAATGGAGAATTCTATACACAGAATTTTTATATATTTATATTTATATATATATATATATATATATATATATATATATATATATATTCTAATAATAGAATAGAATATAATTGTTATAATAATATATTTATATTATAATAAATATATGAATTTTAAAACACGTGGATCTTTCCACATGGCAGTTCTGTATGCCATCATATCCACACAAGAGTTGCTGCCCTGATCCACTGCTCTGTCAGCTCCCTCAGCATCTCATTAGTTAATGCTGCTGGAATTTTCATTGTCTGTTTCTGTGTCTCCCACTTCATTCATCCCAAACAATGGATAGAAAGCTCCCAAAGAAACCACAGGAGGAGTAAATGGGTTTATCAGACTTTATCTTGGCACACTGGAATTAAAGTAAAGCATAAAAGTGTAAATAAAAATGGATTGCATACTATTTGATCTGACCAAAGGACAAGCTTCCTGCTTTGAAAGCTTTTTGTACAGAGGTTGATAGCAATACAGAAGTGTCCCAACTCCTCAAGTTACTTGTTCCTAAGATTCAAGTGAAGTTTTTTCAACAAAACCCAATATTGTATTGTCTGCAAACCATACACACACCAAGCTTCAGTAAATTTGAAAATATGCTAAGTTTAAGTTTCAGACGTCATGAAAATAAAAGATTTGTGAGAAATGGACTAGTGATAGAAAGACAACTGTGTTCACCTTTGTGTAGCACATCCAGTCTGAAACTGAGGCTGGCTGGGCTTTCTTGTGTCATTTATTCCTCTGCAAAGTGAAGGCACAAAAGAATATAATCCTGAGAGAAAACCTGCAAACAAGTTATTTGTAAGTGGTAAGAGGGAGCTAGCTGTAAGGAAACTCTGGACAAACCATGATGATACAGAATCTTGTGTTCCCTCTGAAATATGTAGTCAATATTTACTCTGTAATATATTTGTTTTCTCTTTAGATAAGCCATAAGCTACAGCAATATCAGTGTCATAAACCCAAGAACTTTGTACACAGCACAGGCAGACCTGACCTCCATGCTCACTTTCGTTCAGGTGTGCCAGTCACAGACAGGGCTGTGCCTGTTGCACTGCCCTTGATCTGCTTTATGCCAGTTCTTACGCTGGGAAGTCCTGTAGGGATTCTGCAGCTCAGGATGGGCCTTTTGCTGTGGTGTGCTTTATCAACTCTGCCAATGACAACCTTTCTGTAGTCATATGAAATGGGACTTCAGGGCTGCAGGGCAAAGGATGGGTATTTTAAAAACTGGAAATGTTCTAGAGGATCTTGTATAGGAATCTCTTCTTTAATTTCTAGTCCTATAGTAAGGTGCCTGAGTAAATAAGTAATGGTATCATTATCAGTAACTTCTTATGCTTTCTTTGATTTTTATTTTCTTCAGATAAAGAAAGAAACAATTGACCTACTTGAGAAGAGTATTATAAAGCTGTGCAGAGATGGATCTGTGAAGCTGGGACTCTTTTAAGGCGTTTACCAACCAGGAAGTAATTTGCAGCTGCCTTTTGCTATTATCCTACCTGCAACTGAATTTTGACTTGTCAGAGATCTCAATACTGAAGGCACATTGGAACATTTTCTGAGTTTTCCTTTAATAAAAACCCAGAAGTTTTGTTTGTAGTTCCAGTATTATTTTTATTGCAGGAACAATGTCATACTGAAATCAGGGTTACACCGCTTTCACCTGCTAGATGTACTACTACGTGTCACTGGTAAGACCTTGAAGATGAGCAAATATGGGTGTGAAAGTCTTTGCACAACTCAGTTTTCTGTTCCCTCCTTGTGCTGTCCCAAATGAGACATGTATTTCTCTCATGAGAGTGGTAATCTACTTGCCCTTGGGGGTCTTTGAAAAAATATGAATTTCAGTAATATATTAAAAAAGTATTTTTCACCTATTTGTTCTAGAGCTGGCCAAATGCTGCTTTTTGCTCTTACATGATAAATTATCAATATATTATACTGAGATTTTATTTTGGTTAAACTGTTGAAGTGTGCAAAAAGTATTCTTACGTTTGTCCATTTAAATTAAAATGAGGTGATCTCTGGGTGATTCTTTTGTCATTGTGGATAGCAGGGAATGGATGGATTCTTTTTCAGAGAACAAGATGAATAAAGATGAGGAAATCATCAGTGTCTTGGAAAGCCATTGATCCAAATTGGATATTTTAAAAATTAGTTGTACTTCTATGATAAAGAACACACAACTTTTTTACAACCTTCAATTGCATTTCAGTCCATAGCAATGAATGTAATAGGTTAAGAAAATTGGTTTGGTCTTCCAAAGCTATGTTCTCTGTCCAGTGCTGTCTCAGCACCTGCAGTCCTCCCCAGTGGAATCCAGTGCAACTGGAGTAAAACTCCTTTCCTTGTATGCCATGCCTGTTAGCTGGGCAGCTATGGAAGTAAATGGAGAAGAAATAATGCATCTGAAATTACACAGAAATTCCAGTATAACTGACAGTATCCCTGCAAATTAGTAAGTCATAATGAATCCTAATGAGCTGTGAGGCAGGAAAAATATACCTAAGCTTTTCCAGGAGGAATGAACTGGACACTCTGATCAAAGTACACAATCACTTGATTGGTACAAGCTGATCATGGGGATCCAGGTACAAATACAGAAAACAAGGAAGAGAGAGACCTAGTTAATAAGTAATTACTCACAATAATGCAAGTTTGAACAACAAATACAGTCCCCCAACAATAAAGACAGTATCTCAGCTGAAACACTCTCCAGCACAAGGATATTACTCCTTTCTCTCACTGAGAAGAAGATGAAAAACAAGACAAATGTTCTTCCCAGAGAAGGAGATGCCCAACTTTCCAGGTGTCCAGATAACAGTGCATTCAAACAGCAGAGGCTGCCAGCTTGGAAGCCCCAGCTCACCATTGCATCTGTGCTCTCCAGCTTCTTTCTGACAGGGGCATTCTGCCTCAGTGTGGGAGTCTGCCTTGTCCTGTCTGCAAACAGCGTCAGAGAAATACAGGTTAGTTTGGGAGTGGTGTTCTTTGATATTCTGTAAAGCAGAAACCAGGCCAGTTTGGAGAGAAAAGGCTTTGAGTTTTTGCTTCTGAATAAAGATGATAGCAATGGCTTCATGCCTTGGACATGTGTCCAGCAGCTGGTATTCCTGTGAAAATCTTCAGAGGCAGTCGGTCATCACTAAAATCAGAGCACTGGGTGATTAACTGGGTAGTAATATCTGAAATATGGGTGATAATTACTGCCACTGGCTCCTAATACCAAAATGTTGTCATTATCTTCTGGGATTTTGAAGGGAAATAAGCAAATCCCTCAGAGAGTGTTTAATACTATAAGAACATATATGTTTGCTGGGGCAATCTTGAAATGCCCTAATGTTTAAATCCCTCCTGCAGAAAAGGTTATTCAGACCTGTGGTGTTGTGAATAGACTCCTGTTTGGAGCCAGCACTCAGCACTACACCCAGGCTGTTCAGTGGGGGTGGGCTGTGATGCATGTGGGGATTTGTCAAGCATTACTTGGTCAGCCAGCCCAAGGTGCAGGAGTGTTCTTCACTCAGCACTCCTTTGCCAAGGAGCAGTCGTGAAAGTTCTGCAACAGTCTTCAAAAGACTTTAAAACGGCTTTAAACTAGGGATAAATTTTGTGGTTGTTCATTAAGGCCAAGTCCTCACTCTGCCTCTTCATTTTCAACAATGTTTTTGGCTATCCGGGGTCACTTAGAAGAGAACAGCTCTGAGAAGCCTTGGACCTTTTCCTATGAGCATGTTCTTTATGACAATATATTTGCTTGTTCACTTCTCTGACAGATAGATTATTCAGATAAATGCTCAGATTGTTCAAAGCTCCGTGAAAATTCCTCTAACTGGAATAAGGAATGCCACTGTTCTGTCAATTTCACGCTAAAGGAAGATATATTGGTAAGTGGGTGCAAAAAACCAACTCAGATCACTGTGTACCACCCGTTACTTATATCCCTAAGTGATAAAAGACAGTAATTCTGTCATGTAGAGCTCCTGACTAAATTTGCTTTGTACTTTTTCAGAACATGTAATGCTCAAAATTTTACACTTTTGACTTTGTTGTTCATTTTGGTATTTATAGCCAAGACCAGGCTCCTTGGTTGGGAGATGTCCAAGGAGAAGAAGGGGTGGAGGAAATGGTGTTTTATTTCACACCCCTGATGATGGAGGTGACCTCTCTCTGTCTGTCTCTGAGTCAGAGGCAAAGCCTTGCCCTTGGGATTGGTTGGTGCTGCCCAGCTAAGCTCTCGAGTGAGAAGGAAATCTGAAGCTCTACCACTTTACATAAGTAGACCCCTGTAGTCATTTTTACAAGGGTTGTGCTGCTAATCCCCAAGGTCCTTGAAATAATTCAGGTCTAGCAATGTGATTCTGAAGTTTCTTTTGGAAAAAGTATCCTTCATTTCCTTCCTTAAACTACCAGGTCGTGTTACTGAGACTGTTAAAATGCTTCATGTTCTGCCAAAAAGATCGTATACTTAGTACTGAATAAATGATCCCTTGAAATGATAGTGCAATTTAAAGTCACTTTAGGATTCTTCATTATTGGGGAGGCTGTTAAAATACTTTGTAGTTCTTCAGATTACAGTGATGTTTGAGATGGGATGTTAATTTAACTGAGTAATGGGTTTTTTATAGTTCCATAATTACCTTTCATGCATGATTGGCCTGCCTAGCATTCTCCTTTTAATGTGAAGGCTTTTGTGCACCTTCTTTTATGGAAAATGACAATATACAGTGTGATTCATAGTCATTGCAAGTTCATGGCCAGCCATACCATCTTGAGTAAAATAATTATAATTATTTTTATATAAATATAAATATATAAAAAAATATTTTAATATAAAAATCAATAGTTTTTATTTCAGGTTTTCTTTGGTCATTTAAATTATGTTTAATTTTGTGCCAAAACATAAAAACTTGCAGTTCGGGTAAAGATTAGATTCTAGCCCATGACTGCTGTATTGCTTAGGGTGTAGTTACATACATTTTAATATGAGTACTCTCTTCCCCTCTTTTTTAGCAAGTAATAGGATTTCTCATTGCCTTCATGAACTCTCCTTATTGAAAGGATTTCTCCTTGGATTCTAGGGTGATGTTTTTATGTACTATGGTCTGCAAAACTTCTATCAGAACCACCGTCGATACGTGATATCAAGAAGTGATGCACAACTGTTGGGCCGAAATGTAAATGTAAGTTTTCTTTTTCTGTTGTGAGATCAGCAGCACTTCCAGCAGGCGTGCCTTTGACCATATGGAGAGCCAGCTAGGCAGAGCCGTAAGTGTGTTTAGGTGGCTCTAGGGAATAATAAAGTACAGATTTTCAGTGTTTGGTCCCAGCTTTTAAAATTGTTGGGGCCATAATGCCTAATAAGTTAATAAGAGAGGAAGGTTGAAGGGCAGGGGGGTGGTAAATAAAAGACGTCAGTCCTGTGTTGTGGTTCTCAAACCTGCCCCTTGTAGTGCTGATTAAAAATACATTGTCTTTTTCAAATAAATATACAGAAAGCTTTTCCTTCTTGTGTTGTCAGTCTTCTTAGCCAGAAATGTTTTAAGCTGTGCTTTTACCATAAGCCTGGGAAATTAAGTTATTCTAAGTCTTTAGTTTTGCCATCTGGCTTTGGAAGTGGGCAAGGAGCAGTTACAGGTTAGTTCTGAAATAAGTGATCATGTAGTATTCTAAGTATGCAATTTAGAGGTCTAAAGAGGGAGTAGACAGCATCACCCGCAGCAGACCTGCATAAGGAAATTGGAGAATGCAATCATGGCATTCAGGTTCTTTTACTTACAAATCTAAAGCATATTTTCTTTGGCATAAAAGTAGCATTTCTTAATATACACATAGTCCACATGTCCTTTCAGTATATATGATGGTTGTGCCATGGTAATCTGTTGTTTCTATAAAATGCTCCTTACAATTCTCAATACATGTTCCTCATTTCTATAAAATGCTTCTTAAAACTCTCCAGGTGTCCTGTCAGCTTGTTTGTTTGCATCCAGACTCAGCTGCTTTTGGCTTTTGTGCCGATCAGATACACAGCTCATTGGAGTTGCTTGAAAATGTTTCTGTGCTGAAACCTGAAGATGTATAGTTTCTTATAAAATAGGGTAGGAAAGATGTGATAAAGCTGAGGGTGGACTTCTGTTTTTCATTCTGTATCTTCACACATCAAGATTTGCCCTTGTTGACCTGCAGTAATGTGGCCAACTACATCTGCTGTTCTCCAGCACTAATTCAGCCAAAGTCAGAATTAAAAATAAGGTAAAATAAGATGTTCTAGGGTAAGCCAGGGGTTCACTGGAACATTTTCAGTTGTAGCCATTTTACCATGGCAGATCCCCAAACCTGTTTTTTGTAGTCTGGAGCTGGCAAGTTGGCAGCAGAATTTGGTGATGACCTTAAGTTTCTGTGCCTAGATATGGAAGGTGGTCCTGAACTACAGACCCGTTTATTTGATGTCTCTCTAATGTGACTGAAAGGTACTGGAGACTTAATTGTTCAGTGGCTTTTCAGAAGAAGGCATGGGAGGACACCAGTTAAAACCAAACCCCGGGTCTGTGCCTGATTGTTGTGTGACCTTGAATGCAGATCCAGAGGAGCTACTGCGCGCCCTTCAGCACCTACAGGAACGGGACCCCAATGGCGCCGTGTGGGGCCATTGCCAACAGCATGTTCAATGGTACGTGGGACCTTCTCTGTCCCTTCTGATTCCCTCTTGAAACTATTCCCTTACCCAGGCCACAGCAGAGCTGGTATTGCAAGGCCTCTACTTTCTCCTACAAAAGGCTTTGTTTGGTGGTGCTGCTCTGGTGAACGTCAGACTCTGCTTCCTACTATTTAGTAACTTGGCCCTTTTTTGGAAACTGAGGGAGATACCTCATTTTCTAAGACCCTCTTCCATGTGAGCATACAGCAGGAGTGAAGAATTTAGGCCCTCTTGAAATAAGGAACAAGGATACAACAGATTTCATGTACTTCCTTGCTAAAAAGCACGTTCTTGTACAGTGATGGGAGAGCCCAGATTCTGCCTTCCCACAATCATGTGCTTAGAAGGAGGGACTCTGCACATTGTCCACATTACTTTGGATCTTTGGATCTACATGGTTTCATTTTTGTTCTTAGAATGCTGGAAGCATACATAGTCTTAACTTGAACCTGGATTTGATCTTTGTAGTAATCTAGTGAGCATAATCTGCTTATGAATACACTTGGGAGATTTCAGAATGTATCTTTGGAAGGAAAAGGAACAAAAAAACTGTACAGACTTTTCTCCACTACCCCATCTTTTTTGTCTTCCAATTTCTACCACTCCCTGCTCTCACCCTTTTTTTAACCTGCTCCACACAGCAGGTTTTGGGAAAGCAGCAGCTCTTTCCAAGCAGCTGTGCCACCCACACCAGGGGACTTGTGAAGCCAGTTCATTCAGTAGCTTCTCGATCCACTTGATTTTTGTCTGCCTGCTTACCTCACCTGCTGCCCTGGAAATGGGATTTACTGGGCTGGGCTCAGACCTAGGCCAGCAGAGCCCAGCTGTGGGGAGCCCACGCTGTTCTGGAACATGTGAGGGAGAGTCAAGACAAGCAACAGAGCTCAGAGCATTGCAACTCCTGTTAATGAAGTGGTGACAAAAAGCTGAGGGTGTGGTGGGCCACAGAATGATCATTTCCCAGAAGAGTGTGTCTGAGCTTTAAGGAGCTGCGTGAACACAGCTTATGCAGCTGAGTTGTGCTTTTCATGTCTCCTAAAAGGCAACCCCTCCCCATCTGTATCATCTGATTGTCCCTGCCCATCATCCCATTGTCTGCCTAGGGGTTTACACAGCTGTTAACGAGACCTATCATATTTTTGTCTTATGTTAAACTAATCTATGTAGGAAAATAGTAATGGATAAAAACAAGTGTTGTTCACCCACTGAAACTGGGTGGCATGGTTAGGCACAATTTTAACTAAATGGTTTTTGATTGACGAAAGTGTTTGTGTTCTGATTGGTAAGCAAGCTCTAACTGGGATAAAACTAAAGGAATTTTTTTTTTCCAATGGACTGGATTCCCTTGATTGTGCTTTTACCTCTACCCTAGTCCCTGAAAATCCATCATGTATAGCAAAGTTTTGGGACAACTGTCAAAGAAATCCTAGGGGAAACTAGCTAGGACAGTAACTTCTGTAACTAGCTAGAGACCTCAGAAAGTGATTTGCAAAGAGGTAGTCCCACAAGAGTTGATGGACATGAGAAGCATGCACGACATACACAGGGATTGGTAGGAAATGTTCAGTCTATAAAACTTCAGAAGTTCTAAGACTCTGGTACCTTAGTTCTTCTTGTGAAATGTGCAGTGCTCCATACACATCCAGGATGTTCAGGTTTTCTATCGACTTGAAAGGTGCTTCAATGTACCATTTTTTTGTTAGCCATGCTGGCAATTAGAATGACTGTCTTTGACTCACAAATGTTGCTTATTGTATTCCCTGCAGATACTATTGATCTCTTTTACAATCGTAACTCATCTGTGATTCAAGTGCCACTGCTGAAGACTGGAAACAGTTGGTGGACAGATAAAAATGTGAAATTTCGCAATCCTGAGTCATACAATCTCTCTTCTGCATTTGCAGGTAAGAATGGTTCTGCTGGTGGTCCTTATTTTTCAATGGCTTCCTTGTCTCCCCCTTCATGTGTCTCCCATTCTAAGAAAAATCACCTATGGGAGAAATACCTCCCAAAGCCAGTTGAAGAAGTAGGGTTTAGAGGGTGACTGAGAGCAGAAGGCACATTTAGCCATAATACCACCTTTTTACTTTTTTAATCAGTGACCAGAGAAATTGAGAGAAAATGGTTTTGGAAAACTGAAGTTAGTCCACATCAATGCCCTTCTTTATAGTTTCTTGTAATGTTTAATCTGTCCAGAGAAAGCAAGGAAGCAGTTGCTTTTTTTTTTTTTTTTTTTTTTTTTTCTATTGAAAACATCTGTGAAGGAGAATTGCATATCTCATCTTTCCTTCATGCCTTTGCAGATTCTTGGGCAGTTGTGAGGCATGAGAGGCTGCCTTTGCCACTAGTTGTTTCAGACTTGTTTCCTAGGGCTGTTTCCTTTATATGGTTGATCTCTATTGAACTGGGGCTAAAAGCTGCCTCTTGTGGATCAGGGCAGTGCTGAGCTGGGTGCAATATGCAAGAGTTAATCATCTAAGTTGTTTTCATGGGACAGATTCTAAATGTCATAGGCTGTGCTATTAGACTGCAAAAAGGTGCCTTTCTGGTTGTACAGGAATATATTAATGTGTAAAAATGAAGGCAAGCTCCTCATTATTGAGAACATATTGCTTGCTGAAGAGACAAGAATCCAGAATAAACAGTATTTTCACTTGTGCAAGTCACTTTGTTTTTCCTGTGCTTGAAGGTTCTAATATGTAGCAGCCCCTGAGTACTGTTAAACTGTTAATTCATGTTTGAGGTGAGTGGACATGCTTGGAGATGCTGTTATCTGGCATATATATAATTTTGGACAGTGTCTTATGTCTCTTCCACAGCTCATATTCTTGTTGGTTGTGTGAGGCCCAGAATCTCAGCAACTACTGCTTTTACTGACGGTGTCTTTCCTGCTTTGTCTCTTTGTGACCAGGGACAGCCAGACCTCCTTACTGGCAGAAACCAGTGGATCTGTTGGACAAGGAAGATGAGAGGAACAATGGTTACTTGAACGACGACTTCATTGTCTGGATGCGAGTGTCGGCCTTTGCGACGTTCAGGAACCTCTACCGGCGTGTCAGACGGGTTCGGCACTTCACAGAGGGTCTGCCAGCAGGGAATTACACCTTCCATATTTCCTACAGTATCCTTTCAGATTCCCTAAGGCTCCTAGAGAGTTACAGTGACATGGAAGTGAATAGGATTTGTGTGGTCAACTGGCAAAGAAGCTGTGCAGAGCACCCCTGTGTCAGCAGAGCACTCGAGGGATTTGGGCCACATCCTGACTGACAGGAGCTTTTGTGCTGGTGCAACTGCCCCCTCACAGCCAGCAGTGGGAACTCTGCTGACTAAAGCACTCCTTTTGTCAGCAGGAGTTATGTCAACATGACCATAAATTTCTCTTCTTTCTCAGCTGATAGAAATGTGGTTATAAATGTTCTGTCATGGTTCTATTCTGAAAGCTTCCATGGGAGACATGAAAGGTAAACTCATATAACATTCTGGCTACAACATATTAGGTAGAGCTGAGCACTAACCCTCACAGAGACTATGTGGATTATCATGATAAGCTTCCCAAAAGGCTCATTTTCAACTGAGCTTTCATAGCAAATTAATGCAGTAGCAGTCCTATAAATTATGAATCTGAAATTTACAATGTTTTAAAAAAGGAAGTATTTCCACATGCACAGGAAGACTGTATCTGAAATAACTGGGTTTCTTACCACCAGCTGCCTTCCAAAAACCAGCTGGGGTTTTGGATCCGGAATAGCAGAAACATCACCAATCAGTTAAATGAGTTTTGGCAGCAAATGCAGACTTCAAAACTCTTTATCCCTTGGATAGCTTTTTGAGCATTTAACCACTACTTTCTCTTTTCCTGGAAATAATGTGCACTTTGTTAGTAAAATCTTAACATCCCTCTCTCAGATTTCCCTGTTACCAGATTCAAGGGGAGGAAGCATGTGATTCTTTCAACCGTGGTGTGGAGCGGTGGAAGTAACCCATTCCTGGGAATTGCCTACCTGGTTTGTGGCACAGCAGCAATCCTGACAGGTTTTGTCATAACTGGCATCCACCTAAAGCTCAGGAAAAAGAAAACATACTTTCAGAAGCAATAAGGTACACCTGACTTTCTGAACAAAGCCAGAAGTGTGTCGTGAACAAAGAAGGTGCAGCACAGACCTTATACTCTTTCCCCTGAGCTCTGGACCATTTTCAGTGTCAGGTTTGGTGAATGTAAGCAAACTGAGGGGCAGGCCTATTCCATTATCTGAGACCAAACTTACCTGAGGTGTCATTCTCATTAATGTATGTGTGAGCCTAAATTTGTTTCCTAGGAAAGTTGTAGTGAGATGAGCTTCAAACAGCAGACAGCACAGCAGATTAGAATTGCAATGGCAAAGAAATTATGGTACCAATGTCTGGCCAGAAGTCAGGGTCCATATTAATTTCTTACTCAGCCCATAATTCAGGCAACATTTCTCTTAACTGGAATGGAGCTTTGGATGGGTAAAAAGTAAGGTCTTGATCCAACAAAAAGCTTGAGTATGTAGAACTTATTGGTAAAATCTGCTTGTGGGCCACGTACATGAGCTTAATGGCTTGGCTTGGGTTTTATATACCTTTTTCAGCTATGCTGAAAAAGCAGCCACTTTACATCAGTGCATTCACTCCAGTTTGACACCTGATTTGTGGTTGAATACAGGGCATTTATTAAGAGTTCAGAGTTTGTTTAGACCAAATTTATTGGATTTATCTAGCAGCTGAGAGCTGGAGGGCATCCAATCACTTATTTGGATTTTTAAAAATTATGGTTCAATATAATTAAATGAAAAAGCTTCTTTAATGCAAAATATTTTAGCAGAATCATCTACCTAATTTAACTATTAGGCCAAAATTGTACTCCTACCTATCCCATGTGAAAGTTCACAAGGTCTTACATGACACAGAATGGTAATTTATTGTCAATAAAAAACAAAGCACCAGAAAATCCTTCAATTTGAAGTGAACACTGCAGCTCATGAATAGGGTCATCAATTTTTATGTTTCATGTTTAGAATTTTACACATTTAGGACTTACTTCTAGTCTCAAAAAAAAAGAAGGAACAGCACTGAAAAATTTAGGTCAGGCATACCATGGTGGGTGTGAATTTTTTACAATTATTTTTCTGTTGTAAAAGTGCAAGTGGAATAAAACACTTTCAATTACTTTCATAAGTATTTTGTGTGCCTTGCCTCTCTCCTAAAAAGCCTTCTCACTAGAACAAGAAAGAAATCACAGACTGGAGCTGGAGAAAGGGATGTGGCACAGGGAGGCTGCAAGCCATTGTCAAGGCATCTGCTTTTGGGGGCGTCTGGGGCTGGGCATCTGGTGACCTGTGACAGATGGCCCCTGCAGAAGGGGTTTGCAGCACAGAAGGTGCAGTTTCCTTGGAGTTCTGCTCTGTAGCTGAGCCAGGAGCAGCAGAAGGGGAGCAGCTCTAGTTCCCAGCCCAGCCTAGGAGGACAGTCCTGCCCCACCGGTGCTTTATGCTGACCAGGAAAGGTGCCTGTCCCCTCTGCTCTTCCTGCCCAGGGCCAGGCACCTCCATCCTGAAGCTGTAGAAACAGGGTTCCTGGATTTCAGCCCTTGCACCTGGATCTGTCAGGAGCTGTGGAAGAACCCCACCCCTCACTGGGCTGGACAAGGCAGAGCATGAAGTAGGGCACACAAAAACGCTCGAGGTCATTCATCTAAATCACTTTTAACAGAGGGACATGCTCCTAAATCTTTTCAATCCTTTTGAAAATATAATCCCATGCAGCTCTCTGGAAAGCCCCGATGGGATTTCCTGACAAAGCTGAACTTATGTTTTCTGGCTCCTAACAAATTATGGGAACTCCTTTACTTTTCTCTTTATTTTTTATGGGTTTTCTTTTTCATTGTCTGAGAAACTGACTTTCAGGAAATTATAGGGGTGGTTAAATCACGATGCAATTGTCACTGATTTAATTTTTTTGTGAAGCATCTGGTAAAAAGTTAGTAAAAGGAGACTGAATAATGAGGGTATGTATTTCAGTGAGTCAGTGTCTACCAGGAAAAAACACCTAGAAAACACAGCCCAGCAAGTAGTGTTTGCCCATTACATCCCAGAGGTTTCTGCAGGAACCTCTTCTCTTGAAATGTAGATTGTCTTCAAACCCCTTCACAGGGAAGACCTGTCTTCAAACAAGGCTTTCTGTTTTTCCAGAAGTTGTCTTTGTTTATAAACCCAAAATCCCATTTTTCATCTTACCACAGCTTTAAACATGCCTTACATGTTTCTGGTACCCTCTGAACAGTGTCTTTGGAAGCTGCTGCTTCAGCTCCTACTGTTTCTGTTGTTAGCTCTGAGAAGCTCTGCAGTAACTGTCTGGTTCAGGATGGTGCTGCCCAGACCAGAGCAATGGGAATGGCAGGTCTGATTAATTCTTCCCAGCAGACAGAATCTGCCTTGCTCTAAAGGGTGGAAAATAAGTGTTAGCCACCTCCTTATGTTGCCTTTTGTGCCAGCTCTGCAGCCATGCTGTGGGTCTGCCCCGTGCCAGAGCTGGCACAATTGTACCTTCTCAAGAAAGCTTTGCAGGTGTGCTCCTCAGTGCCCACACTGGGAATACTTCTCTATCTCCATTAAATGTTTGTTGAATTTGTTTATGCTGCTGCTGCCTTATTCCCCTTCGTGCAGGGGCTGGAACAGAAGTGAGAGGCTGGACTGAAGGTTAGGTTGGGCCTAACCTAACAGAAAGATGGTAAAAGCTATCATTAACTGCTCCTCATTGTGCCAGGTCCCAG
This sequence comes from Anomalospiza imberbis, assembly GCF_031753505.1. NCBI lineage: Eukaryota > Metazoa > Chordata > Aves > Passeriformes > Viduidae > Anomalospiza > Anomalospiza imberbis. The sequence goes on from NC_089682.1 coordinate 51,473,952, forward strand.
GGGATTGTCCCCTTTTCTCAACTGCTCATAGCAGCAGGAAGCACTAGTCCAGGCAAATATCCAGTGGGATTTTGAATTAATTTTTCCTGGCTATTAGGAGATCATTGGGTCAGTTGGATCAGGTAAGCAACACCGAGGTTTGGAGGGTGGAGTTTTGAAGAAAGCAGAGATGTTGCACTTTTCCTGAGGTACAAATTGCTTTCAGAATACCTGCAGTGTTATGACCAGTACTGTGTCTTTTGCACAGTGCTGCTCTGGCCTTGGGCATTTGATTTTTGAATTAAATTATGTGTCTTGAGTAAAGAGGGGGAAAAAAAGCGCCTTGGTAAAGCTTTCCAAAATAGAATTTTAATTAGCTTATCTATTAAACATACTTTCACCAATAGTAAGTGGGCTCTTTTATCAGAGGGACTGACTTATGTAGATTTGACAACTCAGTGCCAACAAAGGTGTCTGGGTTTACAATTGCTGAATGACATTGAGCTGTACCTGAAAAGTCTTAAGGCAACAGCAGCACCGTGGGGGCTACAACACTAAGCCATAAAAGATTAACTGCCATTATTTGTAATATCTTGACATAGCAAAATTATTATATTGTTGGTTCCTTTGTTACAGCTACCTAAAGCCTCATCTTGCATCACTGCTGAATTTTCAGTCCCTTTGAGCTAAATGAAATTTTGAAATTTCCTCCACTCTCAACAAAAGAAAGATGCATGTCAGAGATGAGGTTTAGGTTTGGTGAAATGAAATTAATGACGTCATAGATGCTGACAGTACTACAAAGTGCATTTTTTATTGTTTTCCCCATCTTTTTACCTAGAACAGATAAATAAAGGAGGACATTATTTTTTGGAGGGGGAGGGAGGGGAGGGTGAGTGGATATTTAGTAAATGGAAAACTGGACAAAGGATTCTGTTAACAGATGTAATCTAAATTTATATGGTAAAATAGTCTAAAATAGATAAGTCAAATGGTATATAGATTTCTGGGGTTTGTTTATGATTTTGAAGAAGGCATGTGGGAGCATCTTCTGGGGTTCTTTAGTTCAGTTTTTAACAATGGCAAAAATATCTGGAGGGGACAAGATCCCATAATTATGAAAAACTTACCTGCAATTTAAATCTCATTTCTAAATCACAGGGACATTTATATTTTAATGTCAAAACTGTTGTGTTGGTTTTGGTCGCCAGCTCCTTTTAGGATTAAATTTCATTAATGGATATAACTCTGTATCTAGAAAGTGAGACATAAAAATCAGGTGTAACAGAATATTTCAGTAGCACTTCAGTTAGATAATTTTTCCAAGCCTTTTTCAGGCTTTACTGCCTCATATCCAGTATTTGTCTGCCTAAGTTGGTTTTTCTGTTTCTAATCACAGACATTAGCTTTCATCTGATAATAAAGGAATGAGTCCTTCAGTGAAACAGATTAGCATGATCACAGACCTATAGAATCTGGAAAATTTAGCTACATGCTGCATTTATTTTATATTAACAGCTGTGTTACTCGCAGAATATTAATATTACTGTTTGGATGGTGGTGTTGTAGTGATGCGCTGCAGTGTGAAAACTTCCTCTCCTTCCTCTGAGAAATTAAACTCTAAGAATAAAGTGAAAGATGGCAGCTCAGGGAAGGGAGGACTTTGTAAGCTTTGATAATTTAAAGAGAGGTTGCAGAACAATTTGGAGCTGAGTTAGATCTAAAAGAGGAGAGAGCATTTGCTTTTGTCACATAAGAAGGTGCTGTCAATACTCACTGGGAACAGTAGCTTTGAAACAGCTGATTTGAGAAAAACCTCTAACCACAAAATGAGGGGAACAGCGGAAGGGGAAGAAGTTCTGGAGGGGAAGAAGTTCTGGAGGGGAAGAAGTTCTTGGGTGTGGAGGCAAAGAAATTTGGCTGAGCTGCTCAAGATGATGGGATATCCTGACACATGATCTGGAAAGCCCGTATGATTTTGAGCAGCAGCCAAGTTAAGTAAAAGTCTCTTGGTTTTCAGTGCAGTCTGAACTACAGTGCATAGTGTTTGAGCTAAGGTGTTTTGACTGGGTTCTCTGTAATTGCATTATTCCCTACAATTCCAAGAATAATTTGGTTATGAGCTGGGATCAATTTGGTGGTCTCTTGTTTCCAAAAGAGGGATTGTGGAGCATTTTTTGTTCTCTCTGGGTCCTGCTTTTTCCTTGGGTTATGGAAGCCAGACAGGGTAAGATTTGGGCTTGTTTTGCTTTTGCTCACATTCATGAATGAATGAAAAAGCTTAAGGAGGAAGTAGAAAGACTAAGGAGTATTAGGGATAGTGAAAGGGAAATAGGCTGGTGGAGTTTCACCCTTCCATCCCTGAGAGAAGCCCACCAGGAGTCAGAGGACTCCCCTATCTCTTACCCTCAGGCAGAAGGAGGAGACCTGGTAGATGAAGGGGAGTGGAAATGGGTCCCTTGTTGCGGTGTGTCTCCTCCCTCCCAAAGGTAACCCTCTCCCCCCGCCCCAACCCCCATGAGCCCTGGCTGTGAGACAGGGGGTCCAGGGGGTGGAGTGATTGGCAGATCTGAAAGATACCCCCTGCCCCCTGTGGCTATTGGTAGACCTAAGTGCCCCTTCTCCCCTGGCACCCCTCCCCCTCACCTGGTTGGTGGCTACCTGTCCCTGCCCCTCCCCTTACCCCCGGGTTAAAAGGACAATCCAGCCACGTGGCCGTCCCTTCTGTTGGAGCTGCCGCCAGGTCCACAACTCTGTAGCTGAAATAAAGACTCTGGATCAAGCTCTAGCAGAAGTGCCTCCTTTCTTCACCATCGCCTGAAGCCTCTCCACTGAGGAATATCGCTCGCAGCCTCTGAGTAACCCAAGGGTGTCACTGGGGAGGAAACATCCCAGCTGCCGCCATTGGACTCAGCAGCAAGGCAAGCCCGGGCAGGTCTCTGTCGGAATATTGGGAACCCCAATAGTCCCTACTCGGGGAGGTAATAAAAATTCCTCCCAACCCCCATCACCTACCCAGGTGCCACTTCAGGATAGGTGTGAGGCCCTGGATCCAGAGAGTCAGCCAGATGATGCAGAAGAAAATGATCTGCCCAGTGAGCCTCCCAATCATGCTTCATCTGTCAGAAGGATCAGGACCTCTGACACTAAACAAAAAAGCAGGGCAGTCATAGTGGTGACTCCCTTCTGAGGGAACAGAGGGCCCCACATGTGGACCAGACCCATCCCAGAGAGGTCTGCTGCCTCCCTGGGGCTTGGGTATGGGATATCACCAGGAGACTCCCTGGGCTGATTCAGCCCTCTGAGTATTACCCAGTGATGAGATTGAAAAGAGGAGTGTCAGGGCAATTAAAAAGGACTTTAGGGCACTGGGTCAAGTAGTTGATAGGGCAGGAGCAAAGTTCTGCTTCAGTTCCTTCAGTGTCAGGGATAAATGATGAAAGGAAGAGAACTCACATTATGAACAAGTGGCTCAAGGGTTGGTGTCATCAGCAGAATTTTGGGTTCTTTGATCATGGGGCAACTTTCACAGCACCTGGCCTGATAGAGCCAGATTGGCTCCATCTGTTTGTCAAGGGCAAAAGGATTCTAGCCCATGAATTAGCGGGGCTGATTGAGAGGGCTTTAAAGTAGGTTTGAAGGGGGAAGGGGGTGCAGCTAGGCTGTCTGGAAGCAGGCCAAAGGGTGGTAAGCCTGAGATAGGGGAGAAATGAACAGCCCAGCTGAGGTACATTTACACTAATGCATGCAGTGTGGGTAACAAACAACAGGAGCTGGAGGCCATGGTGCAACAGCAGAGCTGTGATGTAGTTGCCATCACAGAAATGTGGTGGGATGACTGACATGGCTAGCACATTGCACTGGATGGCTACAAGCTCTTTAGGAGAGACAGGAAAGGGAGAAGAGGTGCAGGAGTGGCTCTTTGTGTCAGGGAGGCTCTCAATACCATGGAAATTGAGATTAACGATGATAAAGTTGAATAGGTAAGAATCAAGGGGAAGGCCAAAAAGGCTGACATCCTACTGGGAGTCTGTTACAGACCACCCACCCAGGAAGAAGAGGTGGACAACTTGTTCTGTAAGCAGCTGGAGAGTGTTTCAGGATCACCAGCCCTTGTTCTTGTATGTGACTTTAACCTACCAGATATCTGCTGGGAACTCAACACAGCAGAGAAGAGGCAGTTCAGGAGGTTTTTAGAGTGTGTGGAGGACAACTTTGTGTGACAGCTGGTGAGCGAGCCTGCCAGGGGAGGGACTATGCTAGACCTGCTGTTTGCAAAAAGATGGGCTGGTGGGAGATGTGGTGGTTGGAGGCCCTCTGGGGAACAGTGATCATGAAATTATTGAGTTCTTGTTATTTGGTGAAACAAGGAGGAGCATCAACCAAACTTACACATTGGACTTCTGAAGGGCAGACTTTGGCCTGTTCAAGAAACTTATTTGGAAAGTTCCTTGGGAAGCAGCCTTTAAAAACAAAGGAGTCCAGAGAGGATGGACGTGCTTCAAAACAGAAATCTTGAAGGCACAGGAACAGGAAGGCACTGTATATCAAAAGATGAGCCAATGAGGAAAAAAAAAAAAAAAAAAAACTTCTGGCCTGGCTGGACAAGAAGCTTTTGAAGGAACAAAGGAAAAAAAAAAAAAAAAAAAAAAAGGGTGTACCACCTTTGGAAGGAGGGTTGTGTATCTCAGGAAATGCTTAAGTGAGTTGCTAGGTCATGTAGGGAAAATATTAGGCAAAACCCCAATTAGAACTCAATCTGACCACTTCTGTGAAGGACAATAAAAAAATTTTTATAAATACATTAATGGTAAAAGGAAGGCACGGACAACCTCCAATCTCTATAAGATGTGGAAGGGAATCTAGTAACTAAAGATGAGGAAAAGGCAGAGATACTTAGCACCTTCTTTCCCTCAGTTTTCAACATTAAGACAAGTTATCCTCAGGACAGCTGTCCTCTTGGGTCAGTAGATGGTGTCAGGGAGCAGAATGGTCCCCTGTTATCCAGGAGGAGGCAGTCAGCCGCTGAGACACTTGGATGTTCATAAATCTATGGGACCAGATGGGATCCATCCCAGGGTGATGAGGGAGCTGGCAGATGAACTTGTGAAGCTGCTCTCCATCATTTACCAACAGTCCTGGCTCACTGGTGAGGTTCCAGATGACTGGAAGCCAGCCAATCTGATGTCCATTCACAATAAAGATGGGAATGAGGATCCTGGTAATTACAGACCAGTCAGCCTGACCTCAGTACCTGGTAAGGTTATGGAACAGTTTATACTGAGTGTCATTACACAGCACTTACAGGATGGCCAGGGTATCAGACCCAGTCAGCACGAGTTTAGGAGGGGGAGGTCGTGTTTGACCAATCTGGTCTCCTTTTATGACCAAGTGACCCACCTGGTGGATACAGGAAAGGCTGTGGATGTTGTCTATTTGGACTCCAGCAAGGCCTTTGACACTGTCTCCCCTGGCATACTCCTGGAAAAGCTGGCAGCCCACAGCTTGGACGGGAGCACTCTGCCAGGTTAGGAACTGACTGGACAGCTGGGCCTAGAGAGTGGTGGTGAATGGTGCTGCATCCAGCTGGCGGCGAGTCACCAGGTGCCTTCCGGGGGTCCCCCTGGTCTGTGCTGGGGCCAGTTCTGTTCAGTGTCTTCACAGATGATCTGGATGAGGAGATTGAGTCCTCCATCAGTAAATCTGCAGATGACACTAAGCTGGGAGCATGTGTTGATCTGTTGGAAGATAGGAGGGATCTACAAAGAGACCTGGACAGGCTGGATGGATGGGCAGAGTCCAATAGGATGAAGTTCAATAAGTCCAAGTGCCAAGTCCTGCATTTTGGCCACAATAACCCCCTGCAATGTTATAGGCTGGGGACGGTGTGGCTGGACAGTGCTCAGCTGGAAAGCGACCTGGGGGTGCTGGTTGACACCTGACTGAACATGAGCCAGCAGTGTGCCCTGGTGGCCAAGAAGGCCAACAGCATCATGTATCAGGAATAGTGTGGCCAGCTGGAGCAGGGAGGTCATTCTTCCTTTGTACTCAGCACTGGTGAGGCCACACCTTGAGTGCTGTGTCCAGTTCTGGCCCCTCAGTTTGGGAAGGACGTTGAGATGCTTGAGCGCGTCCAGAGGAGGCAACAAGGCTGGTGAGGGGCTTGGAATACAAGCCCTGTGAGGAACGACTGAGGGAGCTGGTGTTGTTTATCCTGGAGAAAAGGACAGTCAGGGGTGACCTTATCACTCTCTGCAACTTCCTGAAAGGTGGTTGCAGTCAGGTGGGGAGTGGTCTCTTCCTCCAGGCAACAACAAACAGAGGAAGAGAACCCAGTCTTAAGCTGTGCTAAGAGAAGTTTAGGTTAGACATCAGGAAAAAATTCTTGACTGAAAGAGTGATTGGGCACTGGAATATTCTGCCCAGGGAGGTGGTGGAGTCACTGTCCTGGAGGTGTTTAAAAAAGACTGGATGTGGCACTCAGTGCTATGGTTTAGTTGATGAGGAGGTGTTAGGGCATAGGTTGGACTTGATGATCTCAAAGGTCTTTTCCAACCTAGATCATTCTGACATTCTGTGAAAATAGCTCATAGCCTGGAAAGCTTGTATTTCAGGGAGCTCTAACCAAAATATCTAGTATTTACTATGTACTATGTACTCTATGAACAAAAACACACAGCATGAAACAAGATGAAAAGAGGCCCTTTGGTTATACTCCTATACAATTGCAGCTATTGTCACTTTGCAGTAAAGTGCCTAAAATGTTCCCTCTCAAACCAAAACAATAAAAAAGGCCTGTGAAGAAAATGAAGTTTTCTACTGTGTCAAACCTAGCTACCCAAAGTTATTTGCTTTCTTCCCTATGGCAGTTCCTGTCGGTAATGAAGACTCTTGTGTTACCAGTTATAATACTGGAAGATTCAGGGTTTAAGATTAGGTTAAAAGATCTTGAGATTGCTCAGATAACTTATATGAATCCCTGGGCTGTCTCTGGGCTGTATAATTAGTGACAATGAACCTGAAAACACTGGAAAATAAAATGTGTCCAAGAAACCAGAATGGTTAAGAGAAAAAGTGAGGAAGTAGTACCTGCCCATAGCACTGGTTGTCATAACCAGTTAATTAGTGGGGAGAGTGTGGAGCCACTGTGCTGCACTGTGGCACTTATTTGACAGTGCAGAGAGAAGCTTCACACCAGCTCAGGACAATTGTTAACATCTGCAGTTAATAACCCTCCTCCCTACAGAGACTGTGCTGGGACATCTGTCACAGAGGCAGGGGACAGCGGGGCTGAGTCCTCAGCACTGGGTGGAAGGAGGGATTCAGTGCTGGGTGCCAAGGACACTCTCCAAGGAAATGCACTGCCACCCACTTCATCCTGCTGGGTGGCAGAGTGTGCTTCCAAGTTGTGTAATTCAATGACAGTCGAATACATGGCCTGTGTAGTGCCATCCCAGTGTGGGACATCCAGAAATTGAAATTAGAATCAGTAAAACTAAAAAAGGAATATTCAGTGAGTCATCATCTGCACCTCACACCTGTGCTTATAGTCAGATTTCTGTCCTTTAGGCTTGTTGACATGAGGCCTTTGATCATGGAAAGCCTTTGAGCAGGCTTTCCTCATGCACTGCCATTTCTGGCTGTGCAGTTAATAAAAACTGATCCTGAATGAAGCTGATGAGCTAAGAAGAAAAGCTATGGATAAGATTTTATCTCTGCATGTTCTTGTTACTGATGAAATGAATTAAATACAAGAACTGCTTAACGTGTATAAATTGTGCCAATGGGTTTTAAGCTGTAGCTTGAGGCATTTATCCTTCAGATTTCTAAGTTTGTAACTTCACCTCAGGCAACCTTTGGAAAGCCAAGTCTTAACTAACAAGGTCAAGAGTTGCCTTTCAAAGGGAGGTAAGAAAATGAGAAGGCAGAGCACAAGCCTGTTGAGCATTTTCATATTTCTTTGCTTTTTGGGGGTTTGATTGCAATGGAGTGTCTCACACCATGTAAGTAAAAAGGGTAAATTTTGAAATGTGGGACTTGCCCTGAAACTTACTTTTTCTGTCAGCATTTCCACACCAACCTAACAGATGACAGTGATCCTGTCATAGAAGTAAATGAAGTATGAATGTGTCAGGTGTAATTTTAAGTGTTCTCAGCTGCTGAAAGATTATTTTCCATAATTAATTCAGTTGCATAATGCTGAGCTCTTGGGCAAAATATATTCTTTTCCTCTGGAGGAGTGGTATAATTTGAAAGTTTCAGGCTCATACCAGAGTTGAGTTGTCCCTATGTAACATGTGTGACCTTCTCTGTTGAGTTAAGGGCCTGTGAAGAAAACACTGGATTGATCCTGACATTTTCCAGGCATTAGCACTTTCCTTCTCTAGTAGGAAGAATATGAAGTCTGTACTGTGCTTATTTATGAGGCCTTTTGAAGACAGTTTTTATTTGAATATAGTTATATTACTGAACAAATGTACAATAATTTTTCATCATAATACGTAAAGTGCTTTTTTGTATAAATAATTATGTTCTGAGCTGAACTTATTTGATATGAAAAGCAAAAATTCTATTTTTATATTTAAGCGGCAATAACCCACATTCAGAATTCAGGCAATTTTTGACTCAGTGGGGTTTTTTTAAGTATTTGCCATTGGATATTTTTACAGTTTATACAGTCACACTTCTACTTTACTAATCAACCTCCAAGTAGCTGGTAAAAAAATCCACTTGCTTCCATGGAACTGTAAATGCTGTGAGGAAATAAACTTCAGTGCAGGTGTACTAGAGAAAAGCTGATTCAAACAGTGCTATTTTTGTATAATTGGTTGTATAGAAAAAAATAGGACTTCACATGCTGTTTTTCCTCAAATTATGTGAGAATAAGAGTTTGGTTTCATTTTGCAAAACTTAGTAATACTACCTTGAATTGGATCTACATATGGCATCTAACTACATGTAACTAATTGTATGTAATCATCTTTACTGTGTACTTCTAAACAAGTATTGAATATACATTATTTGTGCATGTTTCTGCAGATAAGGGATCAGTACTTTTAATTTTAAATTTCTGTTTGGCTCTAGATGCAGCTTCATGGTTAGGAGACATGGAAAGCATCTGAGGTTGTCTGAAGACACACCAAAAGGAATGCCAGGCAAGGATTTTTTTTAACCATGTGAATGAAGATATGAAAATATTTGTGTTTGAACTGCAGAACTTGAAAATAGTGACTTTGTCAGATATATCTTACCATGCAAAACGAAAGGGGAAAAAAAACTTGTTGAAACAGTGTAAAGTTGTATATACAGCTCCTCAGAACAATTCAGTGTCAGTCTGCTGGCTCTGAGATGTTCTGCATCCAAGATCCTGAAAAAATGTGAAGTTTTATAGCTAGTTATTAAAAAAAAAAGTCAAACACTGAAGTATAACAGTGTTTTCTTGGGAAAACAGCTTCCTTGTACCTCTCTCTGCTTGTACCAACAAAGCAATTAATCACTAGAGAGAGTTTTTAAACTGTCCCATTTATGAAGGAGTTGTCAGCTGGGATGCAGAGGATCATCTTGGGACTCATTCTTGCAGGCAGCTGTATTAGTTCTGGATATCATGTGGCTGTCTCATTATCATGTGAGTTTAAAATCTGATACAGATGCAAAGAAATGAAAACTTCTGAAATACTCAGTAATGATTTCGGTCTTTTGATGCTGACAAATGTAGCATCTGCCACTGTTTGGAGTGAGAATGCTGCCAGTGGAGGTCTAGTTTCATAAGAGACATTTGGTTTAATAAACAGCATTCATTTCTGTTTGTTTGCTTTATGCAGAGACCAGTACTTTGTGATTATGGTTTCATCTTCCCATCCTGTGTTGGGAAAAATGCTATAAAATATGCATAGAAGCATAAATTATTTGTTTTGCTGAGAAAATATAATTGACATACTATTGGTTATAATCTGCTGGTAGGAACTGGAATTTTGTTGGGTCTTTTTCCTTCACATCGAAGTTGAAATTAAAGTTGAAGTTAAATTTTGATCCCATTTAATTTTGAGAAACAAAATTGAAGTAACAATTTTGAAGTAACATTGCACAAAGTTGCCTTTAATAGAGATGGCTTAGAAATTTTGGGATTTTTTTTCTGTGTTTGGATATTTTGTTCTAAAATTGTGACTGTAAAACCTGAAGAGAAAAGCAGAGGCTTGTTTGAAGTATTTTGTCTCAGTGTCCAGAGAATATTCTAAGTTTTGTTCTGCAAATGCAGTCCTGAATGAATTCCAAATATCTTCCATCATGGATGTTTTACATACACAAGAGAGTTTACACATTTGTCTGTATTTTACAGTGCTGTTATTTCTGATACCGAATACTGTTTTGTGTTCAGAAAAGGAGCTAAAAACAAATCCTGGATCTCAACAAGATTCCTGGGAATCAGAGTTTTCACTGCTATGTCAGGAGACTGAACATCACAAACCATCTCAGGACAGGTGCCGTTTCCTCATCTGGATGAGCTCCCGTTCAAGGTACTGCTACCTACTAGACTGCAGTGAATGTAAATTATACATTCCTGATTCAGTTCCCATACAAACTCTTAGCTTTGTCAGGGGATCTTCTGTGGGGTGGAGCTTTGAGATGGATTTCCCTGGACCTCAACTTACAGTGAGCACCTAAAGAGAAAGAGTTCTCAATTTTCAAAAAAAAAAAAAAAAAAGGAGCAACATAAAGAGGAGAGAATCTCAGTTAAGGCAAAACAAAGAAAGACATGATAAACCCCACATGTTCCTGTGGTGTTGGTGTCAGCTCTGTCCTAGACTGATTGGTAGAATTCGACCTGTAGGTAATTGTAAAAGCCCTCTGTTCTTATTTCTTTATGGTCAGTTTCCTTTTAGTGTATTCTGAATAACACTCCACATTGGTTTCAAACTCTTTTACGGGTACCAAGTTTTCCAGTAATGTCTGTCCAATTTTCATCTTTCCATTAAATTGAGTTTACTGTGATAGAGCAGAGGTGACTTTTAAAATAAGGTTGGTTTCAGTCCCTTTGAATTATGAAGGAGTACAAAATATCACTGGCTTATTTTGGTTTATTTGCATCAAGCTCTTAATTACTTTCTTTATTGCCTCTTAGAGATAATGTGCAGAATTTGTCTGTCTTTTGATCCTACACTACAAAACACAAATTTAACATACTCTCTGATCTGTCTTCTTTGTAGCCATTCCTCACTTGCTCCTAATAATTGCTATGGAAATTTCTTTTTGTCTCTTTAGTTCACGAAATGCAAAGCAAATAGCTTTTCATGACTTTGGCAGCTAAGAAATGTTACTTAATTGTTGACACAAGGTTTACCTTTTAAACTGTTCCCTCTAAGATACTACAAACCTCCACTGAAAACAGGACTGCAAAATTTTGCAGTCACTGGCAGGTCAGGGAGTGCGACCAGCTTCCAAAACCATTAATAGGGACATATGTGTTGGGACAGTTGTTCCACTGCACTTCTCTCCTGCCTGCACTTCTGTGCTTTGCTGACATTGATGGCAATTAAGTTTTGACAAATCATTTTTATTATTCTATCATGAAGGAATTTATGCTTTCTGTATTGTCTATAAGCCAAACCTGAAAGAGCAGTCTTCAGGATGTTTTTTTATCAAAAAAGCCCAAAAGCAGATGGCCAGGTGAGGGAAACCCAGCTGAGTGCTTTCCACTGCAAAGCAGCAGAGAGAATTCTTCTAGGAAACTTCCATTCTGCTCTAGCTGGTCAGGTATTTTGGAGAAATGCAAAAGACAGAAACTTATATTTCTCTTCCTGTAGATTAACTGGCTGCAGTGGAGCCAGCTGAGCTCTTCTCAGAGGGGGATGTGTTTCAGTTAATAATTTTTCCTCCCCTCTGCAAGCATTTGGTGTCTTGGTCATCAGAAAGTTGGAAAAAAAAGCATGTATTTCTTTATGAGCAGGCTTCAGTGAAGCGAGTATAGGAAGAATAAGAAGAGGTTGTACATGTACAAGAGAGGATATAGAATTTCTTCAACACATGAAAAATCACTCCCAGAATCAGCTTAGGTATTTTAGGTAAGTGTAGTCATTATGCTGAAGGATGAGGAACACCACAAATCTTGCCCCGCCCAGAAGACGAGCAAGACATGAGGAACTTATCATACTTGGAAGTGCCTCATTATTGGAAACAAGATTCTCATCTTGGATATTCTTTCAGTGGAGAGGCAGCTGCTCCCCTCAGCTGCAGGTGACTTCATTGGATGATCCAGTGCCTTTTCATCCCACATTCAGTTGGGTGATTATCTTTGAATCTATTTTTGAGAGGTTACAAAGAGAAGATGTAGAAGGGCTTGAGACAGACCTATGTCTGTGACTTCTGAAAGAGTATTTTAATCCATGCTTTCCTATCATCTGGTTTAGATAGGGATCCATATACATACAGCATTATTTTTTTTTAACTAATAAAACTCAGTATTATTGCCTTGTTTCAGAAAGCCTCATGTACTAACTAGCATAGTCCAGAATGAAGGAGCCTTCCTGAGCAGATTTTGGCACTCAGCCTGTTGTTGCCAAAAGCTGTTTTTGGAGAGCTAAAATCTCATGAAGCTGCAGCATGTTCAGGAGCAAGACAAGTGATCTGCAGGCACTTAATAAATTACTTAAGATTTCACAGTCTATAAATAATTTTTATGTATTGTGGCCTGCAGCCATCCACCTTGTCCTTCAGCTGCATCCTGACCAGTTTGGACTCTGTCTTGCATCAAGCCACATAAAAAGGTAAAAAAAGCTAAAAAATCATAATATTATTTGATTTTGGTTTTAAAGAGACTCTGATTGTGCTGTAATTTGATCAAACAGTTGTGGGTGTGGTTGCTCTAGCTCAGGCCAGCTTGCAGACAGGACAATTAAAGCTGTTCTAATCTTCTGATATTTAAACATGAATATAAGTAGGAGTCTTTCATCCAGTTCATGTGCAATACTGTCATTACATGTGCAGAAAAATTATTTCCTTTCCTTTTCCAAGGCATCAGAGACAGCCTCGGTATGAACTTCTGGCTATGCAGAAGTTTCTGACACTAGTTTCAAGTTTTATATCCCTTTTTAGATCAGAATTTGGTTACTGATCATGTGGTTTCATAAAAGTGATAGTTGTGCATCTTTCCAAGTTGAGCCACACTACATTTGATTACATTATCAACAATTGCTTTAATTCTTACCTAAGGAACAGACAACTCATAAAGCCGACTGACACTGGACTAGCACGTGCAGTAGAATTCCTCAGTGCTCATTTTCCCATGTGTTTTAATTGTGTGCATTTCTTTGATGTTTTAAGAGACATTTGAAGTGCCAGGTAGAGCAACAGGAGTTTCTTACAGCTTGCAACGAGACATTGTTGAACTCCCACTACATTTACCTTGTTTTATGAAAACAATAATTAATTATGACTGAGTTCTTTGTATGAGGCACTGCAGTGCTGGAATTCATATGAAGAGGAGAAAAAAGCACAAGCAGCATCAGCTTTCCTCAGTAACTGGCAATAGCCATGGTCTGGTTAAGACTGAACCAGCAGCCTCTCCAGCAGTGCAGAGGGCTTGTGCTGACTGGGGACAGGACCAGCCTACCTGCTGCCAGGAAACTCTTGGAGATGGGCATGACCCCGTGTAACTCACCAATAACCCTGCCATTTCCAGACTGCAGATGAATTAGATACAAGGTAGGTGTTAACTGCAAACATACTGAGTAATAGGTATGTACAATTTATTTAAAATACTTTTTAACATATAAAACCCCCTCACTATTTATACAGTCTAAGTCCTAGCAACATATACAAATACTGAGGAACTAAAATACATGCTGAGGTAAGAACATACATTCTGGGAGAATACTCAAGCCAAACAAGATTGAAATACATTTTATATACATGTCTTCACATATAAGAGAGACCCATGAAATGTACCTTTGCTTTATTGTACAGGGAAATTCTAGTCTTAGTGTCATGCAATTTAAAACCAACTGTTACATGTTCAAATGTATCTTAGAGCTAGCAGAAAACATGTCTGAAGTCTGAAGCAAGAGCAAAGCCTGGGACCAAATTCCTTCCAAAAAGGGGCTTAAATTTTAAAAATATCCATTTCTTTAACATGCTTCTCAAATATTGAAGTTGCATTATGTTTGCTGAAAAAATAACCCACTGTAGAGAAATACAGTGGGTATTACAGTGGGAAATAGCTTATTTCTTACACCACCTTAGCCTTCAGCTATCCACAGTTCTACCATTCCTGGTCTGCAATAAAAATTAAATCCAGGTGTGTTATTTATAATGACATCCATTTATTTTTATGGTAGATTAATTTTTTAAGCCTAAGCTGGTACAGGTTGAGAATGGAGAGGATTCTTGGCTGCAGCTGTATTGTCACATCTTCGTGGAAACTAACTGCCCACTCCTTGAAATAAAATCAGCTCAGATACAGAAAATTTCAGTCACAGTTGCTGCTGCTAGCTAGGAACAGTCACCTGTTTAAGCCAAACTACGAAGATTGCAGACTAGTTTTGTCAGTCAGAAAAAGTTGCAGTAACATAAAAGTACAATCATAGGCAGGATTTGGCTGTTCACTAATGGGTCTTATTTACCATCCTTACATTCACATTTAGGCTTAAGATACCAAGCTCTAAAACAAATAATTAAAAAATGTCATTCTCAATGAATGAGAATGAATGATCAGAAATTATAGAACTGGGCTTTAAGGTAGCACAGAGAATGTTCAGCATCTTTCTTGGTGACAGGGATAGTGGGAATGAGCACATCCTCAGTGAGTTTGCCTACAGCACCAAGCTGTGAGGTGCTGTCAACACGCTGGAGGGAAGGGATGCCATCCAGAGGGACCTGGACAGGCCTGAGAGCTGGCACTTCCTGGAGTTGAACAAGGCATTGTCCTACACCTGGGTCAGGGCAATCCCAGGCTCACAGACAGGTTGAGCAGAGAAGTGACTGAGAGGAGCCCTGCAGAGAAGGACTGGGGGGTGATGGTTGATGAAAAACTCAACATGAGCCAGCAATGTGCTCTCACAGCCCAGAAAGCCAATGGGATCCTGGGCTGCATCAAAAGGAGCATGGCCAGAAGGGTGAGGGATTCTCCTCTGCTCAGGTGAGACCCTACCTGCAGTGCTGCATCCAGCTCTGGTGCCCCCAGTATAAGAAGGACACAAAACTGCTGGAGCAAGTCCAGAGTAGGCCACGAGGCTGATAAGAGGACGGGAGCACCTCCCCTATGGAGACAGGCTGGGAATGCTGGGGCTGTTCAGCCTGGAGAAGAGGAGGTTGTGTGGAAACTTCATTACAACCTTCCAGTATCTGAAGGGACCCATAGGGAAGCTGGAGAGGGACTCCTTGTCAGGAACTGCAGTGACAGGACAAGGGGAAATGAGTGGAGACTGAAAGAGGGGAAGTTAGGTTAGATAAAAGGAAGAAATTCTTTACTGTGAGGATGGTGAGACACTGGAACAGGTTGCTCAAAGAAATTATAGATACCCTGGAAGTATTCAAGGCCAGGTTCAAAGGAGCTCTGATCTAGTGGAAAGTGTCCCTGCCCATGGCAGGGGATTGGAAGGAGATGATCTTTAAGGTCCCTTCCAACCCCAGCCATTCTATGATTCTATGTAATACCGTATTTTAGATGCTGAACAGGCCACAAGTGATTTTTGATTCCAGAGTTTATATACAGCCCCTGTGCAAACAGATTTCCAGGGGTAAGTGAGGATGATGTACTGGTGTTAAGGCATGGTGGCAGCCCCTTGAACAGCACTGTGGCTTCCATTCAGACTTTGTCCACAGTGTTTAAGGACCTGGGCAGTAAACAAGGCTTTGAATTGCATCACAAACAGTAACCCCTGAAGTCCATAAAATGGGCTACTGTGTAGGGAGGGAGTCCACATGTACAAATTCCAATAGTGCTGTTATAGAGGGGTTTTCTCCTACTTAGGTAAGAAAGCTGTGCTTTTTTTTTCTAACAAGATAAAAAATGGCAAATATGCCATTCAGACTGTTTTCATTTTGTGATTACCTAGCTAAATGAGTCGACATTACCCCAGGAAATGACTGGCTGCAATGTTTTCATAGTACAGAACACTGGAACATTCAAAGGATGGAACTTCCAATAAATAAGTCTGAAATGGACACTCTTTGGAATAGTACTGGTTCTTTTGCAAAGGTTTTGGAATCTTTCACGCTTCCAATAAGAACAATCATAAAAAAGCCCTAAGGCTAAATTTGGCAGTTGTGCTAAAACGTAACACATGTGCTAAATGCATGTCTAACACAAACTATGCACCATTAGAATATCTGTGTGCTTCCTTAAGCACTCACAAAAGTACGTACAAACCTTTTTTGTATAAGCTCACACCTGAACACAGAATAATGGACATTCTGGGGGAGGGCAGGGCCTTTCTCAGTTCAAGTCACCTCCAAAACCTGAATGCTTCTTGCACTGAGCATCAGGGAAGTCTGACTTGGAGGCAGATGATATTCAAGTGGGCCTCAGAGGCCATAATATAAAAGCAGTTGTCAGGTAGTTTGCTTGTGTCAGTCTGTGCCTCCTTGGATCCCTAGGAAGGAATACAACTGAGTGGCTTAAGGAGAAGAGGCAGCAAAGAGATTATACAAGACAGCAGCTTCTAGTTTTGGAAGGCTAACCTAACCAAAAAGGCAGGAACCTTCTGAGGAACACACAGCTGAAAATTGCCAATTCTGTTAACAAAAGCTGAAATAATGTAATTCAGAAGAAAAACTATTTTATGACATGAAGCTAAAGGGGTTTTTGCCATCAGTCCTGAAAGCAGCTTGTTAAGTCCAAAGTTGTGCAGACATTTTACAATGAAAAGAAGAATTTTAGAAGCTGTAGTGCTTGCACAGAAATTAAGAGCTTTGGGTATTGAGATGGGGTTTTTACCCCCAAAAAATAGTACCATTAGGAAGAAATAACTGGCTGTACTTAAACTGTTTCTCCCAATTTATCACTCACATCTATGAATTACTGGAGCTAATCATGAAGAGTTCTTCTCTCATGTCTGACAGACAATTGTACAGTAGTAATTAAAAAGTCCATGGTTTTGCAGGAGACAAGCTGGTAATTGTCATACAGCTTAAGGAAAAGCAGAATTACTGTTTTCCCCGACCTCCCATACCACATCTTTTGGTTCAATATTGTATTATTTAAGACTAACAATACCAAAACAATGGAATTAAAAAAGTGAAACTGTGAGCTTTATGGAACTGGCTTTTAGAAACAAGCCATCATTCTACCTTACTCATGAGCTAACTTTGTTCATCCTTACTCACAGTGGGATGGGCCATGCTCTGTGGCACCTGGTACACAAGTTGGTCAGCACTGCCCGGCCCCGGCTGC
Source organism: Anomalospiza imberbis (assembly GCF_031753505.1). Lineage (NCBI taxonomy): Eukaryota > Metazoa > Chordata > Aves > Passeriformes > Viduidae > Anomalospiza > Anomalospiza imberbis. The sequence goes on from NC_089682.1 coordinate 51,491,317, forward strand.
CCCTTTGGTATATCGTACAGTGCCTGTGCTGAGGATGCACTGTCTGTCCTGGATAACAGTTTATTGCACGTTCCAACCAGTGGAGGAGCTTGATTCCCTGCAGCTTTGAAGGTGGAAATGGAAGGAGCACCAAGAGGTGTGCTGGGATGGCTGGACATGTCCATGATTATCGGAGTCGCGTACTCAGGTCCGGTTACGGGCAGTGGCTCGGCATAGGCGTGGTAAACTTCTTGGATGGGGGAATTGTAAGGGTCCAAGTCAGCGTAACTGGCTTCTTTTCCTTCCTCTGGTTTGAAGGTTGATCTCTGGTGAAGCGTGCCCACAATTCCCCCTACCAGGGGCTGAGCATATTCTGTTACAAGCACCAACAAAACAAACACGCTTACTGGGTTGTTTTACAGCGGCATCACATTAAGTACAGCCTGTCAGCAGTCTCCCAGAGATCACTATCCTACATCAAACCAGTGGGCCATCTCTGTCCACCACTGCCAATTGCTTTGGGAAAGGATTCCTTTCCACCCAATAGGTAAAGCCATTGAGATAGCCAAAACCAAAACATCCCATTTCTCAGGTTTATACTTCTTCCCAGGTGGGCTGCAACTTCCCATGCTGCAAATCTGCCTGAAAATGAAGCTGATTGAAATGTTCTTCTCTTTACATTAGATTTAAATAAAATTATTCTGCCTGGATCTGGATGAAAAGTGGTCCTTGGGGTAGAGGGTTTGTCCTTTGAGGGGGGAAGCCTGCATGTAGTCTGAGATGTTTTAGCTCAACAGATAATCTGAGTTACAAAAGCTGGAGGTGAAAAGCCTGACTAGCTGGGTAAAAACAGACAAGCAGCCAAACAAGAAAACTAATTCTGCCTGCAGTGAAGCTGTAATTCCTGCACATCTGCCCACCTCTGCCATCAGCAGGTAAGTGCAGAACCAAAAGCACAGTCAGTCATCATCCTCCCATGCCTGGCTCACCAGGGAAAGGGCATGTGCCACTATCCATAAACTCTCCTTTTCCAGATCCCAAGTATGATTTAACCCATATAATTGAGGGTAGGGAATCAAGTGCCACATTTCTGATTTGTGCATAAAAATATTGTGATTATTTCCAGTGCATGAAAATATAACCAGAAGAATTCTTTCACCCTTGCTGAGGTTTAAAAACAAGAACCTTTCAGTTACTGCATTAACTTGGGCAAGTGTCTGTCTATAGCACATGAAATGAGAGAACAGACACGAAAAAGCCTGCATTTTAAGAGATATGCCTACCCACAGAACTACTCATTTCTCCTCTGTTCCCCTCCAAAACCAGGAAATAATTAAATGTAGCCAGATTCCTTACATTTTTGGCATGTCAATCATATACATGTATATAAAACATGGCCCACAAAGTACCTGACGACTCTGTTTGCAACATTGTTGGGACTTCTCTTGGTCTTAGGTGACTGATTTCACTGCTGCTGTAGCGTACAGGAGTTTCTTGATGTTCTGCTGATTTGGTCGGGAAAAACTGCTTCATCCCTTTCCACCATCCTTCACATGAATTAAAAAAAAAGCAAAAAAAACCCACCCAAGAGTGCATATATACTGTGTTTTAAGCTACTAAAATATTTTTCAGCACAGCTTGTATTTTGTTGAAGCAGGTAAAAGAACTCAATTATCACTATTTTGAGTAATACCCTAAGACGTCAGAGCTGTGAGCTATCAGAAACAGACATGTAGCAAATGAAAGTGATTAAAAGGTTCCTTTTCTAAAGGGTAAGACATACTTAAGACTACCAGTGAGCAGACACTGGGTGTGTAAGTTTTCAACAGAGGCCAGAGAAGCGAAGCACAGTCACACAGCAGTACCAGCCCAACTGCTGCAGCTGCCCTTTGCACCTGGGGCACAGGTGGTTTGTTTCAGGACCATTGCAAAGAGTTGCATGGTTCAATTGTCTGATCTTAAGTTTATGAGGCACAAGACAGTTGGCTAGAAGATATACGTAAATCCCACATGCTTACTAGGGCAATGAAAACAACATTTTTGAGCCAACTTATACACTAAGATGAAAGATTTTTTTCCAGGACAAAAAAGTACCAAATAAATGGCTATCAAATGTATAGAGACATTCCTTACAAATTAATTTTCCCCTCATGTTATATAATTAAAAAGTTTTCTATTTTGTTCACAAAAAACCCTGAAGTGGTCAGATTTAATAGGAGACATGACATTTACTATTTCTGAAAAAAAGAAATCAGAGAAAGAAGCAGTACAATTAAGTTGGTCCAAAAAAGAAATTCAGTTTGCTATGCCTCCCTCAGTTAGCATTAGAGAAGCTTCTGCTAGTGGAAACTGTAACTGCAATCTGAAATGCACATTGAACAAAAAACACTGTGCAAATGGTTTCATAGAACCATTTTGTTACCTGCACGATCCCAGTAAGGTAGATCATATGTGCCCTCAGTTTTTTTCTTGCTGTGGAAAAAAAAAAAAGAAAAGAAGGGTTATTTTAACTAGTCTGCTTATCAAAAGATGCATTAATTAATGCTCAGCACCTATCACCTTGGCTGTAACTGGTCCTCAAACTTAACATATAAGCACCAGTAACCTGGCTTGCCATCACCAGTCTGCTGCTACCAGAGAAACCAGTTTTCAGTCAAAGCACTTCCAATGAAAACAGTTACAAAATGCTGTTTTGTCCTCGCAAGTCAAGTGAATTTTTTCTCAGAAAGAATGCGATTCTTCCCACAAGCGCAGACCACAGAGTTCCCACAGCAATACATGCAGCATTTCATTCCCACACACCAGGCTAACATTCATTTAAAGCACTTTCATCCATCTATTCATTTACCGGTTTCTCCAATGCCACGCACAAACTAAGATAAGGATCAGAGTAGTGAAGACCATCACCAGCACTGGAACCAGAACTGCTGCCAAAGCCACATCTGAAAGCCATTAAATTAAGGGTGTCAGACAAAGAGCTTCTCATAAATCAGTTTTTGATTTGAAAATTACTTGGGTAGAGCACACAGTTTTCACATATAGTGTTTATCACACCAGATCCCCCAGCTAAGCTACTCTGCTGGATGTTCCCACAGCACAAACTTCAATTAACATCTGGCTCTTCTACATGCATTCACAGCTGGTGGTTTTTGCAGGGGTTTTCATCAAAATTGACCAGTTTGTTTTAATATATGTTTTTTCTGTTACAACAATGTATTCTATTATTTATACAAAAAATCCCTTAGTGCCACCATGTAAGTTCAAACCTCCTTTAAAAAGTAAATTTCACAGTACCTTAACAGTTAATCCCAATCAGTCTGTGCTGGGTCTGTGTGATCCCGTCCCCTGCCATCCAAAGGACACTTCAGCAGTGCCCACATCTGCAGTGACTTTGCTCCCTTTTCTGACCATTTTCTTTGATAAACAAAATGATTATGCCAGGTGACATTTTTCAAATTTCATGTCAAAAAGACTGCTCCAGAAAAGATTTGCTGTATCAAAGGTGTTTTGTTCTAAGAAAGTATTAAATAAAACAGTTACACCTGATTAATTCAGAAGGGAAGTCCAAGTTACAATTTCTCCTTCTGACAAAGTTTGTTGAGTGATTAAAAGCTGAACGCCATTTGAACAAGTTCTGGAAGATGGAACTATTATATATCTATAAAATATATATTGTATATACAATTATATTACATATATTACTTGGCAGATTGTATTTAATAACTGGTAAATATTAGAAGTAAAATATTGATCATCTACTGTAATTTGTTAAGTTTTGAGAAAATTTCAATGCAGAAAGCACATTTAATATATGCCAAAGCACTATAAGGAGTTCCAAACATTTCTACTGTTTAATGGTGGATACCTTTGGTTACACTTGGAGTCACTGTAGTGTTTTTTATTTCAGGTGTGAAAGTTGTTTTATCTGTCTGCAGAGAAGTCTTCACTGAATGAATGAAGTCATCCACGAAGTCAGCATTCTTCTCATCATTCTTGTTCTGAGGCGGTGCTGGCAAGGTGATTTTAGGAGCACGACCTTCAGAAGAAAAGAATGTATAAGGTAAGTTCTTTGAAGTGCTAGTTTTCCATATATCCTTTTCAGGAGAAGACAGCTGGAACAGTTTGCTATAAAGCTTTTGTTCATGTTATATAATTCGGAAATCCCGGCCCCCCCACCTCTCCCCAAGGAATCAATGACATGGAAAGCAAGTGATTGGCATCTTTTGACACACTTATTTTGTAAATTTAGTATTTTCCTGGTTAAGTGTAATAACTTTTGGATAAACTCAGAAATACCAGCTAAAGAAGGATTAAAGAAGGATACCCATGATATAACTTTTAGCCTTAGTAATTTCACTTACAACCTTAATAGTTTCATTTCTTGTCTTGCACAGTTGAAAGTTTTCAGTTGTCTTACCTATACTAAACTGACATCCTAGCAATTCTACTTTCATTGCAATTTTCTGGTGCCATTTTAAGGGGTTAATCCTAAAAAAACGTGCAATAATAGGTGGAATGAAATTATTGCGAACTTCCTGGTACAATTCAGTATTCCCTTGAAATATCTAGAAAAGAAGAGGAAAAAAAAAAAGAGAGAAACATTATGTTCTACAAATACAACAGCAATTGAGTAAGTACTACCAATTTTGATGTTTTATTTAGGAAGAATAAACAGTGAGGAATTCAATTCACCCCAGAACAGTGCTGCTGCCTGCACTTGTCCACTCCCTTGGCCCCATTACATTTACTACTAAATAAAACAAAAAAAGGTGTGTGCACAGGTATGCACACAGCTACACAGTTCAGAGTAAAGGTACCATGGAATGTCCTACTGATGCTCCCCAGGCACAGCCTGCTGTTACACACATCTCACATGTTTATGGCACTGAGTCATTCTAACTCCCTTCTTGGTATTTTACACTTACTCTTCAAATATACATGGATAGCAAGGAGTTGTGACACTGTGCAAGTTGGAATTAAGTGGTGCCTTCACACAGCCCAGCAGTTCAGCACAGCCTGTCTGAGGATGGTAGTCATTAGAAAGCACTGGGAGGCACCCTCAAGTGTGTAACCACACTGTCCTCTCGTGGCTGCTTCCTACAAGTGCTGAGACAACAAAATAGAAGAATTTGGGTTCAGAATGTGAAAGCTCTCCTCAGTCTCATACTGAGCCATGATGTTCTGCAAGAGAAGGGTGCAGACTTTGTGTGAGGGATGAGCTCAAGCTAGTCCTTCACTGCCATCCTTGCACACAAAGAACTCATCAAAATTTGACAACCCACAACGAGTCTGGCTCAAGTTTAAAAGCAGTGAGCAGAGTCCCTGGGAGATTCAATGTAAGCACACTGACAGATTTACAGCCAACCATGGGTTTTTCACCCCCAGGCTGCTTAAAACAATACAGCAGCTTGGCCCAGTAGTCCAACCTTCCCCCCCTCCTTCAGGAAGAATGGTTTGGCACCATGTCTTTTGGTAGAAGTCAGCTGCCTCTCCATGTTAGTGCACAGCAGTGGGGCTTTGGCCCTGCACATGCAACTCTGTGGTGCTGCTCCAACACAGGTCACCACTGGGATGACAGCAAATGAGTTCTTTCTTTTGAAGCACTGATACAGGCACTGCCAATCATGATGGACACAATGCAGAACAGAATTATGGCACTTGCCTGAAAAAAGTCAGTATTATAAGGAGTTTTCGTCTTACTCACACCACTTGGTAAGCAATAAAGCACATTCTCAAAGACAAGCACTGCATTGTGCAACAGCTGAATGTGTCTGCATAACATGGAGCAATCAAGAGCTTTTAGCACATCTCTGATCAATACAAATCACTGCTGTTTCAACCCTGATACGCAAGAGAAGAGATTTCTGTATTGCACTGCTGAGTTTTTGAACAAAATGCCTAGACTATCCCTAGAGGCCTGAAATAATTATTCTAGAAAACTATCCATTCAAAACAGGTCCCTACTCTGAATTTAAGCTTCTTGTTCTTAAATATATTCAGCAGCAACAAATGAAGACACAGTAAATGCAGGGGCAAGCCTATGATGTTATTTTGGAAATAAATTAATAACACCAAGTAGTTGAAGTTCATGTGCCCACAGCAGACTGGGTTCCAATTTACAGCCACTTTTCCCTTACTACTTTTTTTTTTTTTTTAATGACAGGCTTGTAGCTACAGATCTCACCAATTAATTTTTTGTTTTGGTAAGGATGCAAGTGAGAAACAAAATAGAGAGGTGACTTCCTGAGGGGATGCACCCAGCCTGAACTGCTGTACTGTATCCTTGCTCATGCGGTGCCTGCCAGAGCCCAGCACCAAAAGAAGGCACATCTGGCTGCCCAAGCAACACATGCAGATGTTACAGAGCAGGGACACACATGCCCAACTCTGAAAGTTGAAGCTCATGTCAGGTTTCTGAAGCTGAGCATGTAACAGCAAGGGCAAAAAGAATCAACACCAACTCTTACCTTCAGGAAAGATTAACAGTAAAGATTTTTACTCCAGGCTTTTATCAGTCAAGCTTTTGACATCCAGTGTTACAGAAGTAACTTAACTTTACCTGCAACTCTGTATTTTTTGTTACCATAAATTTTGCATTAAAAAATAATTTGCTTCTGAGCTCAATACAGCACTATTTACTAAGAAATCACTCTCGTAGTCTTTTTATTATCAAACTCTTTCCATTTCCCTCTGTGCTGTTAAACAAAGCTTTTCCAACACCGCAACTCTCATTTGTCCTTTTTCCCCAGTTCAAGCGTTTACTCTTTTTTTAATCCATGATAAGCTAAGGAAAGTTTTTCTTGAGTACTGCCAAATCTCTAAAAGGTATTTGCAAAAAAGACTGGAGGAAAATCTTGGAAAAGCCTCTAGTCTCCTGAAAAATGTTAGGAATTCCAAACATGTTTCAAAAAAACAGGGACTAGCACCTCCCAGCTGGTCTGGCGTGTTAAAAGGGAGAAGTCTGCAAGCAGATGCATCCAAAAGCAAATCTGTATCAACTGAGGTGATGGCAGACAGAGAGAAAATCTGCTATTTTGAAGTAGAAAAATGGAACCCTTTTTTTTTCTGTCATTTAACTACAGCTTCCAGCTCCTGTGCTGGGTACATATGATTCTTCATGCCCTGTCCCTTAATGACACAGAGAGCACAAAGAAAGATCTGTTGCCTGTAATTTCAGGCTCCACAATTTGTTTCATTTCATGAGCGTGCAAGAGGAACAATGCGCTCAAATTCAAGGCAATAACTGCAAAGGTTTTTAAAGAAAATTGTCAAACCAACACTGAAGCCTAAATCTAGGCAGCTTGCTGAGATCTTATTTTATGGCCAGAAGAGGGCACTCAAAACTAGCAAAATATGCTGGTTTTTCCCTTTTTTTCTTGAATACTTCACACCAACAGTCACTTTAGTTCACATGTAGGCTCAGAGAACCGACAGTAAATTCTCCTCCTCTCTTCCAAGAGTTTCCTACTGCAATTATGTTCAGTGTTCAAAAATCTCTTAGTTTAACAAACTTCAGCCTTTTGCTTCAAGAGGATGATATATCCCACCTTGAAACATTCTTAACCCAGAGTAAAGACAAGACCAAGGATAGCCAAGGTCACCATCCTTAAAACCTGTTTCTAAAAAACTACCAAGACTAGTAGTTACACTTACATGTGCTTAATACCACAGGCCTAAAATAAATTACATCCAAGGATTTTAAGAAAAAGAAGGAAAATCTAGTTCCAGACACATTACTAAAAATCTTGTAATTTCTTTAATAAAATCTGATCTGAACCACTGGGAAGACATGTATTTTCTCATTTTTACCGTCTATTAAATATTGCAGAGCTGTAAACATAGGAAAATGAGATTATCTTGCTGCTAACATTAGGGACTTTTTCTGTGTGGCAAAACATTTGCAATATGAACATACCCCTCCCTCTGCAAGGGGGGTTCTCTTATATAAGAAATTTAACAGTATTTGGTCAAAAACTAAGATTGACAGAAACATTAGAAAACATGACAAATTATACAACCTGTAACATTTATTTATTCTGTAACCTGAAGAGGATAAGAAAGTAAAGCTTAATTTTAAAACACATAACTTATTTTAAAAGAAGTAGAATCATTCTTGAAAAGATGCAGTACCAGAAAACCTACCACTGACAACAGATATTTCTTGTATAGAATATTCTCTCCCCAAATAAATAATAAATAACAAAAATAACATCTGAATTTTAGAACTGTTCAAATCCTTACATATTTGGATATTTTCAAATTTTCTTCTGCTTTATCTGCTGTTTACAATTCAAAATAACACTGAAAATGAAAGTTTTTTAACAATTTCTCACCATACCAAAATGACTTGTATTTACAACTGTGAAATCTCCTTAGAACATACCAAGAAAGCATGTGGTATTTTTACCTTATCTTTACCCATGCCAGGTTCTCTGTACACTGTCCACTTCTGTGCATCATCACTGTATAAAATTCTGTAGGCTGAGACATAATAGTAGTGCTCTGCTAAAGTTGATCCAGTAGTTATAATACCTGTGGAAATTGAGGCACCCAGTTAGGACAAAAAACTGGTACCACTTTGTAAAAATTAACAGATCAGTTTTTGAATCCAGAGTTGTACAGTGGAGAGTCTTAACTGGTCCAGTTAACTTCAAGAAGTTTATCCAAATTGCCAGGGTCTGAAGCTTCCACAGTAACTGAAACTTAGTAAACTCATTTTACTCACTTTGTATTTTAATTTTCATGGTATAACCTTGCTAAGCCCTTCCCCTCCACCCCATTTCTTGATGGAAACAGCCCCTTCATTTGACCACAGCTCACTTCTGTCTCCAGCTGCTGACACAGTTCTTCCCTGCTCTTGTACTGCCAACCTCAAGGCACCATTGAAAGAACTGCAGCTTCCTACAGCTGACGCTGCAGCACAACTCACACAGCAAAGCTGTTTTGGAAAAGCTTGTTAGCACAGGAATTAGAGGAGTAATGCAAAATCCAAGGAGTTCCCAGGGAGGTATCAACAAAGGCCACTGGTAAAATGCAAGTTGCTTAATGACAGCAAGCCATGCTGCTGATAGCAGGGTGTGCAGCTGAGGTTACAGAGACCAACTCAGGCATTTTGGAAAGAGACAAATGCAAACTGATCAGCGGAACATGTTTCATAATAGCCTTAAAGCCCCGGACTCTATGAAGCACTCCACCTAAATCCAATTTAATTTTGATTTACATCAGATGACAAACATGCCCATTAACAACAGCAAATCACCTCTGAAGGATTAAACCAGAAAACACTAACACTGGCACTGAAGGTACAAGAGCTGCACAGCTACCCTGGAGATTAAACCCAAAATGTCGACGCCTCACGAGGATTAAACCCAAAATGCCAACACCTCAGTGCTTCCCTACTTGGAACGGGCAACGTTGCAATCAACGGGAATTGGTGACCATGAGCTGACTGCTCATCTCAGAACGGAAAACAAACCATCCAGAGCAGCCTGGGAAACAGCACCTCCAGCTGTGTCTCCAAATCAACACAGCTGCTAAAATCACCCCCTGTGTGAAGGAGCAGGGCCAAACCCAGAGCCTGGCCTGCTTGCTGAAGTAAGGCCCAGCAGAGACTGCTGGGTGGGGGGCTGCAGTCCCCAGCCGTGGGCCCCAGCCCTACTTGAGGTGAGGAGGTGAAGGGGAGGCTGCCAGCTGTTCTCCTGTGTCTGCTGCTTCCTCACACTGCACTAGAAAGGCTCCTTTCCCTGCTGTTGGATTCGCTGTGGCCTTGACAGGCACTAGGGAAAACCTAGGAACACAAGTCAGTACACCTGCACCAGAGGTACCAGTGGGCTGAGCTGACTGAATTTTGATCTGCATCTCCAAGGAGACAATGAGCAGGAAAAAGGAAGAATCAAGGATCCAATAAAACCACAGGAAACAGTTCAACACATTCTGATGGAAGAGATGCCTTCTACTACGAAACTACATCTCTTCAGCTCCAGGCTCCTCAGTGTATTAGTGAGGACATGGAAGCAAATTAAGTGTAATGATAATTAAGTGCCACCTGAGCTTTATCTAAGGCCCAGAACTGGAAAAAAAATATATCAGTAACCAAAAATTTTGAATGCTGCTGAGAAGCCACATCAGATTCACTTACCTGTTATTTTCTTTTCTTTATTCAAGTCAATCTGCAACCACTGATGTTCATCGCTGATAAAAGCAGCCCAAGGAGGTCCAATCCTTTTTAGTCTAGCATTTTCAGGCTTCCAAATGTTTACTTGTCCTGTTTGGTTAGGCCACTCAAGAATAGATGATGATGTGATGTGGGAATCAGGAATCACCCCAGACTCCATCCCCAGTGTCCCATAGCAACCTGAAAAACAGAAAAGGTGAGGATTGCAAATGAGAACTGAAGTTATGCTGCTTGAATTTTAAGACTTTACATGCAAATATTAAATTGCCATCTAAATTTATTTCTTAACAACAATACCAACAAAACACAGTCTTTTGCTTTCTAACAGGGATGCTAGAACCAAACTAGTCACGAGAATGCCATGATCTGTACCTGTTCCAAGAGTAATGAGGATATTCTCTCAGTCACCACTCAAACAGAGCACTCAACGAGAAGCACTGGGGAACCTTCATGATGTAAGAGGATCTCTGGTTGATGCAGGAATGGGAAACAGGCTACTGGTTCATTAGTTCCTTTCTTGTTTCTGTATAACTTCTTGGGTTTTTAAACCAACCCAAGCATCACAGTGGTAATTTGAACAAAACCAAAGCATGTAGGAAGTCATGTCGTAATCCTGGCCTTGAGCTCAAACACATCCTTGAAATTAGTTACATTTTTCTGGTCACCATTCTTATTAAATGTTCCTTCCCATGGTGCCTTCTGCTGGTGGCTGAAAAACATCTCCTAAATCCAGGGCTAAATTTCTTGTTCTGTAATACCCATGTTTTTCCCCTCTCACATGCAGAGTCCCCAGAAGTATCAGCAGAGAGCAGTCTTTGCCTTCAGTCAGGCAGGCTGAACATAGCCTAGCTTCCCTTCTCCTGCAAACTCCCCCTCCCCCTGCAGCCCCCCTCTGCACCAAGGTGAGCACTCATCCCTCCAGGAAGATACAGGTGGCAGAGCTCACCTGTGACTGGATCCCAGAGAAAGTCTTGTCCATGTCCTGTGAGATGGCATTAGTAGTTTATTGTCTCTGCTGGATGTATGTCACCTGCCACAGCACAGGATCACTTCACTAAGGGAATCCTTTCCCTCAGCTGTCATTTTCCATCTAACATGCTGCCACTTGGAAGCTGAAATGCCTTGGTCTCTAAATACATTCCACTCTTTGCTCTGTGATGCTTCAGGCAATTTCTACCAAGTCTCAAAGTCAGGCAATTCTTCCTGTATAAGTGGTCTCATTTTCCTCTGCACTGACCATGCCTCTAGCATCAGTAACTCACTCCTCTACTTCATACCAAGTCATAAAACCAACTACAACAGCAGGAATACACTAGGACCTTCACCACAGTCTGATAAACCTCACTTGAGCATACTACAGGTTTTTTTTTCCCTCACCTAACTCCTAGGCAACCCAACTACAGACATTTTAATCTAGACTTGCATCTTATCTCTAGCTTATTCAGTAATTTCTCATGTGTCACTGAAGTCCACAAAGTCTAGATCAGCATTTTGTCCTATCTCTTCCAATTTCTAGGCCATTTAATTACTTTCATACACACTATCAGATCACACTGTGAATGACAAAAAAGCCCAGCAAACCCTGCCTGGATCACTGTGTTTAATATTCTTTATGCATAAGGAAACTAGATATGTAATTCCTTCTCTCAGCTCTTGCAGACACCTGAGAAATAATTTTAATACTATGTGCACTACATTTTCTAATTTTTACTTATTTGTACATTTCCATCACCAAACACTCCTGCCCATCAGATTTTTGTCTTTATATCCCCATTCACTGTGCCTTTTTTTATGTATTAGGAAAAGCATTTATTTACTTTTGAGAAGTATGTGCATGATTCCCCCCCTTTCTTTTTTTAACTTTATCTTGATGAAAAACAGATATGATGGTTTTATGGCTATTACATTGTTATTACAACAGTTAAAGAGACGAAGGAAAGGCCACTGTCTTCACATTTTTTTCAACATCCACTCCAAGATAGGATTTAAAGTGACTTACAGAAAAATTAGCTTCCACTTAGAAAACTACAGCTAATTTATTTAATTAGCCTGAAAGAATCTCTTTCTGCAGATAAGCAAGGCTTACTTGAAACATCACTGTACCTATAAATTAGTGATGATTAATCATCAAGCTGAGATAGTAAAACAATTCAAAAATATAAATTATTGAAGAATGCAGTAAAAAAAGATCTCACAAATAAGAACCAAAATTATGAAATCAAATACCTGCATACCTACTTCTATTCACAAAGTTTGTATGAAAGTAGTAACATGTAATATATGTGGTAACACTTACCACTCGTCTTAAAGGTGAAGAGACTTGTAGACAAGGGTCCCCTGCAGAGAACAAAAGATGATGTTTTGCAGTACCCAGTGAAAAAAATTGAAACAAACTGTCTTCAATTTATTTTTCTTGTCTGACTGCTTGCCACTGAAACCTATGCACATGTGCCTGAACAAGCACTTAATGATTAACACATCCTGCCAGCAAGTTGCAGCGCTTGTAGTACAAACACCTTCTCAAATGAAATCAAGTCCACAGATACTGGGTTAAAGACTTTCAAACAAACATCTACCCAGAAAAATATAAGTCTTCACTGAAATGCTTTCTTTTCAAATTAAGCTAATTATAGTCACACAAACCAATCTCCTGTGATTGCTTTCATTTATGGCACTTGGGATACAATGCCAAGCCACACTCTTTCCCTGAAACTGAAAAGCTGCCATTAAATTACTGTTTTTCCACAGACCAGTGGGGATTTATAGCCAAGAGGGTAAAAACTCCTTGCAGAATTTGGAAAATTAAAATTTCTGGCCTAGAGATGAAAGATATTTGGTAAAACAATTACACTACAACAAAAGTGTGTGAAACTTAGAGAAGAGAAGAGAACCTGTCCAGGGAACATATAGCTCCCTGAAATTAATCCCACAATGAGACACTACCAAGACCTAAGGTGCTAAAGATAAGGAAATGATAGGAAATGCACTTACACTTTTGAGGTGACATTGTTAGCCAGGGACCCTTCATAGTATGGAATGCCCTTGCTGATTACAACATTAATTTGACCACCCAGAGTATTTGACACGACGCCTGCGTGAACACCAGCCATACAAAGTGATGATGACTTGAAGAAGGGAGGGAAAGAAAAAATTTCATACTACTAAGTGAATAAATTAAACACCACACATTGTAAATGCTAGACTGTCTTTGTTATTATTACATTAAAATACTATTCTCAGTTAACTAAGAATAGTTATCTTGGTTATTTAGAAACTATTTTTATTTATTACTAAATTTATAAAAACACAAGAAGAGGGCCCTACACTTCACTGTGTCCTCACCCAGATGTATTAAGAATGTAACTGTTGTAATTAAATAACCTCAAACCAACACCAAAGTGAATCAGTCTGAAAAAGCCAGACAGCCAGGCTCAGCCTATAATAAATTATATTAGATAACAAAAGATGTAAATACATAGAAAACTTTTTCATAGAAAGCACATTGAAAGTATGTTTATTTATTTTCTCACAATTAAGGTGTGAGGCACTGCAGAATTTGTAGCTTTTAGCCAAGGGGTTGTGGTTTTTATCATAACTTGTGGTTAAACATGGTTTAACCATCCAGCACTCTGATCCATGTAAATACATAGTAATACATGCATACAACTCATCCTAAACAAGTCAATTACCTATGTTGTACAAGTCAGTGGAGCTCAGTAATAAAAAATGATTTTGCATGGTATCACGTTCTTGCCTTTTCTCCTTGGATGACAGAGTCTACTAACAAATGTCACAGTGACACTTCCCTGGCTTGCAGGCAACAGGTGCCACAGTGAGCAGCACTCACTGCACCAATTCCGTCAGGCTTGCACAGAGTAAGCTCACATCCAGCAGGTCTGGGATCAACACAGCTCCCCTCTCCATTAAAGTAAGAGCATGGGATTCTGTAGGAGATGCAGCTCCCTCCTCCCTGCTCACCAGATGTCAGCACTGAGAGCTCCAAGCCCTGAAGGACTTTGAACATTAGGGTCACACAGAAAAGAATTAAGATTTTGGGTATTTTTTAAAGCAGCAAACAGTTCCTGTACATTTGAAAGATATGCATGATAAACCTCAACCTGAAATTTGCTTTAAAGTGCTGGACAATTTCATTTTTTTCCACATAGCCTGACTTCCGGGAAATTCCCTCCCTTTTTTCAGTGATAAAGTATACAAAAAGAAAGTCACAGGGCATTTATTTCCTTAAGTTTCCTTAGGAAAATATTTCATTTTTCTCCATAGAAAACAATTATTCCAGATTTTGGCAAAAAAACTCCCAACAAGCAGAACTCCTACAGATGCTACAAATTTGTGAGGCACAGAATCAATTTCATCTTGTTACTAGCTACAAAAATTACCTTGCAGCCACTTAGTGAGGACTTACTGGGGAGCAGAACATGTAACACAATTACTCTGTGGTGACATTTTTACATGGGTGTGACTATTTAAGCAAGTAGCCTGGAATTTACAAATATTTGGGGAAAAAAAAAAACCAAACAGGGTTTTGGGGAAAAAAAACCCAGACAGACTTAAATTTTAAGTATTTTAGTATTTAATACTAAAATCTTTGGTTACTAACATTTTTACATTGTCTTACCTCTGTGCTAGATCTAAGGCCTTACTAAAAGAGTATTTTTAGATAAAAACCAGGAATTTAATGTAATTTTTAGTAGACTGCTAGCAAAATTATAATCGCTTAAAAATAAACAAATTGAACATCCTCCCATCCTATGGCAATTCATTAATTGACCTGCAAAGGCTTACATTAGAAAAATACTGTATAGGATTTTGCAGTGTCTTAAGTAAAGTACATTATTAAAGATGCTCACTAGCAATTTATAGAACTACTGTTACAGTATTAAATTTGTTTTGCAAATTATTTTATAGCTGCTGAGCATAAACAGTATTTCATCTCTCAATTGTAACAAAAATTAAGATAACCACTAAGACACTGCTGAAAGAGGCATTACGTTGTCAAAAACAAGAGGACATCATTAAAATAAACTGGTTCTTTCTTTATTAATCCCAATTTCCCAGCCTGAGAAAACCAACTAAAAGAAAACAGGAGGTAGAAAAAAACCCACTCTTTTGATTGATCCACCCTTCTCTACAGGACTTCCGGAAGCATTTGAGCCTCCACTACACTACTCCACTTCTTAGAGATGGCAACATCTGAAGCACCTGTCATTTAGCACCAGTGCTAAAAAATGAGTACCACGTTATTCACTTTTAGGAGGTACATGGTATTTTTACTTACATCTCTGTATCCATGAGGAATAGTGCCTGAAATATCAGCAAAAGGAATCACACATCCAGCTGGACAATACTTACTGAAAGAGAGCAAAATATCAAGTCAGGATTTGCATGTACCTACAACTCTCTTACTGTTATAAAACAGTTATGGTTTTGATTTCCAACACTCTGCTCTTCAGGTATCACTATGTAATGATATCTCCTAATTGAAGACCTATCAAACCAGACCAAAAATACAAGTGCACAACAGGAGAACAGACACTTGAAAATGTTTTAAAATAAGTCTCAACTGGAAGTACACTTTCAGTCTCAATATGATGAGTTAATAATGCCAGCATTTTATAATATGAATGCTACGTGGCTCCTGTAAATCCAAAGTCAGATAAGTAACAATATTAATGAATTTTATTTTATTAACTAGAGAACTGCATATCTATTTGTTTTGCACCCTTAAATAAAATATCTGAAAAGTATAGCTATTTTTTAACAGCTTTTGGCAATGCTTTGATCATAAATAACTGGCCAAATTACCACTAGCTCATAAAAAGCAAGAGGCAAGATACCAGCACCACTGGAGCAAGCCTGTGTTCATGTTCTAGGGCCATTTCATACTGCACACATGAAAATTATTACATCTTCAAGAGCTAAAAGTAAAGTAGAGTAAACTCATCAACATTTCCACCACAGCTCAGCAACAGCTGAAGCAATTCTGTAGGTTCCATGAAAGCAGAGGGATTCAGAGACTTTGTCACATGTTGACTAAGTCCAGAACCTACAACTACAGCCATATTTTGGAACCTGTGAAAATGAAGGAGAAATGCAAAGGTTGCACTTTGAAATGTTTCAGGTTACCACGGCTTAAGTTCTCCAAAAAGCAAGCTTAGATACTTCACAATAGTTTGCAGCTTTAAACATTGGCCTTGCTTTAGATGGAAATGGGGAACAAGACAACAGGGAAATGACACATTTTCCTCTTCAGAATGCAAAGCATTCTGTGTCTCCACAGAACCTCATTAATGAGTAACAAACTGTGAAATGGGTTTGCAATTTCTAACACATGTCATCCTTTAGTGCTCCTTAGGTAACTGTAATAGAAATTTCAGTAATTAAGTTGTGTACCTGCTATAATGTATTTATAAAAGCAATATTCTATAAAATGAGATATTAACTCCTATGTGTTAGTGCAAATTAACAAGGTTCTACTGTATACTGCATGTAAACACAAATGGGAGAGACAGGAGGAGGAAGGAGGAGTGCAAATGAAAAAAATCTTCAGCTCTAACGCTAATTATTTTGTGTCTCAAGTTCTCTGGATGGCCAATTTTCAAGCTGCATCAGAATATGTAACAAAGCAAAGTAGAAACATTAAAATTACTTCATTAAAGAGACTGGGAAGGAAACAGGTAAAAATCAGTCTTACTTGAATTCTGGTTCGGAAAAGTGACTTGCATTGTCTAAACAGGTAATTAAGTCTGGAAAGAAAAAATGTAAGTCAAAAGGATGATAAAGACAACAATCTTGAATATGCTTTTTAAAGTGCACAAATACATACTTTTGAGCCTCTGAGACTTAACAAAAAGTCTCTGAGACTTAACAAAAAGTCTCAGAATGAAAAAAACACATTCCTACTAAATTTTCTTGCAACAGATTTTGTATTACAGTAGAACCTTGCTAATTTGTCTGAGTAACTGGGAAATCTACTGAGAATATGACACAATACTACAAAACTTTATTTTCTGTGCAGCTTAATTTTAATCTATAGCTATTTTTCAGAGATAAATCAGAGACAGAAACATATGCTCTTTTCACAAAATTAAATTAATAAGCTAAAGAGGCCTGTGTTTTCATCATTTAATGGTTCTGCAGTGCTGAACACAAGCACCACAGAGAACAAATGTTAGAATGCTGTGTTCAGTACGTGGTATCATCCATGAGTGATACCACAAATTTCGTCTTTGTGTTTGCTGTGTATCAACACATACAGTCCAAAATACAAAGAGGAAAGCATCAAAAATCCTACAAAATTAAAAACTGAAACTCTTTATCTGCTCTTTTTAGAATAACTTCCAGATAGGGTTTTTGCCTTCTGAGGCGCTGCTGCTCCTTCATTTCCTTGCAGACCACGTATATCACTCACCCTTACAATGAGTGGGAGGAGATGCAAAACAAATACAGCAACCTTTTCAGAGGCTTAAAAGAACCAAAACCAGGGAAAAAAAACCAAGAAAAATACAAAAAACTAGTCAGCAGACTATGTCATTAAAGAGCTATGGGAGTACAGGAGGCTGCTACTGAAATAAAAATTTCCATGAGGTTAGTGTATGTAAAATATATACAGTTTGATAGGAAAACTTGTTAGCTATCTGCCACCTTGACTACTGCCTGAAAAAATGCATTTTGTCCTGAATCTGAAGCAGTTCTTTCATTTATAACAGACAACTTACATTTTTACTCTACTGTTCAAGATAAGCTTTGATACCATTTCTTTAGAACTACAGCAACTTTCAGGTAGGCAGTCAAATTTGCTACACAGAAGTATCAGGAAAAGCATACTAAATTTTTAGAAGTTAATTTGTAAGAATGTGGGAGTAAATGAATTGGTTCAGTGTTTTTACTAGACAGCTCTAATTCTGCCAGCAGAGAAAAATTACCAAATAATTATAAATACCTGATTTGTCTGTGGTCGAATAAGCTGCAAGAAATCCACGTCCAGAAGTGTGAATTCCACTCATGAACTGTACTGTGACTTCATTACTTTCTGAAGTAATTAAACCACCCATTTGAAAGCCAAACCCACAGTATTTTCCTGTGGAGAGAAGGAGGAGAACAAATATTGACCCAAAACAACACATGTAATAAGAATTTTATTCAATTTCCAGCCTCTTATTTCATCTGCAGTGTAGGTTCACATTAGTTCTGGTGTATACTCAAAAGCAAATACATGAGAATGACACTAAATAATGTGCTTAGTGACCATTTAAAGGAAATGGCAGACTGTGAGTTCCACATTTGTTTTGTCACTGTCAAAGGTCTTGCATACTCCAATACCTGCAGATAAATGTGGCCTTATCCCATTCACCTCTAGCCATGCATAACCTCCAGAGTCAGAGCTTCAAAGAACATGAGGAATCTCACAAGGAAAAGGATCAAGTTAGGACAATAAGAAGCATCTACAGAAGCAAATGAGAAAAAAGCCCTCCTTTTCCCAAAGTTGCTGGAGCACTTCTTCCTCATAGACTCTTCCATGGTTTCTGTCACATACTTTCCCTAATTCTGGACATCAACAGGCACAGCTCACTGCATTTCAGCAGTATCATACATATATCATATCGAACCATAGGTAAGCACCACTAAGATACATTGCCAGTTAGTTCACTTTCTGTTTTGTCACACTTAAAAAATACAACACAGTTTCTGTACCTGGGGGTTTCTCTTGCCATACAAAATGAACAAAAATAACACAATATCAACTGCTGGAGTCCACAGATATTGACAGTATTTGTCCTATGAAGTTCTAGAATTGATACCAAGTCACATTAATGGATGAATGGCTGTTAAACAGTCCCCAGTCAATATGGAATTCTCCAGTCCTGCTAACTAGAAGCTTTAGTAAAGATACTGACCAGTTAATTAACTTGTTTAGGAAAAAATAATTTTCTGTTCTAAAGGCTACCACGATCATTCAATATTGTAGAAACCATCTGTAACCCTATTTAAGATTCTGCAGTGGATAACCAAAGTGAATAATCACCAGTAGGAAATGACACTGCCTCTGTTTCAGCTCATCATTCCACTTGCTTTCCTCATAATGAGTATGTTATCATAAAGCAGAAATAGCAGAAAAAGAGGCAAGACTCCTTTCTCAAATAAAGGCAAACTACCATAATAATATAGAGGAAGGGAAGTAACATGGTCCTGCAGGAATAGTTCTTAACAAATATAGTACAAAATAAATATAATATGTAGGTCAATTTCCTTTAAGAAGTGAACTGCACTCCCAAACACTATCAAAATAATTTTAAAAATTATAAAAGTTAAAATACTTATAAAAGTTAAAATTCCTATCATTATTCAGAGCTTTCTAGATGTTGCTTATTCAGTTGTTTTGTTTTTTTTTTTTTTTTAACAAAGCAAGGGTATCTTCTAATAAAACCAGAAAAGCTTTTTAAGTTTTTTTTCAGCCACTGGATCCTGTTACATGAGTGACCATCATGAGACTCCTCTTAAAACAGCATTTATTCCCTTCTTCAGGCAAATACACAGTGCAAGCCATTTAAATCCTGCTTGGATAAACTCTCCAGTGCTGCACTTTATGGTTCACGGCAAGGCATACTTTTGAGAGTAAATAATTATAAATAATTTTTCTAACTCTTCCCTGATTTTTGTCAATCTTTTAAAAAGCAAGCACTAGGAAGTGAAAAAGCATGACTGCAGTAACACCTCTCTCAGCTGTGCATACAGAAGATGTAATATTGCTATTTTGTCTGTACTTACGCATTGAAGGATCTCGAGTGCTTTTGTACAGCTACAATACACCAGGAGAGGGAACTCCCATGTCTTAAGTAAGTACATCTGACTGCAGATGCACAGTGATTTGACTGTATTGAAATCTTATAAACTCTTCTAGATCGTACTTACACTAGAGACAAACCTAACACTGGGCATTTGAATCGTCTTTCTATTTCTTCATACTCAACAGGCTTGGAATAAGCACTAGTCCTTAAAAGCTTCATTAGAAACCCTCTCTGTTTATCAATGAACCCACTAACAATTTATTTTTTAATCTAATCAGCCAACTTTTAAGTCATTTTGGGTTAAAAAGGTATGACTGAATTTCACATTTTATGTAAAACAAGTATTTTAATGTTAGACCATGTCAGCAGTCTTGAATGGAAAATCATGACAAGTCCAGATTTCTCCCACAAAAATCCAAGTCACTGTTTAATCTCTCCAGTGTCTGTTGCTTCAAACACAAAAAAAACCAACAACAAACCCTGCCTCATCTGTATTTGCCACTGTTAACATCTCTATTTATCCTGTGATTTAATTTATTAAGAGCAGAACAACAAACACATTTCCCCAACATACTACACTGCTACACCAGCAGGCCTCAGCTGAAAATCCAGGGAAACAAATGAAGCAGGAACTTACTTGAACCCATTAAGTCCCTTGTAAAAGTGAGTAATAGACTTATCAGAACTTGACATTCCTTGCCATTTAAGGTATTCAATGTTTCCTATTTTAGACCAAGTCTGGCTCAACAGCTCCAAGCATATACTTATTTTCACACACACTTACCTAGGTAACAGTTGGAAAAGTGGGTTAATAAACCTAACACTCCACTAGCCTCTTTAGAAAAAGACTCAGTTTAGTGGGATCAGCATTTGAATTGCACAAAAACAGTCTCAGTGAAGTAAATCTTTTTCTCTCTCTCCAAATTAAAGCTTTAGGAAAGAAAAAAAAGTTCATCTGCATAATAACAGCTAATTTTAGAAAAAGAAGAATGACAATTCATTTTGAATTTTATGCAAAGTAACCATAAGAGTCTAAACACCCTACATATACCTTGATGTAGATGATAACATAACATTGCTATTTGAAAAAAACTCACTGACTTCTGGTCGTGAAATTCTCCTGAAGAGAACAAAAGCTAAGAACATTATCAGAGGATGGAAGATATATTTTGAATCCTGTCATCCTTTAACACCACCAAGAAGAGCAGCTCAAATCAAAGTATATTCATATAAAATTAAAGGCATTTCAGGTACGGGATATATATATATTTATTTATTTATTTATTTATATACACACAGATATATAGATATATATATATCTATATATAAATATATATATAAATAGATAGATAGATAAGTATTTGCACCTTTTTTTTTAATGAAGATGCTTCTAGTTTTACAGTTCCCTCTTCACTGCTTACAAGAAGTTTGCAAGCTACTAGGAAATGTCAGAGGCAAAAAAGCCACATTGCAGTGGAGCTTCCTTTGAAAATCTCAGGAATCAAAGATTATTACAGGATCCGTGTTGCATTTATGATGCAGCTGCTGTTAAAAAGCAACAAAAGTACCAACAGTACACCTGAGTTCTATACAAGACAGCAGTTCTCAAATAGTGACAATTCAAGCTCCTACCTATCTCTGTCCTGTTGGGGCCAATGCCATTATGAACTCTCAGGTAACTGGAATGACAGGAATCGGAGTCATCAATATCAAAATCACCAAACTTGAGCTGAACTCGCTGCCCAGGCTTCACACGGATCTCCCACTCACACACGGTGCTGTTGGGAGAGGTCCGGGGGTAGTTTATGGAGGCCAGGGTCCCGCTCTCAGGGCCCAGCACAGTGTGTCCACACCCATCACCTAGGAAAGAACAGAGAGAAATCAGCTCCCACGTTCATCCCCAAAGCCTCACATCACACCCCGACATCACTACCAACCACACCTCGAGAAAACTCCAAGCTATCTCACATGCAGATAACAGCAATGGTGACAAATACCACTCAACTACCAAACTGCTTTTGCTTAGCTTAGCATCACAGGTGACCAGAGAGCTGCTATGACTTCCTCAGTGAGATGGAAAGTGATCCATAATGATTTAAAAAACAGCATGGACAGTACAGGAAGTGTCCCTGCTATTTCTTATTTCCTCAACACCTCACTACAGAAGGAAACAGGTGCTGAAAAGGACAGAGAAACCTGACAATAAAACCAAAGCACATTGTTTTACTGAGTTACTGTACTCACCACACAACGAAAATCAAGTACAAAGCCATTGACAGCAAATAAAATACAGCATGTTAAATACAGCTCTGACCACTACCAAACTGCAAATATGTTGTTTTCTAGTGTACCACTATTTTAATCCTTCAATTCACTCCTATTTAGAGAACATATTAGATTTTTCAGAATTCGCTGTGACTCCAACCTGAAGCCTTCTACCTAACTTTTGAGTATTAATTTTAAACAGTAATAACAGTACTAAAACTAATTTATTTAACAAATGGAAAACAATAGCACAAATTGTGTATTGTCAATATTAAATTATAAAGAACAAACTAATAAATTTGATTACTCAACAGATAGACATGCATTTCACCCAGTATGTAGCACAAAAAGTGTAATAATTTCTGTGCTTTAGAAATTTCTGTGGTTTAGAAAGGTCAATGTTCTTAGAGTAACATTCACAATGATCACCGTGATTCTTATTGACAAAAATTTGTTTTGACAGCTAAAATTGTTTCATATTACACAATAATATGTGTAGTTCCTCTACTAAACACAAAAAGGTAAGCTGAGCTTTAGATACAAAAACTGTACACATACTTAAGAAATTTAACTAAATTTCAAAATTCTTAAATGTATTACATGTGAGACTGAGTGGAAAAGTAAGTCCAATGCACTGAAGTGATGTGGAAAAAACAAACTCCTGTGATTAAGTTAACTAGGTCTGATTAATCTGTTTGCAAACACAACTAATTTTTGCTAGCAAAAACTATTGTCCTTATAATCTGAGCACATTGAAAGATAGCTGCATGTTATAAAAGCTAAAGTACTGATACTATACATAGAATCATAAATGGATGCAGATGCAAACTGCAGCTGTTTATCTTGCTAGCAGTTTGGAATGAAAATGATACACCCTTGGAAAAGTTAACTGGAATATCTGCTTAGTAAAATCAAAACTTGTATTTGTGAAGCTGTTCTTCAGCCATCTTTTCATTAATGCAATTTGCTTTAAAACTTTGTTCTATCCCATGGCAAATATTTCCATTTGGATGACAGCTGATCAATTACTCTCCTAAGTTTAAGAGTTTTTCTAACACAAGTCACCATTGTTCAACATTACAAAGAGGTAACCTAAACTGCATGTTTTATATATCACTATAATCCTGGTTTCTTTCAAAAGGCATGTTATAAACCTAAGAAAAGCGAAAGCTTTATTATGCAGAGCCTGTATGGTCTTGGTTTATTAGCTACTAAGCATTCAAATGTCAGATTTCCGATTAGTCTTAATATGCTAACACTTAACAATAAAGGATTCCTTTTCTAGTAAAAAGGTTTTTCACAAGCAAATACTCACACACAATTCAAAATTCATGGAATTTATTAGATTAACAACAACAAAAACAACAAATATATTCATGGTGATACATGGGGTTAGCATTTCAAAACTCTTTATATTGCAGACATAAAAATAATTATCAACACAAGCAGCAGTCAGTTCTAGGTTATGTCCTAAACAAAAGCAATGAGCCATTAACCAGTTCTGTGTTTTTCCTGTCCCATGATGGGGTAAGCAACTGCTTATTCATTCACAGATTGAAAATACTCTGCAAATACACTGACACAGTGGCCTTTTGAATATGAAATCATAGTAGCATTCCCGTGTATGGGCAGATACACTGTTCTGAGTGCATTTTAAGGAAAATAAAAATCTTTGCATGAACTATAATGCTCAAAAGTTAATTAGTTCTCATTTCAATAGGCCTGTTACTGCAATGCAGTCACCACACAAGTACTATTTCTCAAAACCAGGAACACCAATAATGCACATGATTCTGTATCTTTGATTCTTCCCCACCTTCTTGTATCTTAAGCCTGTGCTGCTGGAAATCAAAGACAAAGGAAAGCCTGTGTCTCCTCTTTGACCCAAAATGTATTTAAGCTGTAAACTTCTCCAGTTAAAACTAGAAAAGATCATGCCTAACGTTCATTTAAACACTTCTCTCTGCTAGCTTGCTGTTCAGGTGTCTCAAGCATGAAACAATACCTGCACTGTGCATGATGAATAGCGCACAGCTTCCTGATGAGAAAAGCAAAAGAACTCCAAAACAGCTAAACACATTTAGGTGAGAGAATGCAAATAAAACATTTTAAGTTTTAAAAATTGGGACTTTTCTTCTAAAGACACATCACTAAAAAATGACAATATTACCTCTTGTAGTTTGGAACAATGTCTTGTTTCCCATGGCTAGAGAGAAAATCTTTCTAATTTGCTTCACACAATTTAATGGAAACATCAATCTCAAATCTCCCTTTTGTTGTAGGCTTTCTTAAAAACATGAGAGGAAAAATATTCCTCTATCCATATTAAAGAACCTGCCATCAAAGCATACTAGAAGGAAAAGGAAAAACAGTTGTGCCGAACTGTAGCATCTTACTATGAAGTTGTTTCTTAAAAGTAGCTTATTCGGAATGGATATTTCAGATCTTTTTATTGTATTTCACTTAGTGATAACAGAAATGCCAGACACTTCATGCCTGAAGAATCTGAAGATTACCATGGCATATACAGACTGCCAAGGGCAGCAGCATCACTCATGAGCTATTTGGAAAATTTTAAAAATCACAATTCCAGTGAAACTTGCAGAACCATGAACCCACATCTTGCTGTATTGGTACTATAAAAGGGCAGCTCTTGAGCCTCTCCATGTAACATGGTGCTTCATCATTTCTGCCACACTTCTTTAAACATCACTGATGAACTCCAAAGACACATACACATATCCAGCATCAAGGGAGCAATCTGCAATACACAGCAGTTTCTCCAAGAAGAAGTGCAATTCTTTTCACTATGGCAGCAGATTTAGGACAGTAGTCACTTTGTTCATCTTCTAGTCATTGAGTGGCACAGAATCTTTTGCTTCTGTTAACCTGTGAGAGTGGAATATCTAAGAACACACAGAAGACAGACATCAATTCCCTAATCAATTATTCCTGGATGGGCTGACAACCTCTCTTGTCTGTACACAACTGAACAAGTCTCCTGCTTTCTTTCAGACTTCTCTCTCACACCACAGGCCTCCTACACTTGCAGGATAGATAAAGCCCTTTGTAGAAGCACCGGATCACTGGTGTGCACACATCACACCTGACACAAGGAGGGGCTCTAGATGTCCATCCTATCTCACACGTGCTGGGGACCAAGTTCACAGCAAAGAGGAAAAGTTCAGCTCTTCACCAAAAGCTGTGCTAGAAACAGGGGCACCTCTTAAAGCAGCTGGCAGAGGAAGGCAGACTGCTGCCATCAGGAGAAGGATCCACCTCTGCAGGCACCTCTGAATGCAGCCTGGATGCACCCTCCTGACAGAGCTCATATGACCCCTGGGCCATGGCACACTGATGTCTGATGCAATCATGCAGATGGCTGAAGACAATTTCTTAGAGCCAAGTTCTTTACATCAACAAAATACAGGACTCGGACCAACACAAACATACCAAATCTACAGGATTTTGATACTTGAAGAAAATGTGGAATTTAAAAAAAATGAAAAAACATTGACCATGCAGGAGTGGGTGCTAGGTTATTCATACCTACAAAAAAATATTAACTATACTTTCTAGTTGTGGAAGTCAATTAATCAGAACTTTTCCCCCTGGAGAACAGTTGCTGTTGGTGACCGCTAAACTTGTCCTCACTATCAAAACATGTTTAAAATAATTTTTTAGACCAGTGAATACTTTCCCATTCCTTACTTGGAGAAGAGTGAATGATAAAGACATTAGACAGTTCAATATTATAACCTATAAATTACAGCTGATACATATCAAAACACCAATCTCAATTTTAACACGTGGCACTGCCTTTTGAACAGACTCAATTTAACCAGTGGGTTACCTGAGAAGATTTTACATATATAAGCTATTGTTTTAGGTATGTTTGTGACTAAATATTGGAGGTAATTGAAACTTTTTTAACTAAGCACAGGTACAACCAAATCTGTAAGACTCATATAAGCAAAAAAAGGGTGTTTCAAAACATTAATTTTAACTTCAAATACACAACCCTTTCTGATTCAATACATTACTATAATTTCTCCTCTTCTGCTCAGCTCCTGTGCTATGCATTTCCCTACTTTTTCTCAGCATACCACTAAAGGACACTGTATCTGCTTTTTGCTTTTCTCAGTATGGGCAAGAAAATTTACACAAAGACCAAAAGAGTTCCACAAATAAGAAACACAGAGGAATTAAATCACAGAGACATCAAATTCTAAATAGCTTTTTCAAGTATTTTCAAATGTCCTTATTTGTGTCCTCCAAACTCACTGCTGTTTTCACCAAATTCCACAGAGTGATGCTCTTCAGGAAGGAATCTGTTCCACTGTCAGAATTAATTTTCTTAACAAGCCAGCAAGCACACAGTCCATTTTGATCTTAATGCCATTCACTTGCCTCAGTAACACACTGGTTTGGGCATTTCATCCCACTACAGATATTTCTCAACATAAAATACCCCACACTGCCACAAGCAAGGCCACAGCTCAATAAACACTTTAAGGCACTTTAAATTAGCACCGCCACAGACAAAAGCAAGCCTTGTCTGCCTCTCACTTTTGGCCACATGTTCTCACACCCTTCCTGGTACTGGAGGCAAACATTTATGCAGCCACATGGCCAACCAGAGCAGGGACTTGGCATAAAAACAGCTGTTAGTTTCAACCTAGAGAAACCTCCTAATTTATTTGAGTATGCATATGCAGCAGTGCCTTCCTTGACAGAGGGATAAGACAGTGTGAGAGTAGGGGAACACCAGCAACTGCTTCTTTCACCAGCACTGCCAGGAGGGTAGGTGGGATTATGGCTCTCTCAGCTTGGATTTATTTACCTGCTGTGGAGCACCCTTAGTTAATGAAATTATGGGATGAGATTTAACAAAGACAGCAACAGGACAAAAGCACAATAAGCATTTTGCTTTTCAAAATCTTAGCAGCTCAGTGGGGTGACAGGAGAGGGTGACAGGAGACAGAGGCTGAATCTTGTTTTTACAGCAAAAGTACAAAATTTAATATGCCATTACAACAAAATTTTACTGTTTTCATTTACAATACAGGCCACGTGCTGAGCTAGTGATAATTAGCACTTCATTATTTTAATCTATACACACAGCTTTACAATCATCCCCTCTGGAACTCTAGTCCAGCTTTCAGCCACTGAATTTTATGCAAAAGAGTAACACTTAGTAATCCTAAATTTAGCATCCAAATATGATAACATTTAAAATAAATTATCTAAAATTATTGTCAGATCAGGTAAGACATGTGCTTCCTGTGCTGTGATGTACTAACTGAACTGACTACTACTAAAAGAACAGAAGAGACATCAGCTGTGTAAGACTGTGCTGCAAGGCTTTCACTTACTCATGCCAGGGAAACAATGTGAGTAAGTCCCCAGGGACAGCTATGACTTGCTTAAATAGTATGCTGGCAAAAGGAGCCTACAAGGACAGGCTAGGCATGGTGAAAAGTGATTCACATGAAGAGTCTGTGAGAGGACTGTGTGCTCAGTGGTACATAACGCAGAAGCCCCTCTGATCTGCTGCCCAGCTGACTCACAGTGACAGCTCATGCTCTGTGTCTTTGTTTGGCTGGTACATGCAGCTTGCCCACTTCCCAAGACACAGCATTTACTTTGCAATCTGCACCACATGTTCTTAAAAATAAACACCGTTGTGCTTCAGTGCTTTAAGTGCTACACAACAGAAACACAGATGATGAATAAAGGAAAAATAACACACAGATAGCCCTCCCTGAAGTTTTTCAAACTCCTCACCACACTAGGACCCTGTGAAATTTCACAAGCCTCACATATGTCAACTAAGAGGCAAAAAAGTTCTCCAATCATACCAATAATTCACATGCTAAATTAACACTACACTCAACAGTTCCCCCTTCCTTTTCCAGTTCATAAATGAGACTGCAGAGCCTAACCTGCAGATCCATGGTGGCAGCACCACCTTGCCTCTCAGGAGCAGCTGCCCCTTCCCTGCCCCACCCACTGCCAGTGCTCACTGTACCCCTGTTGGGCACAGCCCAGTTCCCAGCCCAGGCTCCCAGGGATGGGCATGGCTCACCAGCCACTGGAGCCTGAGCAATGCAGAGGATGCAAGGCAGGGACAGGGAGGAGACAGCAGCAGCCACAGGTAAGAACAGCTTTTAGTACCATGGAACTGACAGAAGCTAGCAGGGAGGAAGCTTCTGGTTTGGATAACTGACCAAAAAAAAAAAAAAAAAAAAAAAGATGCTTTCAAAAAGAAAACCTGAAAACACAGTTGTCACTGAAAACCTCAGAACACAGTTGTCATTATTTGCACCCCACAGCAGCACCAATAGCAGAGACTTTACATATATACCCTTTACATATACCCTCTTTAAAAGTTGCCATCCAACTGATGAAACAGTCCCACTCCACATCTGTGCACCAGCAGTGCAGTGTAGGTGGCACGCAGTATCATCTTGATTTCTAACATTCATTTTCTAATCTAATTTCAAAATTACAATTGGGACTATTTGGACTTTCCCCATTTTGAATAACTTGGCTTCATTCTAGCATCATAAAATTTAATAGACAATCTGTTACAAAAGGCACTTCATTCCTAATTTACCCTTAAAACAAAGATATTGCCACACTTTTGACCCTCTATGAATGCAACCAATAAAATAAGCATAATGCATTGCTGAATAACAAGAGGATGAACTAGGAAGATGAAAGTAAATTTAAATGTTTGAGTCTTCATTTTTTAAGTGCCAAATTTATCATAAGAAGTATAGCAAGAGCATGTAGGAATACAGTGTGTGAAGCTTCAGTTAAAACTATCTGTGAACTTTAAGCTAGTCCATAAGCTTTGCTGTACTTTCTTCATAGCAAGAAGGAAATCATGCTTTGTGTAGCAGATGATGCCTTGTGGAGAACTTGAAATAATATCTTTAAAAATGAAAATATAAAATAATGGAAATCCTTTATTTGAAATTTGCAAATATACTTAGGAAAAAGACAAAAACTGATCATCACTAGACTTAGTACACAAGTGTTCAAAAGCATTCAATTTAATGCATTCTTCATTTCACCCTTGTGATAATGAGATGTACTTTGACACCTGTACACAATTGCATAAAAATAGAAATTAACAGATAATGTGGTTTAAGGCTTCTCGTTTTATCACAAAACTCACAGATTTGCAGAAGAAAAATTAAGCACTAGTGGCTTCTTTCCACCACACTGAGCAAGGCAAGATGTTTTTCTCCATATCTTAACCATCCTGGAGCCAAGTTAAAATAACCAGATATGGGCTTTAGCTGGCTACAGTCCTGCTGAAGATGCAGCAGCTGCCAGTTGTGAAACCCTGTGTGGTCCTGCAGGCAATCATACATGCACAACAGACTCAGCACACGTACTATATCTCTGTGGTGCACCATCCTTTCAGAGGCTAAAGCTCTGAACTCTGAGGAGTAACCACACAAAATTGCACCACTGTAATTCGTCTTTCCACTCATGACACAGGATCTTCCACCTGCCTCATTCCTGTGAGGTTTCTCTCCAGAAAAACCTCCATGTTCACATGCAAGTAGATCTACAAGTGGCTTGTCTTGCCAAGTCTAATTAAAACACTTTACTCATCCTATTTTTGCATTTTTAATTTTATATTGGGGCAAAACTAAAGACATCTGTGGCACAACTGCTGAAACAGTTCAGTGTTATCTCTCAACATTGAAAGCTGCAACTGGACACTGAAACAGCTACTCATACTCCAAGAATTTGCAATTAAGAGACCTGAAAAGATTTCCTCTTCACAGTTAAGCAACATTTGAGGTCTTATGTGGCCTGATCTAAGTTTAGGAAAATCACAATTGGATCACTGAACAGGAAGAGAGAAAGGTACTTACGGATGAAAAATAATTATCCTTTTGCAAATCTGGAATAAATTTATAGATAATTTATACACAAACCTTGATTAAATGCCAGGTCACAATAAACAGTATTAGTGTGATGACTGACAGCATCACTCTGGGAAGCATCTACACCATTCTCCTGTTTAGAAACCATGACAGAAGGATTATCTGCTCACAACCATTTTTAGAAGCATGTCAAGCTTTTCAAGTTCCCTTTTCCACCATTAAAAGTATTCACAAGGATGCATCAAATTATTACCTCTGACAGCAATTAAAGTAAAGAAACAAGAAAATCAGAGGGGTTGCTTTTAAGAAGTGGTTCTATCAGAAAAAACATTTTGGGGAAAAAAAATTAAAAGAAAATCCATGTGACCTCATGCACAATCCATCAAATTCCAACAAGACTGACAATCCAAAGATGAGCAGCTGGCAAGGACTGTCATTCTGATGGGTAATATTCCAATCCTCAATAACAAAACCTCTTCCTTGAGCTAAAAGTATATTTGGAAAACTTGAAAATCTGGGAGGAAGATTTAGAGGAGGGATTAACCAGTGAAGATAGGAAGTGGGAAGAGGAGTGTTTATTAAAGCAATAGATGATCTGACCATTGATTTTATTTCCACTTTTCAGTTAATAAATGATGCATGATCTATGGAATATGGTTAATAAGGCAGTCTCCTGTGACTAGTTGAATTGAGTTGTCACATTATGAAGAATGTTAAAACATTATACATTAATTTAAAACTTTTATTGAACAATGAAAAATGCTAACAAAATCAAAGATTCCCACACAGAAAAAAAAAAAAATTCTTTAGTACTACAATTAACAAAACCACTCTAATACAGTTTTGCCAATGAAAGACAAACTCCGGCATAAAGAAAATGCCAGAGAAATAATTCCCAAAAAAAAAAAAAAATTGAAAATCTACACAAATAAAAAACCTCTAGACACACTCAAAAAGGAAAAAAACATCAAGTTTGAGCCTGTATGATCCTAATTTATGAGTCATTTTACACAATGATGGTTTCATAGTGTACTGAAGAGCAGAAAGGCGCTTTAAAGTATGATTTCTTGTACACCTTGACTAGTTAGAGTTGGCTAGTCACAAGTCTAACTAAGGGGAACTCAAGAAGTTGCATTAAATTTCTTTCCAGAAAGTTTTCAGACTTGAGCAAAGGCATCTTGAAAAAGAGACTTTTTAACTATTTCTAAAGCTAGCATGCTTTAAACACCTGGAGAAGAAAACAAACAAAATACAAAAACAACCCCCCATCCCATCTGTTTCTAAGACATTCTTAAAAACACACCTACATTCCTGGTATTGCCAGGAATGACACAACTGAGTTCACAAACTTGGTTCAGCTTCCACGACATTTACTAAAGCCACAGCAATGTACGCAACCATCGCGGCTGTGGTGCGGAACTGGGACCTCCTAACATTGACACCACTCAACAACAAGAGGCGTGGGATTTCTACTCACAGGACAGAAGTTAGCATTTTCAGTAAGATACTCAGAACAGAGGTTCTTAAGGTAAGCAGTCAAATAACTGTAGAGAAATAATGATTTCCCGAGTCACGATGCACAACACCTCTTGGACAGAGACCAGCGACCAGGCTAACACAGCCTCCTCATGTCAGCAAACACTAAAAACAAGCACGCCTGGCACGTACATAGTCAGCCCCCATTTACACATATTCTGCTTCCAGCGATCCCTTTTCTTCTAAAGAATGTACTTTTTTAGAAGCAACTGCCAATAGCTGCTAAGAATCCTTGCACTTCTAATGGTTCGTGGACTTGCATTTCACATTGCTACTGCAAATATATTCCAGTTGTTTTATAGCTAGTGACGTCACCTCAAATCACAGTCTCACTGCAAACTTGCAACAAAATATGTAGAGGTATGATTGTCACTTACTGCAAAGATGAACACATATATGCTTGATTTTCAGGATGCAACTAAACTCACCAAAATCAAAGAGACAACTAATCACTGAGCTTCAGTATCCACCAGCTGTGCTGGTTCAAACCTTACAGACTGCTAACTCACTGAAAATTATTTTTATTTTGATATTTGCAGAGAAAAAAGAATACAACCCAAACAGAAGTGACAACGCCAAACACAGAGATTTTGAAGAAATGCCAACAGGAAGCATGCAAATGCCATAAGCAGTACCAAGTGATGTGTTACAAATCCATGATCCAATTGATTGAAATAGTGAGATAGCTAAACAAATATGAACTATCTGCTTTCATTTCATTTTTGAAGAGTTTAGCAACCACAGAGAAATGTTATCCTCTTAAAACTCTTCACCAAGGGAAACTAAGTGGTCATGCAGGGAAACACCAAAGTTACACGCTTGAAAAGAAAGCACAGGTTAAATTCTTCTTACCTATTCAAGAGCTGGTGTTTGGGTTTTTGGTTTTTTTTTTCAGGCACTAGACAAAAATGCATCAACCAGAAGACATTTTCAAAAATCAGTGTTATTCTGTGGTCCAAAGGTCAAGTTAATATCAAATTTTCAAGTATAATTTTTGTTTCAAATAACAAAGTGTTTGGTTCTAAAGAAACAAGCTCAAATAGACTATAAATAGCACAGCTCAAGCTGTTTGCCTGCAGGAATGGATGGCAAAGAATGCAGTTTAGCAAAATTTGATAGGTCATTACTGCATTAATGAACAAGCTTCACAGATAACAACCCACAATTCTGTATAAAAAAACCCCAGGGGTGAAAATTCTATCTTAATACAAGTTACCACAGGGCCTTCTACATCAGTGTTACTCCCACTCTCCCTCTCCACCTCCCCAAACTTCAGTTTAGTAATAAATCCATGCCCTATGCTTGGACAGTGGTTTCAACTACACTGTTTTAAATAAAAGGATGCTGAATTTTCCATAATATTTGATTTAGAGAAATTAATCTAAAAACAACTCAATCAGAAAATGCAGGAGGGAAAGGAAATACTTTGACTACAAAACAAATTCCAGGTTTTCCCAAAGCACAGGGTGCAGTTATAAAAGTTGGGGTGACAATCAATGCCTTTTTTAAAAGCCTTTCAAAATATGGATAAAATAACCAATATAGAAACATTTCACAACACACAGAGCAGCAATTCCAACAAGGACTGCATTTGAACTGATGACTATCTGAGCTATGAAAGCTGATGCA
Source organism: Anomalospiza imberbis (assembly GCF_031753505.1). Lineage (NCBI taxonomy): Eukaryota > Metazoa > Chordata > Aves > Passeriformes > Viduidae > Anomalospiza > Anomalospiza imberbis. The sequence continues at coordinate 51,524,616 of NC_089682.1, forward strand.
TTCAAGGCAGCCCTTAACCAGCTGATGACTGAAACTACACAGAGCAGCAGTGATAACATTAAAAACCAAATGCATCATTTCCCACATCATGAAGCAGGTTGGCAGAATTGCAGAGAAAGGAGACATTTCTTTTTCTCTTACATTAATAACATAAGAAAACACTCCTGAAAACCTTGAAAGCCAAACAACTATATTCAGTCTTTAGGAAAAATAATTTTCCTAAAGACTCAGCAAACGTGCTAGAAGGCCACTGGCTTGAGATGCACACAGTAACAGCATACATGGTCCTGAAAGAATACTTGCATTGCTTTTTTAACACCAGCTCAGATGCTTGATTTTTATAGCCACAGACACATATATATAAACCCTACATGGACTGTACTGCTTAAATCCAAAATGCAGTACATTCTTTTGAGTACAACAGCTCCAAAGCGTATCTGCACAAAAGGGTGATTCCTGCATTCTTTCCAGGAACAGACAAGGCTAGCATGACCTCAAAAGGCTCCCAGATGAGCCTGTACTGGGAGGCACCCTCCCAGAAAAGACGCTCTGCAGAACACATGGATATACCTTTTGCCCACCAGATTCACACACCCACTTCAAATAAGACTCATTAACTGTAGGAGGAAAAATAACGTTGCTGAGATTCTTGTTTTCAAAAGCAAAGAATATTCACTCTTGTTAGGTCTATACTTCCGATACCAGCTCAATTCCCTTCAGCAACAGCATTCCTCCACAAAATTCTTAACAGAACTGTTCCTCCTCTCTAAATCTATCTTCAAGGTGCAATGCTGGGAAGCTGAAAAGAGCATCAGAAAACCTGAAAAAGCCTACCCTAACTTTCAGCCCTGCCCTTGAAAAATTCTTCCATACTTCTCAACACAGATTAAATGGATTTGCCTCAGCAGTCCTGCCTAAATGGTACCAATCCCTGAATCCTCAAGCTGCACAATTGTATCTTCAAAACACTCTGCAGTTTTAGTAAAACTGTCCCATTAAATAAGCAGAACAGTTCATTAGAGCACTGCCCTCCTCCTCATGAAACACTTAATCTGATGTTAATTTGAGGGACAATAAATCTCTCATGCAAAGATCTGAGGGTCTTTTTAATCAAAATAATTCCTTTTGGATTTGGCTGTGACTCCCTTTCTTCCAGATCAGCCCAGCCAAGGACAACGGATACAAAGGGCAGTGAGACACCACCCCATCTAATTTAGCAAGAAGAGGAACTGGCACTTGTGCGCAAGGCAGCACATGACAATCGCTCGTGTGACAGACGGCTTTGTGGCAGTGCTTTGTACTCACGTGCCCAGAGCTCTCTGCAGCAAAAGAAGACACACCTGCAACAGGCTACCCCAGCAGCTAGAATCCTTGTCAGCCCCTGGCATAGCAGGAGATCATCCCTTCCAGGACCCTGAGGGAGAAGCTGCAGCCGCTGGATATGCAGCTAGAGCCATCTTCTCTTTGCCTCATTCCTTGTCCCCAAACTACAGCTGATGGATCAGCACCTGCTCAGTTCTGGACTGGCCGCAGCCAGAGCCACCACTGCCTACTGCCTGCAGGAGGGACAAGCAGAGGTGAGACCAGGAGTGCTGCGGAGAGGAGAGCACACCAAGGAACTGATGAGAAACAAGGAAAACACAAATGACCCACAAATACTGCGGCTGAGTCCCCGAACACAAGGCATGGAAAACCATTTTATGAGGCTCAATGTGCACAGGCACATGAGTTCTTTCATTTTTCAGATGACGGTAACTCAGCACCAGACATTCAGAAATTATTTTTCTGTGCTACACCGCAGCAAACATTTTTAAACTACTTTGGTGAATCCCTTCTTTGCATTTTGTTCAACGAGGCTTGAGCATATAACAACATCCTGATGGGCTGCTATTTGTTTAGAACAAAATGTGGGAATCTCATTCAAAAACAAGCATCCAACAATATTTTTTTTTTTAGCCTGCAAATAAATCTGCTTCAAGTCATTGGGGAATCAGCTTCAGAATAAAAGGTTCCTTTTAACTTTAGGCACTTTTCCCCAGTTTTACAGATACATTGGTATCCACTAGGAATCCCAACAGATGGCTACCAAACCAGTTTGTGTGGTAACAAAGTTCTTACTCTACAGACTGTACAAGCTTCACACCTTCAAAATTACTGACACATTATTCAACTTCTACTTTGATGAAAGCTAAGCAACCATTCCTCCTCTAGCTGTGTTTTTTTAAATTAAAAAAAAAAAGGTTAAACTCAGCTAATGAACAGACCATACCAAATTTATGTCAATACCTAAACATCTGCTAAGAACGCTGTTTCTCAAAATTCAATCCACAAAGAGCAGCAAGCTTAGCTGCTGGCTTGCTTTCATTCACACCTGCCTAATTACATGAAAAACAAAAAAAAATACTCTAAGTATTTTTCAAATACCAATTTCCTTGCAACCAGGATCTAGAATCACTACAGAACTGTTTCAAAAATCACAAAAGCTAACTTGCACAGCCATCAGCTAGACAGTCCCCAAGGCACGATATTATGAAATGCAGCATAAGGCAACTCTGAAGGTGTTAGAGCTAATAGAAAATGCTCAATTTTCAAAGACAACAACACACTCAAGTTCAAGTCCTTGACCAAGGAATTCTGAATTACATACACTGAATGATTTTAAATATGATAGACTGAAAAAAATTCTACTTGAATCCTACAAGATAATACAGTGGGCTACTATGAAAAACATATTCACCACACCAATACCTGCACTTTTTCATTTCTCAGTTTGCTGCTGTCTGGAAGGAGAGGAGTACCATTTGACCCAATACTATAAACAAGCTTCACATTGACCAAAATAATGTTATTTTTAAATCAGTTCAAACCAGTAAGGTGCTCTACAGAAAAGCATGTGAGAAATGAAAACACTATCTTCAGGAAAAGATTTAAATACCATGTTGTATGTGAGCCTTAGGGCTGCTGAACAGTAGAAAAGAAAATGAAGAATTACTTAGTAACAGAGGATCAGCCTCTCTCAGGTAATGAATGAAGCTAGGTTCCTACATAGTATCACTAACTCTACTTTTGTAAAAGAGCTTTAAAGCAGCTTTAATTGAAGAAATCCCCAAGTCTTGGTTACTTTCATTGTTAATCAAGATATTCCCTTAGAAGCCTGATCACATATTTAATGCCCTAATTGAGTAGTAACTTTGCGCAGACCTTCAAGACCTCGATAGCAGCTTCATTTCTAGATGGGATTCCTTAGACAAATCAGAATTATGTCAGCATTTAGAGATACAGGACATGGGCTCCCCAACCTTCCCTGGGATAAGATAAATGAAAATATTTTGGCAAGGAAACAATCCCTCACTAGCAGAACTCTTCTTAGAACCCTCCAGCAGTTTCTCATATTGAAGCATTGTATTTGACAATACCAGAGCCCCCCACCTTAAAACAAGCCCTATTTTTCTTTAGCAAATAAAATGAAGCTTGCCAATAAAAAGGTTCCCCTCCTGCTCAAAAGTGAAACTTCTGAGCTAACTTTAAGCATTAACTAGAGAAACACTGCAAACTGAAATCTGGGTAGAAGTTCTTCATCAGTTTCCCAAAGTACAGAAAAATGAAGTTTCACACATACCTAAAAGCCTGCTGTCCTCGCAAGTGTCACTTCTTGCTGCATAGTCCCACCCCCTTTAACACACCCCTGACTACTCAGTGAGCCATTTCGACTCAATCATCTGCAGATAAATTATGACTCTTCCCTACCCCCACAGTTATTTCAGTCTTCTCCTAGAATAACAAACTCTGTCTGCTCACCAAAAGGTCAGACAAGTGTCAGGTCAGCACAAGCATGATGCTCCTACAGCATGAACTAACACCTTGCTGCTGCCTGCCTCATCCAGCAGCAACCTTCAAAAGACTAAATGTTAAAATAGCCCAATTTCCTCTCGAAAGCAAATGGGTCTTCTCCAGCTCCATTATAAATTACAAGAAAACAAACCCAGCTGTGTCAAATGCTTATTAGCATTAGTTTTGTACGTGCACAGGAACTTAAATGCAATTAGCTAGAAATAAGAGGAAAAGGTCCACACAGCTACCTTGCTCTACAGATGCAACACTGAGCTTCTAGCATTCAATTAATTAATTTTAATTAATTTAATGGTTAATTTAGATGCAAAACCAATACAGTGCATATAGTTCCTATTCCCTTTGTGCATTTAAATGCAGCATTTCTGAAATTCAACCATATTTCCATCTCTGAGATGAAAAGAAAGAGAAAGTTATGTGACAACTTAAAACAGTTTCTGAGATCAGTTTCTAAAACGATGCAAGACCAGTGCAAAAAGCAAGTGGAATTGAAAACCACAAAATTAATCTTCCCAAACCCAGAAGTGAGTTTCAGGATGCTGTCAAAACACTCACTCCCACCACTTTGTCCCAAGAACATGATCAAAGTGACAGTCACAGTGGCATCCTCTGATCTTCTGCCATGAAGTGACCAAATTGTGCCTCGTAATATTCACTGTGCTAAAGCCTGCTCATTAATTCCACCCTAGGATGAGAAATCTCGCCGATCTCTCGAAACAACAACAGCAACAACAACAACAACAAAAAAAAAAAAAAAAAAAAAAAAAAAAAGCAAGCAAACAGACAAAAAAAAAAATCCAAAAATCCACCAAAACCAAACAACCTACCACGCTGTCTGTCACACGTTCCGGACTCTCACCCCTATATACACTTCTCCATACTCTCGGGCGAGCGTGAGTTTATTTTCACAGCAAGCAGCAGCTCCCCTTTATCCGCCTCCTGACTCACACCGAACACTTCACAGCCTGCAGCTGGGGGTCACCCGCGGGCCGGGCACTCAAACCCACGCAGCCGCTGCCCTGCCCCTGTGCCCCTCCGCAGCCCCGGCTCCTGCCGAGCCGCGGTCCCGCCCCGCCCGGGTGAAGCCTCCCGCCGCCAGCTCCCCGTGGGAGTGCGACAGCGGGCAGGAAAAAATGTTTCTTGTTTAGGTGTTTTTTTTTTTTTTTTTTTTTTTTTTTTTTTTTTTTTTAAAGGGGCTCTTCTCTCGCCCTTTGTGGGCCAGGCAGGGGCCACATGTCGGGGGGCGCCCCCTCCCAGCAACAGAGCCCCGGAGGGTTGGTTCCCGCCGCCGGGGCTGCGGGGCTCGCCCGCCGCCGCTCTCGCACCCACCTTTCTGCGCCTCGGTGCCCCTTAGCAGCAGCAGCAAGAGGAGGAGGAGGCTGGGGCGGAGCAGCGAGGCCGCCCGCCGCGTCCCGGCGGGGAGCAGCCGCCCCGGGCTCACCATACCCCGCGGCGTGGCCGGCGCGCCCGGCGGTCCCAGGGCATCGCGGGCTGCGGGGCGGCCGCGCCGGGCCGCGTCTGAGCGCTGCGCGCCCGCCAGCCCGCCCGTCCCCCGCGGCCGCCCAACCGCTTCCGGGGGCGCGGCGGGGCCGCCCCGCTTCCTGCCGCCCCCTCCGCCCCGCACGGCCTTCCCCAGGCGCCGCGGAGCCCCGGGTGGCGGCGGCGGCTCCGGCGCGACCCCGCCGAGCGTGCGGGCCCCTCCGCTCCCGCCCCGAGCCGCGCCCTCCCGGCCGGACTGCGCGGGGCTCACGGCCCCAGACCGAGTCTCCGGGAGCCAGCCCCTGAATTCCCGCTCTGTTCCACCTCCGCCATCCTCTGCGAGCTGGCTACGAATATTTCATTTTTTTTGAGCTTTTTTTCCCTCGCAAAGTAGACATTAAGGCAAAATTTCTGGGAAAACCCCAAAGAAAAGTCTTTGGAAATACAAGTATTGCAGTTGTTAACAGGACGCATAATCTGGTGTCAAAGGATAAACTGGTGTCATAGCACTCCACACGCAAACGTGAACTCAGCTCTAGATGTGGGAGAGCTTGGCTATGAGGTCCCAAGCCACTGCAGCTGTAGCCCTTGTCCCCCAGCTTTTGAACGCGCACTGTGTGTGATGGGAGAGATTTCCAGTGGTTGCACTGTAAAACTTGTGTTTAGAAGAGATTGTTCTCCACTTCTCCCAAACAGCTCTACGAAACAGACAGACACTTCCTGGCCAGGACTGTCCAGTGCTGGCCCCACCAAAATGGTAGGAAAACCATCTCAGGAGCCAGTCTTACCCAATCCGCAGAGTTGCTTGAAGAAGTATTTAGATTATGTTTAGTAATTGATCTAACATTACTGTTCCTTATTAAGATGCTGAAAACTGAACTGTGTCCGAGTCTATGCTTACAGGTTATTAAGGTCTTTGTACAAGGGCTGTAGCCTGTTGGCAAAGAAACATGGAGAGCATTACTTTTCCTTCCTTGAGTACCATATCCCATACCATCCATACCCGTTGTGCCAAATCACAGAAGATTCCAGAATAGATTTGGATGCTCAGACTAGACAGCAAAATTTTGTTGCACATTTTTTATTTATTTGGCCCATACTTGTGCCACAGCTACTAGAAGGCGTCTTTTTATATAATTAGGGAATTATAAACATAAGAATTTTAGAACATTTCATATTTTTCCCCTTTTGAAATCTTTTAAGGACATGGGAAGAGACCCAAATGAAAGCAAAATCAGGGAAGTGTATCACAGATTAATCTTTTAAAAGTCATCTTGTAAGATATAATAGCCACCAAGACATCCTGCAACACCTAATGGAAGGTGAATCAAAAATAATTTACATACATTGCTTTGTCTTTCATTCACCAGACAAAGAAGTTCATGCCATAGGACACATGAAGCAGTTATATCACTACAATAACATCCTTTCTGTACTACAGAGACCACATTCCTAAGATCACCTATCATTGGTGGTATTTGTTGTGCACTGGAAAAATCACTCCTTGAATAATTTATGGCTTAGTGGTGCCGTGCATTAAGAGGAGCATCTGAACATCCTACACGTAATTCAGTAACAGACCTGACAGAGGTTTCCTCCTGTGTTATGTTCTGTTGTCAAGGTATTTTGTGAACTTGATTTAACTATTCTAAATGGTTTATTTGTGCATGTAAAAAAAGAAGTATCTGAATCTGTGAAAGAGTTGATTTCTAAATGGGATGTGAAAACTTGCAGAATTCCTAAGAGCAGCCAGAGGCCAAATTTGCCTAATCTATCTTGGAAGTTTATCCCAAAGTTACATTCCCTGACCACAAATGGTTTTTGTAGACCTTAGCTTACATATTTTGCAAAGGGAGCACCACCATCCTGACAGAAGCAATGTCAAACTATTAAAGGTTATACACCTTAAAAGACTCAAAGATTTATAAAATCTACAGAGCCCAAGGATTACCAACTGCAACTGTTTGAAAGACTTGTCTTAATACATGGTTTTCATGCAATAGAGCAATCTGAAGAATTAGATAAATCCAGATGGTAACTACAGCTTTCAGAATCTTCCTTCTGAGAAGATTCCAGCACAAAATGAGTTTATGTACACCAGCTGCAGAGTACTACATCTTTTGGTCTGTGAAAGCTCCCAGGCAACTCCTCTGGGGCAAAAAATTGTGTAAGAAAGACTTGATTTTAGTTTGTGACTTAGAACTGTCACTGTTATCAAATCAAAACAGATACAAAATTAAAATGTTGTGGGAAGCAAACACAAACATAATAACATATTATAACAATCTGATAAGGCAAATTGCCAATACCTCTTATGAAATCAGCAAAAATACAGTTTTTTCAATACGGTAAGACAGAAGACCAAACCAACTCCTTAGTGCTGATAGAATGTTTAGCCAACTAATCATTTCTGTAATGTTTCCTTCCCATTGTGAGTAACTTCTAGAGGTAACTGAAACTATCATCTCCATCTGGTTCTCTCATTTCCCTTGAGAAGCTTCTGAGTGCTGGGCTTCTTTCCCACCATAGCTCTCTAGATTTTACATTCTTTTGTTGCATTTCAAAAGCTGAATTCAGTTGGAGGGCAGGGCTGCTATCCAGAGAGAGCTCCACCAGAGGAATTCCAAGGTCTTGCATCTGGGAAGGAATAGCCCCATGCAACAGTAGAGGCTGCGAGCTGTTTGGAAGCAGAAAAGGACCTCGGTGTCCTAGAGGACAGTTTGAAGGTGTGTCAGCACTGTGCCCTTGCAGCCAAGGTGGCCAAGAGCATCTTGAGCTGTATTAACGAGAGGGCCAGGGGAACAATCTTTCTTAACACCTCATCTCAGTACTGTCACTGGTTTGTGGCTCCCTCCAGTACGAGAACAATACTGACACATGAAACAGAGTCAATCAAAAGGCCTCCAAAGGAGTCAGGGGCTGGAGAACATGATGCACCTGAAGAGGCTGATAGAGCTGGGTGTTATCACCTTGGAGAAAAGGAGACCTTGTTGCTGCTTACAACTACCTGACTGCAGGACAGGACTGGAAAATGGAAGCAGCCTCTTCTTATAGGTGCACCATGATGGCACAAGAACCAACAGACACAAATTGCAGCACAGTAAATTACATGTTCTAGCTAAAAGGGAAAAAAATACACCATGAGGATGGTCAAACACTGGACTGGATTGCCAAAGATGTTGTAGAACCTCCATATTTAGAGGTGTTCAGGACTCTCTTGGCCCTCATCAACTGATGAGATCAGTTTGAGCAAGGAGTTGAACTAGATAACCCCTGAAGGTCCCTTCTGAACTGCTATGACTGTATGATTTTAAGGCACCAAGTGATGTGCTATGAGTGAAAGTCCTATAGTTCCAGGTCTAGATGTTCTAGAACCTAGCTTTTGTTGCTCTTGGCTACTTTTTTTTTCATCTCATTTGGGATTTCTAGGTTTTGTTATAGCTTTCAGTAAAAATTGTTCTACTCCTCTCTTTGCCCTCATTTTTTCTTTACTCCAGTTTTTATTGCCTATTATGCTGATTAGTTTTTAAGAATAACAACAAAGTCTTAGTTGCAGAATGGGTTTAAGTTCATCCTTTTAGAAAGGAAAATGGGTATTGATTATATATTACATCAATGTACATAATTAGTCTCATCCTCAGAAACACATTTATAAAGCCACCATGATATATTTACCTGAGGTTCATTATTGATTCACTTCAGATATGAGCCTCATGACTGTACATAAAACACATTTATTCGACACTCTAGAGTTATTTGGTTGCTGAGTGGTTTGTGCTTTTGAAAGAGAATAAACACTGAACATTTAGTTCTGGACACTGTATATATTGAACAATCCAGGGATGCTGGTAGTAAGAAAAAAATATTTTTTTCTTATTTAAGCAGTGTAAATAGGGAAAGAAAATATTAGGGAGGATCTCTTACTGTGTTCTACTCTCAAACAAGTTCATGTTTATTGGAACAATGGCCAGTACTACTAAGATCCTTCAAGCAAGAACAGTTGGAAAAATATTAAAGACGAATTGTATCTTATAACTATGGGTTTTATACATTTTAATAAAGACAATATTTCAAAGTATTAAGCAATTTAAATTCCCTGGATACAGTGAATCCTATGGCTCAGTGAAAGCTGAAGGAGGAGCGTATGATTAATATGGGATTAATTAAGCACTTAAGCACAGGTAAAATTTTAATCATGGCTTTAGCATCTGTCAGAATTAAGAACATATGTAAGTCTGTATCTATTTGGCTTATTCAGGAACTATGAATCTTCTACTTCAATTATTTCCGTACATTTCCTCTCTATTTTATAGTTAAGATATTGCTCTTCAAATTCTCTTCAGTGTATTGCATTTTTGTCAGGAATTAGTTTTGTCTTTTAGCTTTTCTTCTTGCATGAAAAGTCCAGTTTGAAACAATCTTTCATCACTTGCACCTGCTCCAAATTCTCTATTCTGTCTATATTGTTCTAGTTCTCTGCCTGCATTCTTATTTGTTATTCGCTTTGAATTGATTCAGTCACTATACCAGGTTGAATCATTATGTGGTTCATACTGATTTCTGCTTCCAAATTCATTGACCAGTGGCAACTAGAAAAATTTTAGATGTCAGGCTCCTCAAATGATGCAGCTCTTTACTGATACATTTACATGCTTGAGGAAAACAGATCACATTTATGCTGAGGAAAATAATTAAGAGCACCCTTTCTTTTGTCCTTTTGAAGATGAAAGAGAGGAATTAAATGTGGCATGTTTCAGGGCTTTGTATCCGATCTAAAGGAAATCTTATATCCATACATCAGTGTCAGAGAGCAATGTAATGTTTAGTAATATATTCCTATTATAATATATGCCTAATGCTGTCTACAGGGGAATCTCAGATGTCAACAGAACCTTGAGATAAAACTATAATGTAACAACATGGGATCTGTGAAGACAATGTCTGGAAGCTGAGATCCAAAAGTAAGAGCTTCAAGCAAATTTTCTGTTTCAGAAATAGATGCAGATGAGATTGGTAATTCCTTTGCAAATAAATTCATTTGTTTCAAGAATTTATACTTTGCTTGTTCTTAAAACTTGTGTCTCAGAATATGAAATTGTTGATATCAGCTCTTTCTCTTCCAGATAAAGAAACTGGAGAGCAGCTTGATTTTGTCTGATCTTTTGTTGCAGTCTCACCAACACAAACTGAGCTGAGCTGAGCTGCAACCATATCAGTACAGTGATGAGTAAAACAAACTGTAATGAAAAGAAGAGAATCAAAATGTGAAAGTATATTCTAGAAATACCAGATTAATGATGAAAAGCTTGATATCTTTTATACAGATTTAAGTAATGTGCTGCTGATGGACAGCCCTAACTGGTACTGATGAAATTCAGAGCTAGAACTGGAGGCAAAAATGACTCAAATTCAAACAAATTGGTGTAGCATTTAGCTGAAATAGCAGAGAATTTTAATTTTAAATGGAAGAAAGCCTGAAAATATTAAAAGCTTTAAAGCTTTAATAAGCTTTAAAAGCTTTAAACTTTGCTAATAAAGACATACATAAACATTAGAACTTTTGATCAAATTTAAAGACAAAATAGGATTGTTTTATGTGAAATCCAAGTTTTCTGCACAGGGCTAATTCTTCTCTCTGGAGAACAGCATTGCCAATTACTAAAAACCCACAAACTTGGGAGTTTTTTCTGTTATTGCCAGCACTTGGATGCTGGCGGGCAATGACTGTGTAAGGATTTCAAGAGTCAAAGTCCAAATTACAAAATAAGAGAGAGAGATAAAAGATGCTACAAAAGAGTGGGTTTCTGACCCTTATCATTGTTAAAATAATTTTAAAATACTCCCAAATCAACCAGAAAATTTGAAAAAACAAAAGATAGAAAAAAGACTGTCTGGCCCTGCATCTTCTTTAAATAGTATTGTCTTTTCAAGCCTAGTTGTTTGGGTTTTTTTAAATTTGTGACTGGCAATAGTCAGTTCCCCAGTCGCTTTGCATTTTCAGACATAAGAGGCAAATGACACCCACTCCTCTTGAGGTGCAACACCAAAACTTCTGTGCCAACACTGGCCCTGAAGTGTTCTTTGGGCAAGACTTTGTGAGAAAGATGTGAGTTGTTGGATGAGATTGCAACCTCGTAGTGTCAACCTCTCCTGTGAATGAGATAGGAGTAATACAAATGTTAGTGAAAATGGATTTGGAGAGACTCCTGAAGAACTTGGACAGCCAGTTGCAGCAGATGGAAAGGAAAAGGTTCACTAAATCATATCTTATGGGCAAATGTAAAGGGAAGGAATTACCATGTTGAATATCAGAAGGTTTGAGCAGTAACTCACAGGCTTCCTGAGATGAGGCCCAGCAACACAGCAGTGCAATGTTTTCCTGGGAAGCCATGGACCGAGTGTGTATGTGCAATAATTCTGTTAATGCACAGATAGAGGAGGCATGGCAACCCAGCTTGCTCTTGCAGAAATGAAAGTTAGGGAATCCTTGTCAAAAAGGTTGAGTAAGTATGGAACCTATACTTTTCAGTATATTTCTAAATGTTAGGAATTAAAGCCTGAAGCTGCTTGTATGTTAAGAAGGAAAAGAGTGTCATTCCAGACATAAATATAAATAAAAATATAAAAGATATACATAATATATAAAATGTATATTTGACATTATATAAAATTATATATATATATATATATATATATAAAATAAATATATATATATATATATATAATTTTATATACATACACATATATATAATAAATATAAACCAAATACATAAATATAATATATAAATATATTTTAAGCAGAATGGCTCAGTAAAATGTTTCGGATCAGGAGGGTCTTTTCATTATGTTGGTGACCATTAAGTACATGTTTATATCTCAGTGTAAGATGAAATCTCCCTGTTTGGAGCCCAGTTCAGTCCAAGAGGGTATCAAAAATGGGAATGGCTTTGGTGGTAAGTTACATACTGAGACATGAGGTCCAGTCTCTTAAACCACTTCACAGCAATGGGAGAAAGGAGGTGAATAAAAGAAGCCCTTCTTTCAGCATGACCATGAAAAACCCTCCTGCAGCCTCTCATGCAAGCTGTAACAACAAGAATCAATCAGCAACATTGATGCGTTTTTTTTTTCCATCTCCAGTATCCTTGGGCAGCAGTAGCCCCTTCATTTTTATGTCAGTGAGCAGTGTTCTTTGGGATATATTTTAAGTTTCAGTAATGATTTACAGTCAATCTGCTGTAATAAAGGCCAGATGATCAACTCTGTTATGCAAATGGAAGCATGGAGAGAGCAAGGAAATCCTCAACGTGAAGTGGTAGAAGGAACAAACGCCATTCTGTTCATAGGGCTGCTTTTCTTTATCCCTTGACCTTTCAGTAGTTATTTTGCCTGCAAATTCTTCTTCAAGGGGAAGGGTGCAGTCAGATGGAAGGTGATGAATCCTGTCAGAAACCACTCATATCACAACTGAGACTGATATTAAAGGTGTCCAGTAACTAAAAGCCTTGTTACTTTTAGGCTTTTAGTGCATATAAACTCTCAGTAATTTAAGCAAACAGGTTGCAATGCATTGGTTGTTAGGACAGAGGCTTACTTTAATGACATGCAAGTAAATTGGGTACCTATGTTTAGGGAAAGAAATACAAACAATCTACATGTAATTAACAAAAAATATACTTAATACAGGCTATAGTCTAGCTATATTTATGTGTCATTGTCGTTTTACATTTGTCTTTCTAGAGATGTGAATGAAATATTGAACTAAATATTAGTCATACCCTTCAAAAGCAGACAGTGACTGTGGACCTCCAGGGCTGAATCCATTCTCTTCAGCATAAGCTAAGTAACCAAGCTCCCAGGAACTTTTGAGATAAGAACAGTTGTAAAGTAAGAGGTTTTCCTGACCAGCGGACTCATGTCAATATAATTGTGTCATTCTAGCTGATGTAGCTTACATTCAAACATTGTATGCCATAAAAATGATAATATAATACTTCTGATATTTAAATATTGCAAATACTAAAAATTATTTTGTAAAATCTCTTTTGAAGATTTAATACTAAGTGTTAGAAATTCACTTGGGAGGCAAGCCCTGAGCCTTAGGGAAGGCTGTAAGATCTGAGAGCATTGTGAATATTCATATCTTGCATCCACTGAAATAGATTAAGTTTTACCTGCATGAAATTAATGCCTACGTTTTTGATTTTACTTCTTCTTTTTGGCTAGGATGAAGAAAGAATTCTGGGGAAAAACAAACAAAAACTCCCCATGTGTGAATTAACAAATTGATATATTGATATTTTTATATATATGTATAAAATTATTGCATTGGTAAATTAAATAAAATTAATAACTCCATTGCCTTTTCCGAAGGTAGAGAGATAATAATTTTATTTATATCTGTGAGAGTAGCATATTCAAAATCTTTTACCCAGGACAACAAATAAGGTAGGCTTGCAGCCTCCATTTTGTAATGTAAAAGCTCTGGTTATTCTGGTTCTGAATATATCTTGAGCTTTGAGAAACTTCATACCTGACTTAAAATTCATGGCAAAATGTTTCTGACATTAGTATCAATGCTCTTGATTGTCTTCTGCCAGCTGTAGTCCTACTTCAGTGGATTAATTTCTGAAGTTTAGCCCATGTTGAAGGAAAATGCTTATGTATGGCTTATTATTCCTTCTCTTGCTAACATTTCATTTTTTGCCTAGGTCTACTTACCCAGATTTTTTTGAAGAACATTTTCCTTCTCACTCTGTATTGAGTTTGAAGTTTGTGTTTTACTTTTCACACCTAAAGAGGGATTTGCATGCCTAAAACATTATTTTTTTACATCTCATTGCCTTGATAAAAAGACATTACCTCTCCCTGCAGTGCTCGCCTTCATGCCTCCTGAGAGAAAAAATGCAAACTGTAATGGCAGCACCCCACAACTGGCTCAACAAGGAAACCCTCAGAGAAGAGATTACCGTAAGAGTGAGCCAATGTTTTGCCTAGTCTGACATGTCAAATTTTGGCCCTGTGCTTCTAATATAAAGCCCCTCCCAGAAGAACTGAATCAAAATATCTCAGCTTAATCAACATCATGTTTATGTATAAGAAAGACTTATTGACCTTTTGGTAAGTGACCTACTAACAAAAGCAAGGTCTCAAAGGATTTACCCCTTCATTCTCAGTGTGGGGCAACAAGCCAATACAACATCTGCTCAGTATGCACTGCAAAGCAAATGAACAATGCTGACACCATTAATCAGCTTGTCCAAGTGAATAAAATTTCAAAAGCTGGTGCAAGAAAGCTTGGCTTTAAAAGCAAACATTTTATGTGGATCTGCATGGGTTCATCTAATGATGGATTAGTTAACCCTGAGAGATGAAGAATGACTCCAGCCCTTTGTTTGAGGGGGCAATGCATGTAAATCTGACATTGTACAGAGAAAGATTGTAAAGAAATAAGAGATATGGGAAGTAGTTTTGCAAAAATTGATCGCCTGCCATTGGTGCCTCAAACTTCAGTGTGTGATATTAAACACAATGAATAAAAACCACCTTGTTTTGAGTTCTATCCACAGGCTGCAAGCTGTGATTAAATGTATGTTTTTTTTCATTCACAGAACTGTTAAAATGCAGGTAGCATTTTTTTCTTCCTTTCTCTCCTTTGCTGGGCCACGGAGAGGAACTCTACCTCAAAGAGAAAAATTACCCGGAATTAATGTCACTGGAATAGATCAAAGCAGTGCAGCAGCAATTTCATTCTGAGGTTAAATTATGAGTTAAAATTGAGGAAAAGTCAGTAAAGGGAGCGGATACTTCCTTATTTAATGAGGAGCAGATCATCTGTCAGGGAAATAGAAGGCAGGGAACACAGACGTGGAAGCTACACAGGGAAGCTACAGATGGAAAAAGTCTCTGCTAGCCAGCTTAAAAATGTAAGCCCTACTCTATTGCTTTGTCAAACCTGCTTTTAAAAGTCCAAGACTTTTCTGCTTCCAAGATTCCCTTTAGAAGATATCTCTAGACTGTAGTGCGTTTTGGTCTCAGTATATTTTTTTGCTAATATCCTTTTTTTTAACCTGAATTTCTTCCCATAATTACTAGCACACTCCTTTGGAATACACTAAAAATTCACCTCCTTCAGTAACCTTCACTGCCTTTTTGTAAAAACCTAATTCTCTTATGTCTTCTCAGAATATCATGCCCAAAACTTACTCCATTGGAAATTATCAGGATTATTCAAGGGGCAGGGCTTTAGCCTCAAAGAATAAAGTGGGCATCACTGGAATAGGTAAAATGTGTCTTTAAAAAACCTGGGACAAATGTTTTCTCATTGTGGAGAAAAGACATTGAATGCATAAGTCTCTTAATCACTGTAAAACAGAGACTGGGTAAAGAGAGTGCCCATCACATGAACTGAAAGATGTGCTGTTCTAATAGAAGAAATACATTACTTTTCTGTTGCATTGTCTTTCATTTAGCTTAGGAAGGAAAAAGCTTGAGAATTTACTGAAAAAGTGGTACTGAGTAAGGACTGTGTCTTTGCTCCAACTGGCTAAAGGACAACAGTAGCATAAAATAATTTTGGGTCTGATGATTATAAGTTACATCAGATCAATATAAATTAAATTATTGTAAATAACCAAAAAGTAGTGTTAGAAAAAAAATTATAAAAGAAAGAGAACCATTTGAAGAAGTGGGGTGGACAGAGTAGTTCGGAGTCCTGAATGTTGAGAAATTTTGGGAGGATTGGTAAACAGGAGATGCAAAAACCCTCTGTAACTCTTAGATAAAGGATCTTACTGTAACTGGATGAGCAGCTGCCTGAAAAGATATGTTAGAAATAAACAAAAACTTAGGAATAAATCTGCCTTGGAGATGAGAAAAAATAGCAACAAAATCTGAATTATCAAAAGACAAAAAAAAAAGGGGGGTTGAAGGAGACTTTATTTGTCTAAAAAATGGATCACTGTGCAATGTTAGTAAATCAGAAATGAATCATTATCTGCTAAAGACACCACAAGAAAATGGGGCTACTTTTTCCATCTTGTATAGGAAACAAACTTCCATATTTAAGAGTACAGAAAGAACATGTTGATGCACTTGTAAACTTAGTATAGTATACAAAGCTTTAGAACACATTGCAAAGGAAAATATTCTAAAAAGCATAAATGTAGCAAATATTAGGACAAAATAGAGTTTGGGTTTATAAAAGAAACAGATTCTGCTGCCATTGTTTTAGACAGCAATCAGGTTTTTTTAGGGAAAGAAAATACAGTGAATTTATCATTACTTCTGTAAAGTATTCTCATACAGTTCATAAATTAAAGTGCAAAAGATATGAAATAGCATAGGAATCACCTGACTATGTGAATACAAATGAGTATGATAATAGCAAGAGGATTTGGCAAGGAGAGTAAGGGAAAGAGTGAATGAGGATTTATCACTGAAAGTTTAAGGAAGATTGCAGAGAGACATCCTCCAGGACAGTTTTTGAACTCAGTATTATAAAATACTCTCATGGATGGCCTTGGCACAAAGAATAGGAGGAAATTAATGAAATCTGATAATGATAAAGTGGGAGGCATCTTCAGTATAGTCATAATATATTGTATTAGGGAGTAGGAAAAGATTATCATACAAGAAAGATTGATTTAT
Organism: Anomalospiza imberbis; assembly: GCF_031753505.1. Classification (NCBI taxonomy): domain Eukaryota; kingdom Metazoa; phylum Chordata; class Aves; order Passeriformes; family Viduidae; genus Anomalospiza; species Anomalospiza imberbis. The sequence goes on from NC_089682.1 coordinate 51,541,593, forward strand.
AAGTCAGGAGTAATAGAAACATGATGAACTACAATTAAAAAGACTAATAAGAATTTCTCATTTACGTTGACAATTTATGATTTGAAGTCAGGGACAATGACCAGCATGTTAAGTTGATGACCTAACTATGAGATATGACTGACACAAAAATATGAAAAAGACAAATGTAGTGCTCAGGTAAGAGATGAGATATTTTACCAGAGATACAGAAATATTAAATTAATTTTACTTAAAATAAAAAAAAAGTCTCCTGGAATGGGTCACCATTAACTTGATCTGAATTGGGTACACACAGAACACCTTCAGAGATGGGGTGCTGGGCTGCTTAGGAGACTGGATTCTGGATTCAAGAAGAGCCTATCTGGATAAGGTACCTAAATGAGTGATGTTCAAATGAGCAAATATGTAAGGTCATAGATAAGAGGAATTTGTTCTTCACTGCACAATATGGTACTGGCAAAGGCAGAGGTAAAGCATTTCTAAAGATTTCTAAAGAGCAGAGCAGGCGTTTACCAAACTGGACTTCTGATATTAGAGGTGCAAGAAGATTAATTATATTTTTAAAGAACTGTCAACAGTTTGTGAGTAGATTTTTATTAAATGACTGTTTGCTATAACAGCTGATTGCAATTTGTGGACCTCAAGGTTTTTATACAGAACCTCATAACCTTTTTTCCTTCCACTTTCTTCTAATGGAAAGTAAAAAAAGCCAAGAGGAAAAAAGCTTTGAAAATTGCCACTGCTGTTTAGGACTGACGAACCTACTTAAATACAGGCAGTTTGAAACACTCCCTATGGCCTCAAAAAGCTGTAAGTAGTGTTTAGCTTCCCCTCAGCTCTAGTGAATTCACTACTTGTTCTTTGACTCCTCAGTACCTCTCTGCATTGTTCTGTAGAACTCCTACTCCTTGTAATAATGCTCATCTAAGTTCAGCTTTTTCTGATGAGGGTGTGTTTATGCTTACATTTTGCGTGAGTTTGGCAATTCTGCAACATCCTCTGACTATGTCTGACATGGTCTGCTTATGATATCAGATGCACCCTTGGCTTTTGCCTTCCCAAGACAACAGGTCCCTGTTTTGGCTTTCTTGACCTGACTCTATTCACTTTGAGAGCTGCCAAGTGTCCCCCAAACACACACTAATCCAATCATGGCCAGACAATGATGACTCCTCCAGTGGAGCTGTGCTAGTCTGGAACGCCGTCAGTCAAATTTGGGATTCCTAAAATCACAGTTAGAAGAATAAGGCAGAGATATATCTACAGATTTGCTTTCTACACATCACAAACTGACTCTTAGAAAAGCTCCAGCAGAGATGGGGAAAGTAATTCTAAGACATGCCCTTGTAAACGGTAGTGCCAAGCTCACTGAGCTGGAGTGCTGGTGATTAACACTGCTTGATTAACAGTGATTACTTCTACTCTTTTGGCTTCATCTTCCCCTCCTTGGGCTCCACAGGCTCTGCACAGGTGTCCTGCTGTGATGCTGTGGCTGCTATTTCTATAATCTGTTCCCAAGCTGAGGCAGCACAATGTAAAGGTAACCAACAAACAGATGTCAAAATGAAAATAAAATGAGAAAAGAACAGTCTGAGCCTCTGTTATCACCACAAAATATTGTCAGAAGGGAGTGTGAATTAATCTTAGAACTGCTAAATGAGAGTTGCAAATTGAAATTTAAAATAAATCTTTTAAAAGAAGTCAGATTTAAACAGAATATAAGATCTGATTAATTAAAAATCATCATGTTAGATGTGTACATAAGAACTCAGTACAAAACATTCTGGAACATTAGAAATCTCACAGCTCTTAGATTTATATTTTGAAGAGAAAGACTTTCTAAAAAAATTATTTTGAGCACTGACTCAAAGAGTACAAAGAAGCTCTTCAGTTTCATACTCATTATAATATTTTTTTCATATTCAGTTATTGGCAGTTACATTTGCATGAAAAAATTCTGTAATGGTCTGAAGGGCAGCCTGGGCTTATGGGATGAGTAGGACTAGAAATCAGTTAGGGGATTACTCTGCAGTGAGATGGCTAATTATTCCATTTCTAAAAATAATTTTTCCTTTCCAAATTTGCCTTCCATCCCTTCCAGATGATCAGAGCTCATCCTTCTCACATTTAACACTATAGCATAGTTCAGTACACTGATGATACTTGGCTGGCACTGTTAAAGGCATTTTAATACTCATACAGACTCGATAATTCGATGATACTCGAATGTTACTCATTTTGTAAGCTACTACCTCCTATTTTCTTGGGTGTTTTTTTTTGTTTTTGGTTTTTTTTTTTTTTTGTGTTTGTTTTGGTCTGGTTTGGTTTTATTGTGTTATCTTTTCAGGGGTGTGTGTGTGTTTGTTTGTTGGTTTGGTTTTTTTTCTTTTAATCACAGCTGTTGCAAATAGTGTTGTGATTTACACCTTCTGGTGCAGTTTCCTGTTCTAGAATCTCTATTCATTCACTAGGTGCCTACAAAGAGCCCACTACAGAGACTTCCCTGACAACTTCCAAATTCCTTCTCATTCCTTTTCATATAGTAACTAATAATAAGCAAGAGTCAAGACCACAAATCTTCAGCAAATTCCATTGCTATGGAATCACGATATACACAAGGCACTGATAATATCTGAGTATTTTGTACATAATTTTGTTTCTAGACAACTGCACACAGGGTCAGATGCCTTGGGAGTTTAAATAATTTTGTTTCCTATGCATTATCTAACTGAGGAATTGCATGCAGGCACAGATTGCCTCCCATGTTATCAGGAAGCATCTTGAAATTTGACCTATGTTTGAGAATGAACTTCTCTGCACTGAATTTCTGATGTAAAAGTCCTGCCTGCTCGCAATATTTGTCACCACACTTTATTACTTGATCTACTTTTTATCAGCTTTCTAGATACTGTGTTAGTTTTTAATTATACTTTCACACCACTCTTATGCATTCAAATCTATTTAACTATCTGTATCACTGTTCTGAAACAAATTCCTGAAACTCTCCTTAACAATGGTCTCAAGGAAGGATCCAGGCCTGATTTACTTCATGTAAATAAAAAGAAACTCCACTGAAGTTGCTGCAGATCCATAGATTTCACAGGCTGGTCCTTTATACCCTTTCTGACTAAGAAGACCCCAAGAGCATTAAAATGGGGCCGCATTGCTGGAGCTACAATAGGCTACAAAGGAAGTGCCCTTTTTCTAGACCAGCTGGTAGAACTAGCAAAACCCTAACTGGTTTGCATATTACAAACCTTTTCTCTGGATAGTTTGATGAAAGGCATGACTTTCAAAAAACTGTGTGTGGTACTTAAGAGCAGCTCCTAAGTGATGATTTTTCCTAGACCCAGCCCGCACTGCTTATTTGATTGTTTAATAAACATTTCTAGACTGGTGAGAAGGGAGTTTTATCTGCCATTGAATATGCACTGCACTTATTCACACATTCCCAATCCCTGCTGCAGCCAGTTATCTTTTCTTTATATTCTGCTTTTCATAAGCAGTTGTGTTGTATTATCTGATCATCCTCTTTCAAAACTCACCATGAAACAAAATAGCAATTATTCCCCCAGGGCTAAAGGGAAACCTGAAAAAAAAATCCCTCAGCATTTCTTGTCTCAGAAGGAACTTTGGGGTACCCATGTGTGGGATCCTGAGGAACCCCACAACATGTGGTGTACTTCTAGAGAAAATATGACCAGATCTGCGTACAATTTCTTGCTATCCCAGGCATTTTTCAAAACACCTAGTTTATAATTTCAATCAGTCCAATAGAAATGTATAAATTACTAGAAAATATTTGTTCCTGAGAAAGCGGAGTGTGCTCTGTGTTTATCAGGAACAGGCTGGAATTGTAGAATGTGTATTGCTCTGAGTAAGAATCCTGGAATGAAAAGCTGAATCCTTCCTCAAAAGCCTACTTGCTTGCTTTCCTTTTGGTTTTTTTTGGCTCAAGAAGGATATTGACATGATTTGCTGAGCCTTCCTGCATTACTGTGAAAAAAATTCCCTCATCACAGAAAAACACACTCCTTCAGTTAGGAGGCAGTAAAAGAACAAGCACACAGTTTACAGAAATACTGCATTATAAACAGGTTTTAAAACATTTGAATCTGTAATTCTGAGCATATAATTATGTGATTTTTCAGTGAAAGATTAAAAGGAAAAATTCTTAGGATAAAAGAGCAGGACCAGATAATAGGCATATTTACATTTGGGAAGTTTGTGGTCCTGTGTAGCAATTTAGTAGATTTTCCTCAACCAGCTCTCATCAGAAATGATCAGCCTGAAGGAGATGTCTGCAGAATTTGTTCCAAACAGTCAGCTCCCTTACAGAAAAGTAGAGTCCTCATAAACTTGTCCGTTTACCACAGATCATTTTCAACTAGAATCAATCTCCTGGCGCGTTGCAGGCTGAGATTGCAATCTTGCTGGAAAACTGTCAGGAAGCTACGGAAACAATGAAATCTTGGGAAGGAAAGATGTATCCCAGAGTGGATGGTAAAAAGACTTCATTGCCTGTGACCGCTGCACCTATTTCAGGAGCTGACTCAAAGATTTCTCCTGTTTCACGACTTGACTTTCTGCTGGGCTGTTGGCCAAGGGCCAGCACTCCAATGAGGCACGAGCTGGAAGAGGGCCCACAGGTCAGTGCCTTTCCCTGGACACCAAAGGCAGTGTTAAGATAAAATCTGAACTGAGTTCTGGCCAATGTCAGACTGCAACCATCATTTACTCATTCCTCATCTTTCACCATGTTACAGCTGGATTTGTACATCTGAAAGCTGGGAAATAGTAATGTGTGAAGCCTGAATGGACATTTTCATATATAGGAAACAACAGGGAGGAAGCTCTGTGAGAAGGAGCAGCAAAAAACAGTGGAAGGACTCTCTTTGCAAAAGATAGCTTAGTGGATGGAGTTCACATGACTGAAATAATTTCCATCTTTACAGCACATTTTTGGAAGCACTGTAAGCAACTTATTCATACTGCCATTGGACGTAAGAAAGCAGCATTTTTCTCATATTATGAATGGCAATATTGGAATAAATAATTTGAAGCCACAGAAAACAGTGATAGAGCTGGGACTGGATAATCAAAACATTAAGTAATCAACTGCTGCACACAGCTTAAAGTCACATTTTCATTGAACTGGGCCATGCAGGCACTCGCATAAACTCCATGAACTGACCACCTCTCTAAAACAATAAAACAACATGATCCCCACCTTGTAGATGGGGAATTGAAATGCAAATATATTTTGTCACACAGGAAAAAGCAGGATCTGAACCAGATGTTCGAAGATCTGGCTCTGTGCCTTAAGCAGAAAATAATGCTTTTAACTCATAAAAGTTCTCAGACAAAACTGTTCTTTCTCACCTTTTATGATCCGGTTTAGTAAAGAAAATAGTGAAAGATCAATAAGTATGCTGTTAACTCAAAGCCAGCTTGGTGATAAGAGAACATGCTTTGATGACTGTGGAATGTTATTTAACTTTTTGTTAAATTGGGGTGAGGGGAGGGCAAGAAAGAAAGTGTCTGTTTTGCATAGAGATGATTTCCAGACTTGCATCCTTTCCCTCTGCAAACTCCTTTTTTCCTTTGATACATCTTTTCCAAAATTACCCAGGGTCGACCCATATGGATGGCACTGTATAAACTGCCTAAGCTGCTTTCCAAACTGCAAATTTTTGTGAAAACTTAGTAGGACAACTACATGGATCCATTATCTTCACTTCCCTGTCTGCACAGGGAAAAGCATTGATTCTCCAGAATGTATGAATAAATTTGACTAGGGCACTTGTGCAGAGAAATGCTGTTGTTCTGTCATCTCCTCACCCCTTTGGATGCTGGATGCCTTGGCCCTGATAATTAGCCTCAGCTCCTGTGGGAGCAGAAATGTGCTGACTAAACGATTGTTCCTGTTATCTGGGTTTCCTACTGTGCTGGGAGTTCTTGGCTTTAATTTCATTAACTGCCTTAAAGCCTAGCCATGTGCAAAATGTCATCTTTTTTCAGCAAAATCTGCATTAAGGCAAAAGACACTGTTTAATAGCCTAGTTAGTGGGGTGAACAAAGAGCTGCATGACAGGTTCTTCATGCGAGTGAGTGCCAGTTCAAATCTATTTAACCACTGTAAATTGATTTGAAGGCAGCACCAGATGTGCCACTAGATTTCCATTTATCCCTCACCAAAAGTCAATTAAATACATATTATCTGGAAATTGTCCCAGGGAAGCAGATGTGATATGTTTCTCCAGGCTTTGACAAAAGACCTTTTTTTGAAGCTTCATACAGGAGTTAAGGGTGCTCAGCATCTCCCAGGAGACTCACAGCATAATGGCTGGCCACAGTGTCAGTGGAATCTGCTTTGAGTAATATGACCTAGATTCAAGAAGTCTTTGGAGTAATTCTGTGAATGGAAGACTCAAATCAAATCAGATATTTAAACCATAATAATCCCTTCCTACAGAACCCAGATGAAACTACTTTGCTTCAATAATCAACATCAGAATTCTTCAGTTCCATTTTATTTTGCAATGTTCATTTCCTGTGGCTGTTTTCTAAGATCTCAGCATTTACAGGAAACCTAACTCCCTAACACATCCACTTGGAGAGAGTTTTCACTGCTCACAGAAAGGTACTGAAAGGTGCAAAAGTTCAAACATACTCAGCTGCAGATGAGCTCACCCTCACCAGTTCTCTGCAGCTGATTATAATAAAAACATCACCTCCCATGTGACCAGCTCTTGCCATTGAAAAGTAATAATGTCATCTCCGGTGGGATCCTGGATGACATACAGCTAGTATTAAAACACACATATTTATCCAGATTTCTCTGCAGCCTGTAATTTCCTTTAGGGGAACAGCTATGTGATTGGGCAGAGTTTAAAGAGGGTAAAGGAATAAACACTCTGTTAATATTAAAGGGAAACAGAAAAGATGACCGTTGTAGTAAAAGAGATTGTAGCTTGGCAGTTGGGGTAAACATGTCAGGCAGCACTGATAATATGGTTTGATATCTATTCTTATTTATTATATAGGAATTTATATGGCTTTGAATTTAAAAAGTTATTATTAGCATTATCCCTTCAAGCTGAAGATGTTATTGTCAAGTCTGATCAAATAGCCCATAGAAATATTTGCTTTATGGAGCATTTGATCAAGTGATCAGAACATTTAGATTAGCATCTGTTGTACAAGAAATTTGCCTTTCTGTGCAAGAATCCTATCTCCAAGAAATGTCACAGACTTCTCTGAAATTCTATTGTGCCTGGTGGCCTCAAGCAAGACCAGAGGTATTCCTGCAGAAAGAATAAAGCCCAAAATACTTGCTGAGTATGTGTCCTTGCTCATTATAGATGCATGATTACTTGCCTAACATTTAATTTGTGGCAGTCTTCCTTTCTAGGAAAAAAAGAACCAAAACCATTATATTATGCATATCTGTCATGAAAGAGAAGATTAAATACTGTTATTTGCAGACAAAAGAATTCAGAAACCTTAAGAAACATCAGATAAGAATGACAATATACCCCAGAGTTTGCTTGAGACAACCAAAGCTGGGGGAGGCTATATGCTTTCCAGACACTCCTCTCAGCTAGATTCCATCACCAGGCAGAGGGATGTATTGTAATAAAAATGTAATATCATCCCTCATGGTTTTAAGAAGCTATCTCCCATCTTTTGGGAAGGCAGTAACATAAAGCTGAGAAAGTAATCTTCTCAGAAACATCCCACCCAAACTAGAGAGTCTGAATGCAAGAAACATGGTCGCTAAATATTCATATTGAGTCCCACTCCTTTTGTACACAGACAACGTATTTTCAAAATAAAGGATACTGTGTTATTTTAACAGAGCAGGAGGAATTGCTAGCATTGCAGACTAATCAGTGTATTGGAAATTGCTGAGTAGATACTGCTTTATCTTCACAAGACCCAAACAGACCTTAGAATGTGTATTAGCTGCTGATGGTTTCACTAACTTCCTTAAAGCCATCTATAGCTCTTCCCAGCTCTTTATTATTTCTCTAATAAGAGATCACAGGACAAAGTGGGCCTGAGATGATGAATAGCTTACAATGTACTATCATGACTTCTTAGGATTACTTTTGGGAGGTAAGAGGCTACAGAAAGTGTAAGGTAGGCCTACACCTGACACAGCACAAAATGTGAGAAGATATGGGGCATTTGAAAAGAAGTCTTCAAGGTTGCTGCTGCCCCTATCATCGGTGCTGAGGCTACACTTGGGATGCTTTAAAGATCATGAAAAAGGAGGATTAAAAGGCAAAGTCTTGGTCTGTTGAGATTCCCCTGTGGGAACTCAAACAGAACTTAGAGAAATTTTAAGTCAGGTTAAGCAGAACTTTTTGTTCAAAACCAACACCCAGAGACCTCTGTGAGGCCATATCCATATGCAAATTACCTCTCAGAAATTGTTACACCTCAACTGAGGTAACACCACAAGTTCTCTGAACTTTGGATGGCAAGAAATGGCCACCCATAATTCAGCTTCACTTCAAAACTGACACAAGTTGTTTGTTTTTTTCCCCCAGAGCTAATGAGTCATGTTCTTTGTAAACTGTCACTGCACTGTCCAGGGCTCATCAATGTTCAGTTAGCAAATGGACATTTGCCTAGAGACAAGGCAAGGCTGAAACAGCATTTCAGGGAAGGAAGTGTTTCTGTAGGGTTTAGAAGATGCAGGAAGAGTCAAATGAGCTTGAAAATAGACATGGTTTTTCTGAAGTTAACTAAGAGACACTTTGTATTAGAGACTTGGGATCTGAATTAGAGATACTTAATTATGTGCTGTTCCCAACAGCTCAATTTTTGAAAAGCTGCTCAATGGATACCAATTTTACTGCTCTGAGGAAAAGTGGCTGTGAGTGTTACATGTGTACTCAACATGGCACAGACAAACATTACAATTCAAATTCTAGTGGAGACAAACCCTGAATTCCCTGTGAGAGTTGAGGGTGACCAGACTCAGTGCATTATAGTGAGTGCCTGCAGAGGAGCAGGAGCACGTGGCAAATTCTGTAGATACAAAACTGAAAGACAGAAATACAAGTACAGGCAGACAGGGCTACAGGCTCTTGGCTCTGCTTGTTGAATGAACACAAGAACAATCCAATGCGCCATCAGAAGGGCTGCCCCTAAATATCCTATTACCAACTCAATTTTTTTTCGAAAAACAACAGAAATTGTCTTGTGAACCAAAAGAGATTTAGGGTTTGATAATTTCTTGCCAAGTGGGCAATGTTGCGCTTCATACCCTTGTGTAGAAACTCACAAGAGAAACCTAAACTACAGAAGGTAATGCTGAGGTAAATATGTAATAAAACTTGCTGTTTCCTGTGTCCCATTCTAACCTGGCTTTCACTCATCTCATGTAGAGTTACATGCCCTCAATCATACAAAAACTTCAAAGCTTTGGCAAAGTCTAATTTGTTGCCAGCAACTTGCCCACTACAGGTAATAGGAGAGCATTTGACAAACTTAAAGTTTGGGTGGTTGGAAATCATCCTGCAATTTCATCTTAAATATTCATAGTTAAGCAGCTTTAGTAAAATAACTCAATTCCCTAATGATAGCTATGCCATTATCTACACCCAGCCACAGTGCATATGTGCAACTCCAAACCTGCATTTCCTAGAAGATATTGACTTCAGTTTTGAATTTTTGGGTATAAAGAGTGAAAGTAAGCTTTTTTCAAGTCGCTAAAGAGTCCATTTGAAAGAAAGAATTATTTTAAAAACAATCTTTTCATTAAAGCAGCCTGACTTGGAAAAATTCTTGTCACTCACATTGAAAAAGGCAAACCACAAGCTTAGACACGTAGGACTCACATAAGCAGGGATATAGAAGTACTACCCAGGCAATATTCAAAGAAAAACATATGGTTTTTTTGTGTCATTTTTCTGCAGATTTTGAGCTACTGTGAGGTGGGTGAGTGTGAGGAACAGCAAAGTCCAGCTGTTCTCCAACACCGGGGAGCAGCTGGAAGCCAAGCATAACAAGGACAATAGGGCAGAAGCTGTGTCAGCCCCATGCTACTGGAGTAAACCAAACAGGGCCAACCAGGCGTGGCAGCCAGAGACAGCCCAGAGCCCAGACCATACATGGGGGTGAGCTAGACCTAAGGAACACAAAAAAGAACTAAGGCAAAAGCTGAAATAATGAGAGATTTAGAGAAATTCATTGCATCATATGAATTAGGCAGTAAGTGTTCTTGTCAATCCCTAGATAGAAAGGAAGAACCAGCCACCTCCTGCGGTTATCCACTATGAACTGCAGTGCAGAATCTGCAGCTTATCCCCTTACCAGCATCCTTTCTACCTGCCTGAATGGGTCAGATTTGTCTAAGGTAAGATAAAATATGTTTTAGGACAAAGACCCTGTTTTCCTTAGTGCTTTTCAAAGCTGATGCAGTTTCTGGGCTTCCCATCTTGGAAAGCAACATTAAGAAAAGAGCACACTGCAGGCTGGTGACATCTGCAAACTGCAGTAGAACACAACTTGTTTATCTGTCAGCCTGTCAGGCTCACCTATGATTTAACTTCTGTGTTGTCTGTATCCATGAGAAATGTTAAAGGATCGCCCAGGTCAAAGGTATCTTGGAAGGAAGAAAACAGGCACAACAGCAGCTTTATGAGTATGTTGATCATTAGAGATTTCTGCTAGTTATAAAAAATATGCTTAAATTTTACTTCACTGAAAAATATTCAGTAAGGAGAGCAGGTATTCCTCTTGAGAAAAAGGTAGCGAGGAAACTTCCATTGACTTTAGCTGTTGGGCGAAGAAAGGAGAAAAAAAGGTGGAGCAACTTTTGGGACTATAGCTGGGTTCGTGCTGTCCTCTACTGGTGAAGAACACAAGTTACGGTACGTGTAAGCAGTGCTCAAATAGTATGAGATATTTTAATAAACCTTTAAAGAAACGAAAGGCTTAATAGCTGTCCAAACTAATATATTGTCAGTATTAAAATTAAATACTTAACTTGTGTGCCTGTGTCTAAAAGCACAGTACTCTGACTGCAGTTGCTTCAAGTAAATCCATCAGTTTAATGTAAACTTTCTGCCATTATTGCGTATGCAGGAAAATGCTTCCCAATTCTTCCAATTCTCCATCTTATTTTTCTTCTTCTTTATTTTTTTTTTTAATTTTTAAAAATCCAACGACAAATCACAAGTAAAACAGGAAAAATGCAGTATATGTCTAATCAAACAAACATCCCTGTCTCTTTCAGCTTCTGTCTGAAGAAACAACCTGATGGAGAGCATTTATTCAAGCAGAGATTCTTGCAAAGATATTCTAGAAAGGCTGACAGTGGCTTTTTATAGGCATGTGTTGTGTTTGGGTGGTTCTGTCCCTCACTCTGCTCACATACCCAAGTGAACAGTGGAGCTCCAATTCCAGTGGTGTTTGCTGAGCCCAGCACAGCCACCCAGCTCAGTGCCAACAGAGCAAGTTAGCAGCAGTACCACGTATTCATGCAGAATTACAAACAAGTCTCCAAAAGACATTAGGAAATATCCTGCAGAGCCTTGTTTAACTGCAAGAGTAAACAGCAGATGATGAGAAGGACATGGCACACAGGCAGCATTCATCACAACAGATTGCTCATTGTTTTACCTAAAGTGAGATCCAGAAAGTTTAAACATCCGCCTCCCTCCTGCAAAGCTTGGGTCACAAAGTCTCTAATGGGTCTCTGCACAGACCTGAAATTTCATAGCTAAAGGGGCTCAAGCCCAATCTGATTTCTGAATTTGTATAATGATTTTAATTCTTTTTTGACTTACACACTTGATATGTGGCTGGGATACAAGTTTAGTTCTTCGTTCTATCTTCCTCTGTGGCAGCACCATTTCCTCCCATCCTCAGTAAGGATTCAGAGGGATTAAGAGCAGACTTAAAGCCTCTTCTGTGGTAATCATGGCAGTATACCAGGGCTGATTAGAAATTCTGAGAGTTCGAAAAATAGTTGCCCCTGCTGTGATGCAGTGTAAGACTAATCAACCTTACTTATCTGGAGGCTCCTGTGCTATACCAATGCCCAGAAACAGCTGTAAACCACCACTAGAAAGAGACAACTTTGCCTCAGGGCAATTCGGAGGGAGCATGAGATGACCCAACTTGCCTTCACAGATCCTTGAGCTGTTTTTGCACTAAACAAAGAACACTCTTAGAGTTACACCCTAAGGACAGAAATGGAACTGATGAAAAGGTCAACTTTGTTGTGTTTGCTTCCTGAGGAAAAAAAAACATCCATTAGAGGTTATCAGAGAAGGAATTTTATTTTTAGAATGCTCTTGTTCCCCAGAAACTCGAGAATTTTTATCTTTTACTTGAAGGGGAACAAAATACTGCCCTTGGGGAATGACTTTTTGCTTTACCAAAAAAAAAAAAAAATATTATTAGAAAAACCTGTGAAAAACTCCAGGCAATTGCTGTTGAAGAAATTTATATATAGAGAGAAGTGTTCATGTAAATTCTGGAACATTATTTTGTCATGCTGTTAGTTTTATAAGGTACTGGTTTACAGTATCTTCCAGAACCTATTAAAATTAATGGGGATCACACTTTTAAAATTAGCACTAGATTAGAAGAGTGAGGATTTTACAGAGGAAAAGATAGAATATTATTTCATAAATTTATTTAATCTTTTTTGGAATAAGTGAAAATATCTTCCAACACATACAAATGTAATTAAAGACAAAGATAAAAATCCCATCCAACATAGCTCTATACAGCTTAGATGTGGTAAAGCATTTGCACATTTACTGGAGCCAGTGTATATGTCCTTGCATGGCGTTTCTGATATTGAAGGAGCTTTCATGTACTTTTCCTTTTACTATTAAGCTGCAAATAAAGATTTTCTGTTAGCCCTGGTTTGTAAAAGTATTGACAAACTACACTAAAACTAAAACTCATTTCTTCAAACAAAAACAGTTAAAACTGACATCAGTACCTTTAAAAATGGTTTCCAAGCAACAATTGAGAAAAAGGAACATATCACTGGAAGACAGTTTTCCTGTATTGGCATTTTTGCTGCCCTGTAAGTTTAATTTCACAGGTTTTCCATCTAGCAGTGGAGAGATGAGAGTCTGCAGGTGATTAATTCTGTGGAGGAGAGGACTGGGTACAGTTGAGGTTACAATTATGGCTGATGCTCTGGAGTGGCAGGGATGAGCTGTATGGCTACAGTGGGGGTTAGGGTTCAGGAGAGGAAGAGCTGGACAAATACATTTAGTGCAGGATCCTGTCAGTAGGGTGTGTCTAGGATGAGGGCTGGTGGTGGCAAGGATTTCTAGCTTCTGGCTAGTTGCAATTGGAACAGTAGACCAACAGTTTCAGGACTAGATCTCTTGATCTAGTCCCGAATAATGTGTAATTCATCCTCTGACAGAAAACAGTGACTGGGCTAAGGATGCAAGAGCATTCACTGTCAGGAATACTCTTAGGTAGCTTAGGATCACAGGTCCAGTAAAAGATGGCTAAGGTCTTGGTTTTATGTTAGTTTCTTCAAAAGCTGAGGAAAACCAGCAAACTTTGATATGAGAGAAGCCATTCATTGTGGTATGAACTCCATAGAACTTATTGGTATTGCATTTGAAAAAAATCCTTATCTTGAATGTTAAGGTCCAGGAAAGGGGAGGCTACAAGAGCAAGTTAATAGGTGGACCTACAAAGTTCTGCAGGAATCATGTGTGAGCTACTATTTGTAATGAGCTGTGTGGTTCTCTCAAAACTTAATTTTTAGGGTGTCTGGGTTGGTGGGGTTTTATTTTGTTTATTGGCTAACATTACGTTTAAGGTAAAGAAAGATGAATGTAGAAAATTTCCTTAAAAGATCCTGACAGCTTGTGACTGATCCTTCCTGTGAGTAGAGAATGGTAGGAAACATTGACAAGGTTTTGGATATGATAACCAATAGGACTGGATTTAAAACTAGGGATCGTGAAGCAAAATTTAAATACTAGTGTAGTTTCAAATATTAGCGTGGTTTCTTGCAGGACATTGAGACCTAGAACAAGGAGATTGAAATTTAGACAATGTTAAAACTGCAGTTCAGGAAAGCAGGGACAGCAGAGGTCAGCTTATTACTGGAGTCCTTCAGTTCTCTAGGGCAGGATGAATGCCCTAGGTTAGGAAGAGTGTGTGCTTTCTGCATGGGTGAGTAAGGCTTCTGCTGAGAGGGGAGCAATGGTTGGTGCTGTGTTTTATATAAACAAAGCCTGAGAAACATGTTCTGTGCCTGGGTTCTGTGAGACCAATAATTCCCATTTCACTGTTGATCTAAATCTTGAAGAGCAGGAATGTAATCTGTGAAAGAAGCTGGGGCATGGATAAAACTCTGGACAAGACTTTAAACTGGGATTTGCTTTAGGTCTTTAGTAGTTGCTCCATGTTCAACGTGAGATTTGATAAAGCTGGGGTAAAGTTTGACATCAAGAACCGTTAATTAATATTCATTTCAGTATGGCTGGAAAGGATTATCTGGAGAAATGTGATGTTGCCAGTTCTTTTGGGATAGGATAGGGATTGGGCTTTGGGATGGACATTGGATTCATGCCTTCTGGTTATTTTTGAGGAGGGGCAGGTGTTAACAGGGGTCTGATGAAGGCTAAGATGATTCCTTTATAGATTATTTTGAGACTGGATAGAATTATTTGCTGTAAAGAAAAGCAGACAAGCAAGAAATCAGGGTTTTGAGTTGTTTGTGAGGCTGGTAAATAGCATTGCAATAGTTTCATCCCATTCATGCATGTTTTATTTGAAAATTTAAAGATTCTTTCCTTTTTATTTTATTTGAAATGTATATATATATTAAAATGTCAAAAAAGTTTTCTAGCTAAACACTATATTAAATACTGATGGCTGGGACAAAACATGTGCTTTTCTTAATGGTCGTTTTTAAATTTGTGTGTCAGGTTTTCCAAAATATATATTTTCCCCAACTTTTCCATTTGGCTAAATAGCCTAAAATCCTCTTTCATAGAGCTAAATTCCTTTGCCATACCAGATTTAACTTCATGCATGGACACAGATACAGTCAGAAAAATTAAAGAGAAAAATGTAAACACTGATAGTATTAGAGACAAAGTAAACACTTCAGGTGTTGAATGTATCACTATGGCACAGCACAGGCAGCACAAGAAGCGTGTTAATGGGATTTTCTGCCTAAGCTTCCACTGTTCACCTGTGTTGTTTTCCTTGTTTTGCAGACGAATGCAAAGTTTCGACATTCAGAATAGTCCTCCTGGCAAGCATTATGAATATTAAATATTCATGTATAAAATCTGTTCAGATCCAACCTTGGAATCATTTTGAGTTTGTTTATGACCAATTAAAATACCATATAAATTTCAGATTCTGCCATCTGAGTAGGCTGAATGCAGAGAATGAAGGACAATATCCTGTACTTCTAATTTAATTTTCCCATCAGTGTTTGTTTGAACTCTATCTGTGGGTCAGGACAGTGGATATCTGTGCAAATATTTTCTGCTTACGCCAGCCAGGACTGTGTGCATAATTCCAGTTAAAATTTCAGCAATAGTTTATAGTCAGTTAAGATGACTTTTTCCACATAGAAAATAACACTTTCAGATTAAGAACTTTATTAATGAGATATATGTCGCTTGCCTGTGGCAGAACTTTGTATTTATGCAGTCTGGACCTCCCTCTGGCTCCAGATCTTGACTGGAGTTTGAAGAATCTTATAATCTTCAGAAAATGAAATTTTATTGAACTTGGAACAGTCCCACGAGCATCAGAGATTTGCTGTGCACACAGAGAAAACAGAAGAAAAATAATTGGCAGAAGAATGTAGTGAGTCAACCTGCAGAAAGAAGGTAAAACATGTGGAAGAAGACAGCAGCAGGTAGAGGACGCAGTTCCCCATTGGGTCAGCTGGATGTGTTTTTCCATCAGTTTTGTCTCTCATTCCAAGTATGATCAGCCTTACTTATGAGTGACAGGGAGGCAGAAAGAGGTGGAAAAGGCACTTCTATGATTCTCAGCTTGGAAAAACAAAGTGGGAATGTCTGCCAGAGAAATCTGGACACTTTGGGTTTTCTTGAAAGATCCAAACATTGTTATTTCCTCTGATTTTGTATGCAGTATATGAAAGAGAGTGACTTGTAAGTGTTCCCATGGTCTTTCCATACACAAAGAGGAATGAGACATTTTCAATGGCATTTATTTTAGATTGATGGAAGGAACAAGGAGCCAGGCAGCTTCCAAGAGAGTGTTTCCATAGTGTGACCCTGAACATAGTTTGAGAACAGTCTGGCTGCTTCCTCTGAGCACAGACACAACTCCTGGAAAATGAAAAGGTGCCTGCTATCAGCAGTAGACAGACATGGCAAGCTCATGCAGCAAAATTCAGATATTAATAGGGAAATGTCCTCAAAACAGGGAAAGCTGGAGTCAGGATTTTGGGTTTGATCACAGAGAGGCCCATTGGAGAGACAGGCCTGTTTGCAAAAGCTGGATGAGTAGTCAGATTGCAGCTTTGAACACTCAAAAGATACTCAGAAATGGGCAGTGGATTCAGATACAGCATCAAGTGGGTTTATATTTTTACTACCAGTACTGTGTACAGAAAAAATGTGAAATAAATTCAGATCACCCCCATTACAAAAGAGAAAAGAAATTCACTTCCCCCACTGTGTATCTCATATCAAGACCACTTTGAGAACTGATCGCTTCAAACCTGAGATACAGCTGTTTTGTAAACAGTTTTGGGCCCTGTTTGCTCAATCTGTATTTCACATCACCTCGGTTTTTCACGTAACATACACATTCGTACTACTTTAGGTAAATGCTCCATCCAATCCCCTCCTGAAATTATCTAAGTCTTTTGGTTCCCTTATAAATTACACAGAAGCTAACAGAAATTTAATAAATCTGTTGTAAGTCTTTGGCTATTGAAACACAGAGCAACCAGAAGATTTACACAATCCTCCAGATGTAGACTTGGTATGAAGATCATGGTAGTTTTTCTTTTATCCATGACAGAGCAGAACACAAAGAAAATGTGTCATGTGTAACAGAAAACCAAAAACATTTAAATTGGTCATTTCCCAGCTTTCTTCTTCTCCCATTATAGAGAAGGTTTTTCGTGGCTAAAATGCTATCTCCAAATAATCCAGATTCTTTCAGAGCATTTCTGCATCAGTTTACTGGGCCTCTTGTGATGATTCCACTATTCCCATGTTGAGGGCTGGGACTGGATGATCTTTAGGGTCCCTTCCATTGCTTGACATTCTGTGATTCTGTGATTCCATGTTGCTGAACTGTGGAGCTTTCCACAGTCAAGGTTTTCTTTAGGATGGAAACTGAAGAGTGATGGAGTGGACAGGAAAAAGAAAACAATACCACCTTCAGAAGGCAGGACAGGAAATCTGGAGTTGGTTTTGGAAGAGAAAATATAAAAAATCCCAGAATCTAAACATTACATTTTGGCAGTATCAAATGAAAATTATCTTGACTGCAGACTCAGAGGTCTTTGGCTCTGTTTACATTCTTAAACTTCTACATATATTTGAAGTCTAGAAAGAATGAATCCTGGAAGACTGAGTTTTCAAATTGTAAGAGGGAGCCTTGAAGCGGTCCAGATTCTGAAAAAGAATTGCTCAAGACCTTACTTGCTGCACCTTTAACATTGTTGTCCCCAGAGCTATTCAGATAGTGCTCCAAAGCTGTGACTCAGAAAATGAGGGTTCCCAGGGAGTTTTTCTCACCAAATAAATGCAGCCAAAATCCAGGTTTAGCACCAGAGCAGGCTTCTATTAGAAGTGTGTTAGTGTAATGATGGATCCCTCTGAGACACTCTAGGATGACATCCATGATGATAAGAGCTCTCCCCAGCCAGTTTTCCTCTGTCTCTGTTCAGTGACCTTCAGAAAAACAACATGAAAGCTGACAAACACATTCCAGGAACATTACTTATGGTAAATTTTAGTGACTTCAGCTACAAATATTTCCTCCTATTTTTCTCATTGTTGTAATCATTGCATGACCAAATAGCTCTAAGTATTCACTATCACAATTGATTTAACCTATCTGTTTTATACAAGCCAACCTATCTGCTTCTAATTTAATTTTGCTTTCAAAACAAGTTTATATAACAGGCTAAGATGGATTTTTGTAATTTCCAACAACTCTAGACAACCAATCTCGACTTCTGTGGATCTCAATCACTTGTAGATATAATGGGATAATATCTCTAAAGGAAGCTTTGTCATGACAGCATTGTGGCAGGCCAAACTGCATAGATGGAGGGGCTTCAGAGCCGTTCTTGGCAGAAAAAAAGTGTATTGGAGACTTACAACTGTTCAGTTCAGTATAATAGGACTGAAGTACAAATGAAAAAGGAATGGCATTAATAATTTTGGAATTGGAAGGGGAGGTCTGACTTCAGCTCATTTGTTTTGTCAAGATTTCTGATTCTTTAATGGCAAGCTCTGCAGAATGGCAGGTATAGCTTTTAAATGCATTTAAAAGCATTAAGATGCAGTGGAATGGCAGCACGTTTTCTGAGGGGTACAATTTCTGCCAAAAGCAGAGAGAAGAAGCCATGTCATTTATACCAGCTGTCATCTTTCTAAAGCTACCAAATTCTCTTTGGAGCTGCAAAAGTAGCTCTATTCTCTTCCCTTTAGGGATTTGAAATATTAATAGCCAGTGTAGTTGTCTTTTATTTCCCTGACTCTGTCCTTTCTAGCTTTTGTACTTTCCTTATTACTCTGCATGTCTCTGGGCACACTCTTTTCTGTACCATTTTCCCACCTACTGAATGCAGAACTTTGTAAGAAATCCTTAAAACTATCATCCTGGGTAAACTAAATTACAGATTTAAGAGCAAAACAAAACCATATCTCAAGAGTTCTTTATCTCTATGATCTTCGGAAGCGTTTCAGGGCAGTGTCCAAAATATGTAATGCAATTAAGATACTGTCTTCTGGCATTGGTGCAGCTGAGACTAATCCTCTTCAATGCTTTGACTCAATGATAAATATTTCTAATGGCTATGTTTATTGCAAACTTGGGGCTCCTTCTATCTGGACATGGATTCCTATCAGACAGTTTAAAGCCTTGGATTAACCTTCAAGCAATCAAAGCATTAACTCTTTTTGATTGTGAAGAGCTAACTTCCCCAGACATGAGTAAGTATATGGCTCTTGGCTGGTTCTTAGATATATTTTACATTTTACAAATGCAGACAGGAAGAAAGAAAAGTTTGGTCAAGGTTCACAGTCAGTAAGAAGCTGCAGTGATCACAACTCCAGGAGAGCCTTGCTCCCCATTCACACACTGCCTTTGGACTGGCCAGACTGAAGCTGTTTGCATGTTCTTGTTTTGGTCTGAGACAAAAAGACATGAAGAGACCAACTGTGGAGAGCAAGAGCTTGTAGGAATTGCATGTTTTAATTTACTGCACCAGTATTCTGCAATTAAAAATGTTGATAGTTTATGTGCCTACATTTTCAAATGTAAATTAAATACATCAGTTGTGCCCAGAACTAGCTGACACAACTGAGATATACCATTTATTTTCCTTAAATAAACCAAGCTTATTTCCCTCATTTTTTCTTTAAGTTTTGATATGGTCCTATATTGTATATTGTAAAAAAATGACATGATAAATGGAAGTCTCTCCAGGGTGTTCCACTGCAAAGAATGCATCTGCCATTTGGTAATGAAAGAAGAAACAGCTTTTTGTTTCTTCACAAACCAGATGCAAAAGCATTCAATATTGAAACTGCAAATAGAGTAGGGACAAATGGTAGATTTTTATAGGTTGTGCTTTTCTTCTTTGAGGTAAGATTTTTTATTAAATTCTGAAATTTAAACTGAACATAAAAGTCTTTGAAGTACAGACACTGATACTGAGGCTGTCATTAAGTGAATCTCATTAGAGTTAAGGAGAGATTCCCTGCAATGCAAGCCCTTGAAATAACATTTTACCACTTCAGTCTGAAGCATAGATCAGTTTACATAAGTGAGTTGATCAGAGATAGTTTCTGGCCAAACAAATGTTCAAGAAGATTAATGGTGAACACATGTTGTATTTTGTTATCTAAAACAACACCCAAATTCTCAACTGAAATCTAGGTTATGGGATGACATAGAGTGTTGGTTAGGGGTATTTCCTGTTTTTGGAGTGTTAATGCTGTGTTCATTTTTGTTGCCTTTTGGAGAATGCAGTTGGGCTTTTTGTAGAAAAATTTCACTCAATTACCAGGGAAAAGATGAATTTTCCTTCCTACTGTAGGACAAAGAATGTAGGCCTGAGAGGTGCCCCAAGTATGTATGTAGAGATCACATAATTGTTTTATCCACAAGGACATCAATGAGATTACTAGCAAAAGCAGCTCCTCCCTCAATTCAAGCTATTCTGCAGTGTTAGGATGCCAGCAGAGCTTATGGCACAGCAAGAGGTTTGGTATTACCCTGGTTCACCAGAAATCACAGTTATGTGCTGCTGGTTCTGTCAGCTCTAGGTGGTTGACTCCATTCTGCTGAATTGGTCAACAACCTGGAGGCCTTATTAGAGCTCCCAGTGCTACTGAATAATTAAACAGCGCTGATGCAGAAACAGTCTGTGATGTACAACAGACCAGGCATGTTTACCTTTGTATTAAAGAGAAACTGAAGCCATTAAATCAAGGAAGCTAAAGAAAGCGACAGCTGGAACTGGCCATTAATATGGAATTGGACATCAGATGGATGTTCTGGTAGACAACAAGTTGAACATGTAGAGATGTGCTTTTGAGCAAAGGTGGCTGTTGCTGTTGTGTAAGGGAATAGCATGGCCAGTAATTTAAAGAATGTGATTCCTCACTCAGCCTGATGAGGCCACACCTGGAGTGCTGGGCCCAGTGCTGGGCTCCTCACTACAAGAGGGACATAAGCATACCTCAGCCAGTCCAGGGAAGCATCACAAAAATCACAAATGGATTGGAGCACCTGACATAGTAGGAGAGGCTGAGGGCTGGGATTGTTTGACTTTGGTAAGAGTAGGATTAGCGGGAATTCTTAATAGCATGGATGGATACCTAATAAAGTGGGTATAAAGAAAATAGAGCCAAACTCTTCTCAGTGGTATCCAGTGGAAGGACAAGAGGCAATGAACACAAACTGAAATACAAGAAATTACATTTGAACATCATAAACTTTTTTTTTTAACTGAAGCATGATTCAGGATTTTCACACATTGCCCAGTGAGGGTGTAAGTCTGTCCTTGAAGGTATTCAAACCCAGCTGAGTATGGTCCTGAGCAACCCATTGTAGATGAGCCTGCTTTGACCAAGGGGTTTAGACTAAACAATCTCTAGAGATTCCTTTTCACCCTAACCATTGTGTGATTCTGCAATTGCAGGCTTAGCCATGCAAGTGAATGTGGTACACTGGGGATTCACTGTCCACGTCTCAGCTGCACTCAATACAGATAGCTGAGCATTCAAACTCCTATGCAAGTGAATATCACCTACAAATTTACTCCTCAGTGTGTCTCTGGCAGCTGCTTTCTCTCTTACAATTCTTGTGTCCTATCTGTCAGTAGGAGAATCATGAAAATGCAAGAGCAAGAGATAGAAGAGGTTCTAGGATATGTACCCACATAACACAGACTGCAGCAGATTGTCCCGCACACATCATTGTTGCTGGATCTATGGACCAAAGTCACATTTTCAATTTGGAACTTCAAAAACTCTGCCTGCACTGGTTCTGTCCATGACTGCATTACCTATTTCAGGTTACAGAGCTGCCAGCCTTAGTGTTGCCTTTCTAGTATGTGTTGTTTCTCTTCAGTGAAAACTGAAGAAATACTAACCTTTGTCCCACACCAGGGACTTCAAACAACCTTGTCACGCACCAGTTGGTGGCCATCTCCCTTTTGCATAGGGAAAACCAAAGTCAAAATATAATCCATGGCCTCCAACTCATGGCTACAAGTGTTTCTAGGAGTGACAGCTGGATGTCACCCCCACAGGTCGCAGCTCTGTGCAAAAAAAAAGCCAGCAGTGGGATTTGGGATGACAAAGGCTAATCCAGCTGTTGTCAGAGCAGCATAGGAAATGTATGGTACAGTGGAAAAAGAACCCAGGGGTCCCTGTTGCTCTATCTGATCTCCACTTTATATTTTGTCCAACAATATGTCCATCCCTTGCCAACTAAGTTCTAAATGATTCATTTTGTTGCTGGATAGTCATATTTTGTGGGTAGCCACTAGTCAGTTTGAGTTATTCACTTCTACAAAATACTTCCTCTAGAAGGCACTGTACACAGAATTAATTTTTAAATAGTTTGAGTTGTTTGAAAGCCATGAGCAATGGTTATTAATATTGGCACAGAACAAGTCACATGCTGATGATTCAAGGGATAGAAACTGGAGCATTTTGGACAGAACTGATGTTTTTATATTCACTTGCCTTATACCCAGACACTTTGGTGGCATAAGTATTAATTATACCGAAGACAGCAAAGTGGGGAAGTTACAAGTACTAATACATGTGGAAAAATAAATTTTTAGATGAAGCAAACCTTGTATATTCAAATAACTTAGTTTCCATTTCTCAGTTACAACATGCAATTTTGTTATGCATGTCTTCTGCATGACAGAGGAGGAGGAAGGAGTTTGTCTCATTGAAGGCAGCGGAAAGTATGCTTGATATAGCATGCACAAATATGGACATGAAGCTATGAGGCTGCACTGCTAACAGCCCTTACAGATGCAAAGAAGCATGCACTCAGATTCCCGAACAACCTACAGTGATGTTTTCACTTGAAATTTTTTGCATTGAAGCTCATTATTGTGATAAAAAACGGCACTCCCCAGCCAGTTGGCTAAACAAGCCAAGAAATCTGGTCACTTGGTGATTGCAGCTTAGTTACCGTGAGCACAACTGCGCATTGTTCTGTTTCCCTAAAAAAATAAATTTAAAAAATCTCCGAGGCTTGCCACTGTTTGGAAAGAACCTATAATTCTTTTGCACATGTCTAGACTGGTTTTACTGCTTTTCAGTGTGACTTCTTGTCATGGTATCAGCCAGCTGGTAACAGCCAGTATTTACTTTTTGACTGCTACTGACCAAGGCAGACTCTGAGAAGTCTTCAAAAGCAAAAAAAAAGTTGCCAGTAACTGAGTCAGTTTAAGCAGCCTACCAGGAATTTGTGGCATGCCATACAATACATTTTTAAGTCGCCTTCTGAAAAGAGCCTTGATGAATAAGTACTTGACAAGAAAATGAATCTGAAATTTCCAGCTGGTCTTATGCCAGGATTCTGCCATGCTCCCTTTGTCTCCAAAGTCAAGGCACTTGAAATGATCTCAGTATAAATGACTATTCAAAATATCCTGTTCAACAAGGAGTGTGACCTGGGGCTGCACAGGGGCTTTGACAATGCCACCTTCTGTGGAGACACATGGAAGTCTGATGCAACAAGACACACACACACACACACACACACACACACACACACACACGTTGCCAGGGACTGTAACAGAAATGAGGAGCTGCTTGGGTGTCTGGAGCCATGAGGGTAATACCCACCTCTCTCGCATTGCAGTCTGACCAAGGACAACGTGCCTGTGGAAACCACTCACAAATCCTAAGGGAAATAGAAATTATTGGTGTTTAATTCACCACTAGGTGTCACGACGTCTTCATTTTTAAGCAGACTGCTGAGTTTTTCTATGCCTACAGGAAAGATAAAAGCTCAAGGTGAAGGCAGGAAGCCAGTGTATTAGCCAAATACCTAGGCCAATTCCAATCTAAATTCCTTAGTAAAGTCAGGTTGGTAGATAGCACATTCAAAGAAAAAATAAAAATTGAGAAATAATTTCCATCCCTTTTGCAGATTACTTCTATCCCACACCATAGTGAAACACTAAGAATGTCATCGGTGCAGGTGGTTGTAAAGTTCTGCATGCTTAACACATCACGGGATTATTCTTTATATTTGTTTGTATTACCCTGACAGAAATGAGCCCCAGATACAGTAGAACTACAGGTATATGAAAGTGAAAAAGGTTTTCCCCACACTTACAATATTATTCTTCTTTCCAGAGTGTCTCAGAACAGCTGATTTTGTTTAAAGTCCATCCCTGTTGTTACTGACAAATGCTGTAATTTTTTGCGTCTTTGTTGACCAACAAATAGACAGACACAAATCTGTGTACATATTTTAGTATACATTCACAGGAAAAAAATGGTTCAGGAAGAGTTAATGCAACTGCTCCTCCCATTGCCACGTACATTTCCTATGCTGCCATGCTCTCCAGGGAGGTTTCACCACCTCCTGCTCTGCTGGCTTTTCTACTGAAAAAGCTAGTTTCATGTTCTCCATTGAGCTAAGAATTTTATCTCCTTTCTTGCAAGTAGACAAATTCTCTTCAGAGTAAGGCTGGAATGTATTTGATTTTTAAGTGTGTGGACTTGAGGCAACCAGGAAAGGGGTGAGGAGCTCTCTCTCTCTCTCCACAGTTTCCACAATCCCCTTCCAAATGGGATAAAAAACTTCAAAAGTTGTGGCCTTGTCAGGAGAAGGACAAACAAATGGTTCATGAGTGCTTTGCCCCTTCTCTCTACATGTTACATGTCACATTTAATGCACAAGGGTCTGGGGTGGACATGAACCCACCAGCCCAGGAAGAGGCAAGAGACCTGATCCATCAGCCTAGATGCTTCTGAGCACTTTTAGAAATTTGGCAACAAGAGGGGACTGAAGCAGCTGCCCAGTATGGGCACCTGTTTTTTCCTCTGACCCCTTGTAGAGTACACATTTACTGGATGATCTAGAAGCTTGTTCTCTGAGCCAAAGGAAAAATCCAAACATTGCTGGCTGCAGTCAGATTTTATTTGACCTCTTAAGTAGTTTAACATGGTACTGGCCTTCTTTCCCATTTTAGGTCTTTCCCTTCCTAAACAGCAGAAGGGATTTAATGATACAGCTTTGTAGGCACATACCTAATGCCCTGAGCTAGATTTGTGATAATTGTCTTTATATTTTGTTCACTTTTTGGGACATCCTAGAGAAACACAGGGAAATACAGAAGGAAACCTCACAAGTGACTTTTTCTCTTCTAGGTGCAAAGGGTGTTTTTATTGCAATGTGCTATGAGTTTCCATCTTCCTATTCTTTAAGTTAGGAATTTGAGAATCAGCATTTGCATGAGAATTTAAGACTCTACAGTTTCCTGCATCCTTCAAAGTAAAGTCACTGGGTGGTCTTGGCACTGAGCTCTCATATGGGGCCAGTAAAGGTGACTTTTAGAAGTGCAGAAACCAAGAGATCTGATTCACATTAAAAACGTGTAATTAACCTACTCCATAAATTAAGATTGATTTATATTCCATATTTTGTGTTGAAGCAACAAAGAAAGACTTCACCACTTAGGATTCAGTGGGCATTTTGGATATTTGTTTAAAAGGGAGGCTGTTCCACTTTTAACTTTTCTTTTCAGAATGGTATCTTAATTTAATATTATTCACTTAATATTCCCTTTGCTATTACAGAAATTCATATAAAACTTTCTTAATATTTTTCCAGTTTATTTGCCTTGGGCATTTGACAATATCTTCTGTCTAGTCTGCTTCATTTTTTTAAAATTGGGAAGTGTTATAGTAAAACCACAGAAAAGCAGGGGAATTCAACAGCAGGTGCTGGGACTAAGAATATTTTCCACCCATCCTCTAAGTTAATGGAGTGTATTTCAAACTGCCAGAGTCTTTAATCTATAGATTTAGTTCATTAATCACCATTCTTAACAAATACAGGGCAAACTGAATGTCATATATTATTTATTTATTTATTGCATCTGATAGGAAATGGGAATATAATGCCTCCATTTATTTTCTGACCCCTCATTTTAAGGTCCTGAAACAAAGCCCATGCCTCCTAGATTGAAGAACCTGTCATTTCTATAGCTGTATGCCCCTTCTCTTCCAAATCTGTTCTAGCTATGTCTACTCTTGTGCAGATGGGGGGTTTCTGGTTCAGTAAATACTTGTTGACTTGCGTAAGGACAAATTATTCTAGAGCATTTTTGCCTTACAGGAAGTAATGCCTGTCTAGTGAGAATATAATGGAAACACCCTCAGGATATCCAGATGCTTTGCTTTAGCTAATTATATCTGAACATCAAGTATGAATAAAAGCGATACATATTTTTTTACAAGAATTTCACATAAACTAGCTTAAGTGCTGAGGAGAAAATGCTAGAGATCTCCTAATGTTCCTACAGAAACATTATTAACACTACAAATTTATTTGATCTCCAATACATAAATTCTACCAATGCCAGTTTGCAAATTCTACTCAAACTGTAGTAGAAGGCTGGGATGGGAATTACCAGAGACCTCAGATTAAACTCTTGAACAGCAGATCTAGGAGTCAATGAGTCTTGCCAAATCAGAAGCTCTTCTGAGCATATGCAGAAACATGGGCTTAGTGCTTGGGAGATCCTTTCTTGGCAAGGCTAGAGGATGTGAGTGCTTAACAGAGTCAGTTTTCCTCACCTGGACTTGGCATCGAAACTCTGTTTAAATCCCACTTCAGAGCTAAGAAAGGACATTATGCACTTGGTCTGCACTCTTCTCTTTGTTTCTGTTGGAAAACAGGGAAACTGTTTCATAGTGCTCCTCTAGATCTACTGCCAGAACCCACCTTAGGAAAGGTAGGGATTGTTACCTGTGAGCAGAGAGCTCACACATCAGTGAAGGAAGGGGAGCTGTCCTAGGGACTGTGAAGTACTTGTACACTGTGACAAAGGGAAAAATAACAAGGACCTCAGACTTACATGGATCTACTCTTTATCTTATTCTCACACATCACAACCTGAACTTGAGGAGTTGAACTTGAAGGGGAGTTCAAGTTTGTCTCAACTTGAGACAAACACCTAGAGGGCAAATAGTAAGCTTTCCTTGTATTCTTAAAGAGAGACCAGTGCTGATTCTGAATGAGAATTTTGACTGCTTAGGAGCAAATTTGCTTAAAAGTAGGAGATACACAAACATAGAAAGACCATTTTATAGACAGAAGTCCTTGAAAAGCTATACATTAAAACAACTGACTGTAGGATATGAGAGGCTGTAGTATTTTCATTAGACACAGAGGGATCTGAAATACTGTGAGATCAAATGACAAAGAGAGAAATATAAGAACATGACATGGATAAACTGTGAGTTGAACAGCAGTCCCTGGAGACTTTGAGTAGGCAGCTGGACTTCTCTTCTCTTCTCTTCTCTTCTCTTCTCTTCTCTTCTCTTCTCTTCTCTTCTCTTCTCTTCTCTTCTCTTCTCTATGGCTACAAACTAGGAGATCACTCTGGCTCATAGAAATTTAAGTAATAATATTCACTTGATGCTGTGTAGTGGTCTTTGGAAGATGAACCAACATATAACCCATGGATATGGTTAATTACAATGCCTCTGAAAAAATGAAAACTCATCAGGATTGAATTGCTAGAACACTGCAACTTTTAACATGGTGAAGTCAGAAAATGTCTTTAGAAAGCAAAAGAATGTTGCTAAGAGTTAATGCCATCAGAAGGGGTGTGTTTCAGGGAGCTAAAATAAACCCACTGAAGTAATTTGGTGACCCCAGCAGCAGGCAGTCAGAGCTATGTCTTGGAGGACCCACTTAACCCTGCAACATGTCACTGCATCAGCACAAGCATCTGTTTCAAAAATGTATGTCATCAAAGAGGCTTCTGAGATGAAATTGCAATGATTAGCCAAACATGCTTCATAAAATATGCACTCAAAGCACAGAACTCAAACTGAAAAAAAAAAACCCCAAGTTCTCACTGTTGCTCTATAATGTTCCTTAAATAGCAGCTGGGAAAATCAGTTGCATGCAAATCTTAATGAATGAAATCTAAACGTGCTATCTCCAAGCTTTTGAGTGAATGCCATTGGTGGGTCATTCACCAATGATACTGTTCAGTTTATTGGCCTTTTTATGCCAGATTTGTGTGTCTAAAGCAGTCATTTATGACAATGGCCTCATTTTCACAGCAAGTGTTCCCATATGCTTCTGCTGAAATTGTAGTTTTCAGAATCTCTAAAACAAGCCTGCTTTTTTCAGTGGTTAAAGATGGCTTTTAGTTGTGTAACTTTCAGGCATCCCGTATCAGAGAGTTTAGGCCAAGTGGAGAAAGTTAGAGCAGATCTCAGGCAGTTACTAAGTCCTGCCAAACCCCAGGGGACAGCTTATTCATCACATTTTATATACCAAAAACTTTGTGTCTTTACTATCTGGGAGTCACATAGCCAGTCACAAATCTTGTCAGGAATGAACACTTGCAAGCAGCACAAAAAACAATGTGGGGGTTTTCTGTTTGTTTGTTTGTTTTTAATGGCATGTCTCCAAACAGCTGGACTAAACATCCTGGGCAGCCCTAATGGGGACTGGTCTCCCTGATGACCGCAGGAACTGCTGATACTCAAGCAGAGCACGCAGAGAAATAATCTGCTGAATGATAAACTGCTGACCAATGCAATCACTGAGCAACTTGTTCTTGGTTAACATTTTGCCAGTCAGTGTTAATTTGTCAAGCTTCAGTATTACTTCATTTTGGACAGTCTTTCCTTGCTTTGATTTTATCTTTTGTCTTTGTAGAGCTGTCTTGTCATGTTATTAAAAAGCTATTCAGGGAATTCAGGTGGTATTCACATTATTTGAGATTTCTATGGTAAGTGGCATAAATTTCAACCTGCTTATTTTGTCCTTAACCAGGAATTTTTCTTTGCAGTTTATCTTCCTTCTTTTATCAAGGAGGGCAAGACAGATGTGCTGGTACCTGATTTTAAGAAACAGTCATTTGATTGACCTCACTAGGATCAACCTGTCAAGGTAATGGACTGCCTGATGGACATCCATTTGGGAGTAGGTAGCCAAGATGGGATTTACTGTTTTCAGACTTTTTTGGGCAGTGTGCCTTTGCCAGGCTGTCAAAGTTTGCACGTGCTGAGCTTACTGTAGATGGAATAACTCCTATATAGCCTGAGACAAATCACATTTTAAAAATAACATCTCTGATTTATTGGGCTATGTAAGGCATACATGCAGCAATGTCACTTTGGAGCTGGTGTCACAGTTCTGGGATATGAGCTCCCATTACTGCCAATTTGCCCCAATAACTGGATAACTGGATAAACACCTTAGCTATTTTTGCTCTCACGCCGTGCCATCACAGTCAGTACTGGTGAGTGCCTATCCATGGATGCTCCTGGTCTGAGCAATAACAGCTCCAATAGGCCACCAAAGTCCTGCACACTGTATCCCAACTTCATGGAACAAGAGCTGAAACCTGGCTAGCTCTTCTTCATGTATTTGACAGGTATCATGTGTTCTGGCCCTTAAAATGTGTTGAATTGTACAATTCAATATATGGCTTTGATGCCGTCGGGGAAAGCTAAAGGGAAAGAAAGTTACTCTTTTCACAGAAACACGAGGACTTTCTGATTTCCCTCCCTTGTGAAAATGAGGTCAAAGACATAGAGTGTCAGTGAAGAAGTGCAGAAGCTCTCTTGAATCCACTGGGTGAGCACCCACTGACAGCAATGATTCAAATCCCAAACATTTCACTATTTTCAGCAGACTGAGGTTCCTATAATCCCCTGACAATACTGTAATGGATGAATGCCCAGTTTTAAAATCCAGAGAACAGCAGTATACAAGAAATTGAATGTACGGGAAGTACTACATGCCTTCCTTACAATTTACCTGCACTATCTTAATGATGATTAGGCAACATTTCCCTGAGGGCCAACTGGGTCATATAAGGTAAATCATGCATTGAGCAGTTTTTTTTTTTTTTTGCCAGACATTGGAAACAAGAATTGAATCTGACATGTTTTACTAGGCATTAGTCTCTGGTTCTCTGGCTCTGGCTCGCAAATGTGTCGCCAAGAAGCTCTGACATTCCTTTATAACTAGTATTATTCAGAGTTATAATTTATTGGGGCTTCTGTGCTCTTCTTGTCTTGACTGGAGTGAAATAAAATCCAGAAATGTCCATTTCTGTTTATGACCAAGAAAAATATTGTCAATGTAGAGAGGTAGAGAGGACAAAATACCTAGAAATAACAGGAAGAAGTTTTAGGAAATTAAATTTATTTGAATATCTTACACAGGAATCTTTTTGAAAAGAGTAATTTTAAAAAGAGGGGTCTCATATGCTTAAAAGGGCAAGACAAAGTGGTGTTAATAATAATGAAGCAGATTTGCTATTTGAATCTGTGCTTGAATGTATTCTGTGAGCAGCTAATTCTAGTGATGGATTGTGTCCACATATTGAAAGGTGAGGGTTTATTTGAAACATGTGTTTCTGCAAAAATTAGTTCAACACTGATTTTAAAAATTGTGTATGTACCCTGTCCTTTACCTTTACTTCCTCAGTAGAAATAGATTTACAGTCTAAAAACCTTGTCTTTTATCTAATTTGCTATTAGTGTAATACTTGCATTTTTCTTTTGGTGGTATCATTAAAAAATTTTGACATACTTTCTTAATCAATATTCCTAGTTGTAGGACTGCTTCTGAGCTCACTCTCTGGTAATCAGGTGCATGATTCTAAAGCAGTTTTCAGTACACATTTTGCACATTGCTGTTCATAGGATTCTGTCTAGCCTTAATAAAACCTCCTTGTAGTCAATCTGGAATTGTTAACTTTTCCACATTGTGTAGAGGACTGACTAAAAGCACGGCACAAAGAAATGCTTTACTTATATTTGTTCCAGGTCTTTTCAAGTATCATCAGAGACAATCACTAAAAGGCAGTTCTTTGAATCCAGGTTTGTCTGCATTTCAGTCAAAATGCCTTGATTATTACAAACTCTTTGTCAATCTCTCAAAAAATGTTTTGAAGGTGAACTCTCCAAAAAGCAAGAAGGTGTTGCAAAGAGAGGTGTACATTTTTCTCCACATATTCTCCAGTGCACTGCAGCTGAAAAAAATACGGAAAAACCACCAGAAAACATTTCAAAGCACCAAGTAATTTCAGCCTGGGATACATGGCAAGGGAAAGCAACAGTTCTAATGGCACACGTCTTGTATCAAGCTGGATTTTTTTCCATCAGCCATAACTAGAAGAAGTACAGTACAGTGTAGTTTATCCTGCACATGATAATGGGTAGACTAAGCAACCTTCTACAGTCCCTTTTTATTTCTGTGAGTGTGCAATTGCAAAGACCAAGAATGTCTACACATTACAATTCAATATTTTGATTTCAGTACCAGGTTTGAAAATATCGCTATGTAACACTAGGAAGTGGGGATCACTCAGTTTCATAGACATTTCTATGTGTATTCAATGATTCCTCAACCAAATACTATGTGTTGAAAATAATTATCAGACAAAATAGCTCAGACAAAATAAGATAGACATTGATCAGCCATTGTTATTACTCCGAGGACTTTGGATTAGACTCCTGGTGAATACTCAAACCAAATGTTATCTGTGTAACTTTAAATTACAGAATAATTTCGCACACAAACAACATGCCCAGCATACTATTAAAACCAGTTTTTGATAGGCCTAATCATGGAAAATTAGCAGAACATATGTGAAGTCATATATCAGGACAAGAATTATGCTCAGTAAAAGATTGCAGAGTAAGATCTATAAATCTCCAC